>NC_090449.1:1068106062-1068418562 GCF_031143425.1 Pleurodeles waltl | reverse complement strand
CTCTCCACCGCCCGCTGTCTGATCCACCGCCATCTCATCCACTGCTGTCTCTCCTCACCGTTCCGCCGTCTCATCCACCGCTGCCTCACCCACTGTTGTCTCTCTTCACCGTCCCACCGTCTCACCCACCGCTGTCTCATCTACTGCCGTCTCACCCACTGTTGTCTCTGCTCACCGCCCCGCCATCTCATCCACCACTGTCTCACCCACTGCTGTCTCTCCTCACCGCCCCGCCGTCTCATCCACTACGTCTCACCCACTGCTCTCTCTCCTCACCGTCCCACCGTCTCACCCACCACCGTCTCATCCACTGCTGTCTCTCCTCACCGTCCCACCGTCTCACCCACTGCCGTCTCATCCACTGCTGTCTCTCCCCACCGCCCGCCGTCTGATCCACCGCTGTCTCACCCGCTGCTGTCTCTCCCCACCTCCCGCCGTCTGATCCACTGCTGTCTCACCCACTGCTATCTCTCCTCACCGCCCCGCCGTCTCACCTACCGCCGTCTCACCCACCGCTGTCTCACCCGCTGCTGTCTCTCCTCACCGCCCCACCGTCCCATCCACCGCCGTCTCACCCACTGCTGTCTCTCCCCACCCCCCGCCGTCTGATCCACTGCCGTCTCATCCACTGCTATCTCTCCTCACCGCCCCGCCGTCTCATCTACCGCCGTCTCACCCACCGATGTCTCACCCGCTGCTGTCTCTCCTCACCGCCGCACTGTCTCATCCACCGCTGTCTCACCCACTGTTGTCTCTCCCCACCACCCGCCGTCTGATCCACTACCGTCTCACCCGCTGTTGTCTCTCCCCACTGCCCGCCATCTGATCCACCGCTGTCTCACCCACTGCTGTCTCTCCCCACCTCCTGCCGCCTGATTCACTGCTGTCTCACCCACTGTTATCTCACCCGCTGCTGTCTCTCCTCACCGCGCCACCGTCTCATCCACCGCTGTCTCATCCACTGCAGTCTCTCCTCACTGCCCCGCTGTCTGATCCACCGCCATCTTACCCACTGCTGTCTCTCCTCACCGTTCCGCCGTCTCATCCACCGCTGTCTCATCCACTGCTGTCTCTCCTCACCGTCCCGCCGTGTCACTCACTGTCCCAGCGCCTCACCCACCGCCGTCTCATCCACTGCTGTCTCTCCTCACCGTCCCGCCGCCTCATCCACCACTGTCTCATCCACTGCTGTCTCTCCTCACCGCCCCGCCGTCTCCTCCACTGCCGTCTCACCCACTGCTGTCTCTCCTTATCGTCCCACTGTCTCACCCACCGCCGTCTCATCCACTGCTGTCTCTCCTCACCGTCCCACCATCTCACCCACAACTGTCTCATCCACTGCTGTCTCTCCTCACCGTCCCACCGTCTCACCCACAACCGTGTCATCCACTGCTGTCTCTGCTCACCGTCCCGCCGTCTCATCCACCGCCGTCTCACCCAATGCTATCTCTGCTCACCGTCCCGCCGTCTCATCCACCGCTGTCTCATCCACTGCTGTCTCTCCTCGCCACCCGCCGTCTCATCCACTGCCGTCTCACCCAATGCTATCTCTGCTCACCGTCCCGCCGTCTCATCCACCGCTGTCTCATCCACTGCTGCCTCTCCTCACCGCCCGCTGTCTCATCCACCGCCGTCTCACCCACTGCTGTCTCTCCCCACCACCCGCCGTCTCACCCAATGCTATCTCTGCTCACCGTCCCGTCCTCTCATCCACCCGTGTCTCATCCCCTGCTGTCTCTCCTCACCGCCCGCAGTCTCATCCACCGCTGTCTCATCCACTGCTGCCTCTCCTCACCGCCCTGCCGTCTCATCCACCTCTGTCTCATCCACTGCAGTCTCTCCCCTCCGCCCGCTGTCTGATCCACTGCCGTCTCACCCACTGCTGTCTCTCCTCACCGTTCCGCCGTCTCATCCACCGCTGTCTCATCCACTGCTGTCTCTCCTCACCGTCCCGCTGTCTCACTCACCGTCCCAGCATCTCACCCACCGCCGTCTCATCTACTGCTGTCTCTCCTCACCATCCCGTCCTCTCATCCACCCGTGTCTCATCCACTGCTGTCTCTCCTCACCGCCCCGCCGTCTCATCCACCGCCGTCTCATCCACTGCTGTCTCTCCTCACCTTTCCGCCATCTTATCCACCGCTGTCTCATCCACTGCTGTCTCTCCTCACCGCCCTGCCGTCTCATCCACCGCCGTCTCTTCCACCGCTGTCTCATACACTGCTGTCTCTCCTCACCGTCCCACTGTCTCACCCACTGCCATCTCATCCACTGCTGTCTCTCCTCAAAGTCCCGCTGTCTCACCCGTCGCCATCTCATCCACTGATGTCTCTCCACACTGTCCCGCCGTCTCACCCACTGCTGTCTCTCCTCACCGTCCCACGGTCTCACTCACCATCCCGCCGTCTCACCCACCGCTGTCTCATCCACTGCTGTCTCTCCTCACCTTCCCGCCGTCTCACCCACCGCTGTCTCATCCACTGCTGTCTCTCCTCACCTTCCCGCCATCTCACCCACCGCCGTCTCATCCACTGCTGTTTTATCCACTGCTGTCTCCCCTCACCATCCCACCGTCTCACCCACCGCCGTCTCATCCACTGCTGTCTATCCTCACCGTCCCTCAGTCTCACCCATAGTTGTCTCATCCAATGCTGTCTCTCCTCACCGTCCCGCTGTCTCACCCACCGTTGTCTCATCTACTGCTGTCTCACCCACTGCTGTCTCTCCTCACCACCCCTCCGCCTCATCCACCGCTGTCTCTCCTCACGTCCCGCTGTGTCACCCACAGCCGTCTCATTCACTGGTGCCTCTTCGCACCAGTCTCATCCACCGCTGTTCCTTCTCACCATCCCACCATCTCATCCTCCGCTGTCTCTCCCTTCGCCGTCCTGCCGTCTCATCCACTGCTGTCTCGTCTCACCATCCCACCATGTCATCCACCACTGTCTCTCCTCACTGTCCTGCCGTCTCATCTACCGCCGTCTCATCCACTGGTGTCTGTTCTCACCATCCCACCATCTCATCCACCGCTGTCTCTCCTCACTGTCCTGCCGTCTCATCCACTGCCGTCTCATCCACTGGTGTCTCGTCTCACCATCCCATCTCATCCACCGCTGTCTCTCCTCGCTGTCCTGCAGCCTCATGCACTGTCTCTTCTCATCATCCGGCTGTCTCCTTCATTGCTGGCTCATTTCACCATCCCCCTCTCTTAACCACTGCTGTGTCATCTCACAATTCCGCCATCTCATCCTGCCGTCTCATCCACCGCTGTCTCGTCTCAAAATTCCGCCATCTCATCCTCTGCTATCTCTCCCTTCACCGTCCTGCCCTCTCATCCACCGCTGTCTTGTCTCACCATCCCACCATCTCATCCACCACTGTCTCTCCTCACTGTCTTGCCGTCTCATCCACCGCCATCTCATCCACCACTGTCTCTTCTCACCATCCTACCATCCCATTCACCTCTGTCTCTCCTCAATGTCCTGCCACGTCATCCGCCGTCTCATCCACCAGTGTCTCTCCTCACCATCCCACCATCTCATCCACCGCCATCTCATCCACCACTGTCTCGTCCCACCATCCCACCATCCCACCACCTCATCCACCGCTGTCCCTCCTCACTGTCCTGCCGTCTCATCCACTGCTGTCTTGTCTCACCATCCCACCATCTCATCCACCGCTGTCTCTCCCTTCACCATCCCGCCATCTCATCCACCGCTGTCTTGTCTCACCATCCCAACATCTCATCCACTGCTGTCTCTCCTCACTGTCCTGCCATCTCATACACGCCGTCTCATCCACCGGTGTCTCTTCTCACCATCCCACCATCTCATCCACCTCTGTATCTCCTCACTGTCCTGCCGTCTCATCCACCAGTGTCTCTTCTCACCATCCCACCATCTCATCCACTGCTGTCTCTCCTCGCTGTCCTGCAGCCTCATGCTCTGTCTCTTCTCATCATCCAGCTGTCTCATTCATTGCTGCCTCATTTCACCATCCCGCTCTCTTAACCACTGCTGTGTCTTCTCACAATTCCGCCATCTCATCCTGCCGTCTCATCCACCCCTGTCTTGTCTCACAATTCCACCATCTCATCCACCGCTGTCTCTCCTCACTGTCTTGCCGTCTCATCCACCGCTGTCTCATCCACAGGTGTCTCTTCTCACCATCCCACCATCTCATCCACCGCTGTCTCTCCTCGCCATCCTAAAATCTCATCCACGCTGTCTCTTCTCACATCCCACCATCTCATCCTCTGCTGTCTCTCCCTTCACCATCCTGCCGTCTCATCCACTGCTGTCTTGTCTCACCATCCCACCATCTCATCCACCGCTGTCTCTCCCTTCACCGTCCTGTCGTCTCATCCACCGCTGTCTTGTCTCACCATCCCACCATCTCATCCACCGCTGTCTCTCCTCACTGTCTTGCCGTCTCATCCACCGCCATCTCATACACCGGTGTCTCTTCTCACCATCCCACCATCTCATCCACCGCTGTCTCTCCTCGCCATCCTAAAATCTCATCCACGCTGTCTCATCTACTGCTATCTCATCCACCGCTGTCCCTCCTCACTGTCCTGCCGTCTCATCCACCGGTGTCTTTTCTCACCATCTAGCTGTCTCATCCATCGGTGTCTCGTCTCACCATCCCACCATCTCATCCACCGCTGTCTCTTCTCACATCCCACTATCTCATCCACCGCTGTCTCTCCTCACTGTCCTGCTTTCTCATCCACTGCCATCTCATCCACCGGTCTCTCTTCTCACATCCCACCATCTCATCCACAGCTGTCTCTTCTCACCATCCCACCATCTCATCCACCGCTGTCTCTTCACACCATCCCACCACCTCATCCACCGCTGTCCCTCCTCACTGTCCTGCCATCTCATCCACCGGTGTCTCTTCTCACCATCCAGCTGTCTTATCCATCGCTGTCTCATTTCACCATCCCGCTCTCTTAACCACTGATGTGTCTTCTGACCATCCCACCATCTAATACACCACTGTCCCTCCTCACCTGCGGTCCCATCCACCGCCATCTCATCCACCACTGTCTCTTCTCACCATCCTACCATCCCATTCACCTCTGTCTCTCCTCAATGTCCTGCCATGTCATCCGCCGTCTTATCCACCAGTGTCTCTTCTTACCATCCCAACATCTCATCCATCGCCATCTCATCCTCCGCTGTCTCGTCTCACCATTCCACCATCTCATCCACTGCTGTCCCTCCTCACTGTCCTGCCGTCTCATCCACCGTTGTCTTGTCTCACCATCCCACCATCTCATCCTCTGCTGTCTCTCCCTTCACCATCCTGCTGTCTCATCCACTGCTGTCTCATCTCACCATCCCACCATCTCATCCACCGCTGTCTCTCCCTTCACCATCCCGCCATCTCATCCACCGCTGTCTTGTCTCACCATCCCACCATCTCATCCACCGCTGTCCCTCCTCACTGTCATGCTATCTCATCCACCGCCGTCTCATCCACCGGTGTCTCTTCTCACCATCCCACCATCTCATCCACCGCTGTATCTCCTCACTGTCCTGCCGTCTCATCCACCAGTGTCTCTTCTCACCATCCCACCATCTCATCCACCACTATCCCTCCTCACTGTCCTGCCATCTCATCCACTGCCATCTCATCCACCGGTGTCTCTTCTCACCATTCCACCATCTCATCCACCGCTGTCCCTCCTCACTGTCCTGCCGTCTCATCCACCGGTGTCTCTTCTCACCATCTAGCTGTCTCATCCATTGGTGTCTCGTCTCACCATCCCACCATCTCATCCACCGCTGTCTCTTCTCACTTCCCACCATATCATCCACCGCTGTATCTCCTCACTGTCCTGCCGTCTCATCCACCAGTGTCTCTTCTCACCATCCCACCATCTCATCCACCACTGTCCCTCCTCAATGTCCTGCCATCTCATCCACCACCATCTCATCCACCGCTGTCTCTTCTCACCATCCCACCATCTCATCCACCGCTGTCCCTCCTCACTGTCCTGCCGTCTCATCCACCAGTGTCTCATCCACCATTGTCTCTTCTCATCATCCCACCATCTCATCCACCGCTGTCTCTCCTCACTGTCCTGCTGTCTCATCCACCACTGTCTCGTCTCACCATCCCACCATCTCATCCACCGCTGTCTCTCCCCACTGTCCTGCCGTCTCATCCACCGCCATCACAACCACTGGTGTCTCTTCTCACCATCCCACCATCCCACCCTGCTTCTGCAGGCAGGTCGCTCCCCGCTCCGCAGCCCGCGCCACCTCCTTTTTCCATTTTTTACTTTTTGCCAATTTCCCCAAGACCCTGCCTTCCCCTGTGGCCCCTTCCACCTCACCCCTCCTTCTCACCGTCTTTTTCTGTGCCAATTTCCTCAAGCCGCTGCCTTCCCCTGCGCCCCTCCCGCCTCCCCCCTCCTTCTCTTCATCTTTTTCTGTGCCTTTTTCCCGCCGCTGCCTTCCCCTGCGGCCTCACCCCCCCAGCCTTCCCATTCGACCAGCCCTCCCTCCTCCTAGCTGCCACTCCCACCCTCCCCTCCTTTTATGGCAGCCACGGAGCACCAAAGGCAAGCCCGTCTGCGCCTGTGTGCGCCAAGACCGCGCCCAGCGCCAGTCCCCCTACCCCCCCACAGACAAACCTACTCCCCCCTCACCCTCCACTCACTCAACCCAGGCCCCCACCCCACGTGCACCCTTTCCAGCCCCACACACACTCATGGCCCCTTCACCTGCCACACCTGTTTTTTCTCCTGCTCCACATCCCTCACACCACACACCAACCATGGCGACCCCACCTTCAACAAACACAACACCCCCAACGCAATACTCACCTGCTCTGCCCCCACCCCCACCGACCAACCCCGCCGCACACCCGCCCACAACCAGAACACTCCCCGCAACAACACCCTCATGCACCACACCAATACCGCCCACCACAACCACCTCAACTGCCTGCTCCTCAACACCCACTCCCTGCACAAACATGCCATAGAACTCTGGGACCTCATCACACTCACCCTACATCGCCTTCCTCACGGAAACCTGGACCAACCCCTCCTCAGAACCCTACATAGCCATCGCCACCCCCAAGGGATACAAACTCCAACACAAAGACCGCCTCAACAGGCCAGGGGGTGGCATCACCATCCTACACAGGGACACCATCAAAGTCACCAGCAGCTCCCAAGACACTATCAACAACACAGAACACATGCACTTCCTGATCCACATTAACAACAACTCCACCCTCTGAGGTACTTTATTCTACAGACCACCAGGACCACGTCCCGCCTTCTGCGACACCATCGCCGACACCATCAGCTCGCACGCCCTCACCTCCACAGACTACATCCTCCTCAGTGATTTCAACTTTCACTTGGAAAACCTACAAGACCAAAACTCTACATCCCTCATAGACAACCTCAACAACCTTGGACTCAAACAACTGGTCACCGCACCCACCCACTCAGCAGGACACACACTCGACAATTTTTTCACATTAAGCCAACACATAGACTACATCCACACCACCGAACTCCTCTGGACTGACCACCACTGCGTCCACTTCTCCTTCACCAAACCCCCCACACACCACCATCAACACACCACACCCTACCACATGTGGGACAAGATCCCCACAGAACGACTAAACTCCCAACTGGCTCACAACCCCCCCCACACCAACGACCCCAACACAGGACAACACAACCTCTCCAAATGGATCACCACCTGCGCAGACACACTAGCCCCCCTCAGAAAACAAATCGCCACCCGCAACATCAGGAACGCCCCATGGTTCACCCCCGAACTCCAAGACTCCAAGCGCAAATGCCCCCAAGCGGAGAAAATATGGTGACTAGAACCCTCCACAACCAACTTCTACACCCTCAAAACCACCATTCGCACCCATCACCAACTCATACGCACCGCCAAAAGAGATCACTACAAGACACGCCTTGACAACAACTCTCAAAACAGCAAAGAACTCTTCACCATCATTAATGAACTTGCCAAACCCAAAGCTAGCAACATAGACCCCTCACACACACAGCCCCTATGTGACGCCCTCTCCAAACACTTCCATCACAAACTCCTGGACATCCACAACAGCTTCATACCACACACACCCACCGCACACACCCCTCACTCACCCAACCCCCACTCATGACCCCCCCACCACACTCACCACCTGGACCCCCACCACATATAAAGAAACCGAAAAAAACATGAACTCCATCCACTCCGGATCCCCCTCCGACCCCTGTCCACATCGCATATACAACAAAGCCAGCCCAACCATCGCCCCCATACTGCGCAATATAATCAATTCCTCTTTCAACTCCGCCACCTACCCAGACCCCTGGAAGCACGTGGAAATCACTGCTCTGCTAAAAAAAACAAAGCCGACCCGGAGATCCTCTCCAACTATCGCCCCATCTCCCTCCTCCCTTTCCCCACCAAGGTTGCAGAGAAACTAGTCAACACCCGCCTATCCCACATCCTCGAAGCAAACAACACTCTTGACCCCTCACAATCCGGGTTCCGCAAGAACCACAGCATTGAAACCGCCCTCATCGCATGCACTGACGACATCAGGACCAAAGTCGACAAAGGCGAGACCGTCGCACTCATCCTCCTAGACCTCTCCGCAGCCTTTGACACCGTCTGCCACCACACACTCCACACATGCCTCCACAACATAGGAATTTGCCACAAAACCTTAGACTGGCTCACCTCCTTCCTCACCGACCGGACCCAGAGCGTCCGCCTTCCACCTTTTCACTCCACCACTTCCAAGATCATCTGCGGAGTCCCCCAAGGGTCCTCCCTCAGCCCCACACTCTTCAACATCTACATGATCCCCCTAGCCAACATCCTACGAGCACACAGAATCACTATCCTCTCCTACGCAGATGACACCCAACTCATCCTCTCCCTCACCTGCAACCCCACCACCGCCAAAACCAACCTACAAGCTGCTCTCCTTGACACCGCCAACTGGATGACTACTAACCACCTCGAGCTTAACTCCAACAAAACCGAGATCATCATCTTCGGCCCCAACAAAACCACATGGGACGACTCCTGGTGGCCCACCGCCCTAGGCCCGCACCCACCCCCGCAAACCACGCACGCAACCTTAGCATCATCCTAGACCCCTCCCTCTCCATGACACAGCAAATCAATGCCCTAACCTCCTCCTGCTTCCACACACTCCGCACTCTAAAAAAATCCTTCAAATGGATTCCCCCAGAGGCCAGGAAGACAGTCACCCATGCACTCATCAGCAGCAGACTAGACTACGGTAACGCCCTCTACGCCAGCACCACACTCAAACTCAAACACAAACTCCAGAGAATCCTGAACACAGCTGCACGCCTCGTCCTTGGCCTCCCCCGCCACGAACGAATCTCACCACACCTCAAATCCCTTCAATGGCTCCCCATAGACAAGAGAATCACATTCAAGATCCTCATCCACGCACACAAATCCCTCCACAACACCGGCCCAACCTACCTCAACGAAAGAGTGAACTTCCACACTCCCACACGCAACCTCCGACCTCGCCCTAGCCACAGTCCCCGCATCCAACGCACCACCACAGGAGGCAGGTCCTTCTCCTACCTCGCCCCCAAAACCTGGAACTCCCTCGCCACCAACCTTCACAAAACCAAAGACCTCCTGCTCTTCAGAAAGAGCCTCAAGACATGGTTGTTCGAACAGTGACCCTCCCTGCCCACCCCCCCCTTTTTCATCCCCCTCCCGCCCAGCGCCTTGAAACCCTCACAGGTGAGTATCGCGCTCTGTAAATTTTTTGGGATTGATTGATTGATCTCATCCACCGCTGTGTCTTCTCACCATCCCACCATCTCATCCACCGCTGTCCCTCCTCACTGTCCTGCTGTCTCATCCACCAGTGTCTCTTCTCACCATCCCACCATCTCATCCACCGCTGTCTCGTCTCACCATCCCACCATCTCATCCACCACTGTCCCGCCTCACTGTCCTGCCATCTTATCCACCGCCGTCTCATCCACCGGTGTCTCTTCAGACTATCCCACCATCTCATCTGCCATCCTGCTGTCTCATACACTGTTGTCTCTTCTCACCATCCTGCTGTCTCATACACTGTTGTCTCTTCTCACCATCCCGCTGTCACATACACTACTGTCTCACCTCGTCATTCCTTTGGTTGTGTCGGGTGGGGGGGAGGAATGAGTTCCCTGGGGCCAAAATCAGCCCTGAGGGGAGGGCACATGTAGCCCACACCCTTTGCTGGGTCCCAATAGTGTCTAGCCCCGGGGGATGGAGGCCCCGGGGTCAAAATTCACCCAGGGAGGGGGCCATCTGCCCTCCTTTATCTTCAAAATAGTGCTGAGCCCTGGGGAATGGGAGCCGTGAGCCTGAAATCGGCCGGGGATGGGGGTCTGCGTGCACACTTATTGGATGATATCATCAGTGATGTCACAAGTTATGTCATAGAACATGTCATGAGTGATGTCATAGGTGAGGTCATAAGCAGTGCATGGCTGGGGAATGAGTTAAAGTTAGCGCCTGTAACTATAACTGCTAAATTGATATGATTTTTTTAAACTCGAAACGTTAGTCAGTGATATACTCACCTAAATATAAGGTCATTTTAACCCAGGTTTTTTTCGGCAAAATGTTTATATATATATATATATATATATATATATATATACACACACACACACACACATATATATTTACTCGCATGAACTTATTTTGGGATATATATATATATATATTTATAGTGTTCAGGACATACTCTGGCATTATTGTTTTCGCCCATTTGAGATAGAAACATAGAAACAATGTTTTGAGTGAAATCTGCACATTTTGCAAATTATGTGGTAAACGCAGAAGCTCCATAAATATGTGGTAAATTCTGCAGCCATAGAATCGCCTAAATCCACTGTCCCTCATGATTGCCCATTGTGTTATTAACAATCTATTCAAGAAATGTAAAGACAACCTGAGCATTCTGGTCTGCGCCCAGGGTTCATTGCATTTTGAAGAGAACAGCCTCTCCAAAGGCCCTGAGCGGCTGCCACAGCATTGAAAGGCGGTGTGCATCTCATCACAGGACCTGGGGACCCCACCCCCGAGTCCTGAGGTGTAGGAAGTTGGCTCTGTATGTACTATTTCAAAGTAAGAAATAGCATGCACAGAGTCCAAGGGTTCCCCTTATAGGTAAGATAGTGGCAAAAAGAGATAATTCTAATGCTCTGTTTTGTGGTAGTGTGGTTGAGCAGTAGGCTTATCAGAGGGTAGTGTTAAGCATTTGTTGTACACACACAGGCAATAAAGGAGGAACACACACTCAAAGACAATTCCAGGCCAATAGGTTTTTATATAGAAAAATATATTTTCTTAGTTTATTTTAAGAACCACAGGTTCAAGATTTACAAACAATACTTTAAATGAAAGGTATTTCACTCAGGTATCTTAGGAACTTTGAATAATCACAATAGCATATACAGTTTTGGCAAAAATGGCAATAAACTATTTTAAAAGTGGTTCACAGGTAAGTAAAGCACTTACAGGATTCAAAGTTGGGTTCAAGGCAACCCTAAAGTTACCACACCAGCAGCTCAGGGCCGGTCAGGTGCAGAGGTCAAAGTGGTGCCCAAAACACATAGGCTTCAATGGAAATAGGAGTGCCCTGGTCCCAGTCTGCCAGCAGGTAAGTACCCACGACTTCGGAGTGCAGACCAGGGGGGTTTTGTAGGGCACCAGGGGGGGGACACAAGTCAGCACACAAAATACACCCTCAGCGGCACAGGGGTGGCCGGGTGCAGAGTGCAAACAGGTGTCTGGTTTGCAATAGGATTCAATGGGGAGACCCGGGGGTGTCTTCAAAGATGCAGGCAGGCAAAGGGGGGGCTCCTTGGGGTAGTCACCACCTGGGCTAGGAAGAGGGCAGCCTGGGGGTCGCTCCTGCACTGGAGTTCGGTTCCTTCAGGTCTTGGGGACTGCAGGTGCAGCGTGTTTCCCAGGCGTCGGGTTCCTTGAAGCAGGCAGTCGCAGTCAGGGGGAGCCTCTGGATTCCCTTTGCAGGCGTCGCTGGGGGGGCTCAGGCGGGTCAACTCTGGCTACTCACGGGCTCGCAGTCGCAGGGGAGTCCTCCCTGTAGAGTTAGTTTTCCGCAGGTCGAGCCTTGGGCGTCGGGTGCAGAGTGGAAAGTCTCACGCTTCCGGTGGGAAACGTGTGGTCTTTAAAAGTTGCTTCTTTGTTGCAACGTTGCAGTTCTGTTGAACAGGGCCACTGTCCTCGGGAGCTTCTTGGTCCTTTTAGATGCAGGGTAGTCCTCTGAGGCTTCAGAGGTCGCTGGACCCTGGGGGACGCGTCGCTGTTGCAGTTTTTCTTGAAGTGGGGAGACAGGCTGGTAGGGCTGGGGCCAAAGCAGTTGGTGTCTCCGTCTTCTCTGCAGGGCTTCAGGTCAGCAGTCCTTCTTCGTCTTCCGGTTGCAGGAATCTATCTTCCTTGGTTCTGGGGGGCCCTAAATACTCAATTTAGGGGGGTGTTTAGGTCTGGGAGGTTACTAGCCCTGAGGGTGAGTACACCCTCTTTGTGCCTCCTCCCTTTGGCGAGGGGGGCACATCCCTAATCCTATTGGGGGAATCCTCCATCTGCAAGATGGAGGATTTCTAAAAGTCAAAGTCACCTCAGCTCAGGACACCTTAGGGGCTGTCCTGACTGGAGAGTGACTCCTCCTTGTTTTTCTCATTATCTCCTCCGGCCTTGCCGCCAAAAGTGGGGGCAGTGGCCGGAGGGGGCGGGCATCTCCACTAGCTGGAATGCCCTGTGGCGCTGTAACAAAGGGGGTGAGCCTTTGAGGCTCACCGCCAGGTGTTACAGTTCCTGCAGGGGGAGGTGAGAAGCACCTCCACCCAGTACAGGCTTTGTTACTAGCCACAGAGTGACAAAGGCACTCTCCCCATGTGGCCAGCAACATGTCTGGTGTGTGGCAGGCTGGCAAAACTAGTCAGCCCACACTGGAAGTCGGGTATGTTTTCAGGGGGCATCTCTAAGATGCCCTCTGGGTGTATTTTTACAATAAAGTGCACACTGGCATCAGTGTGTCTTTATTGTGCTGAGAAGTTTGATACCAAACTTCCCAGTTTTCAGTGTAGCCATTATGGTGCTGTGGAGTTTGTGCATGACAGACTCCCAAACCATATACTCTTATGGCTACCCTGCACTTACAATGTCTAAGGTTTTGCTTAGACACTGTAGGGGCATAGTGCTCATGCACTTATGCCCTCACCTATGGTATAGTGCACTCTGCCTTAGGGCTGTAAGGCCTGCTAGAGGGGTGACCTGTAGGCAGTGTGAGGTTGGCATGGCACCCTGAGGGGAGTGCCATGTCGACTTAGTCTTTTTATCCCCACCAGCACACACAAGCTGGCAAGCAGTGTGTCTGTGCTGAGTGAGGGGTCCCCAGGGTGGCATAAGACATGCTGCATCCCTTAGAGACCTTCCCTGGCATCAGGGCCCTTGGTACCAGGGGTACCAGTTACAAGGGACTTACCTGGATACCAGGGTGTTCCAATTGTGGAAACAAAAGTACAGTTTAGGGAAAGAACACTGGTGCTGGGGCCTGATTAGCAGGCCTCAGCACACTTTCAAATCATAACTTGGCATCAGCAAAGGCAAAAAGTCAGGGGGTAACCATGCCAAGGAGGCATTTCCTTACATGAGGTTAAATGTGAAAGGGCACAGAAGGGAACGTGGTACGTAGACCCTGATTCTTAGTTCCACGTATTGAAAATGAAAAAAAATTGATTTTCGGGTGGGATCGGTGAATGTGGCGCCTGGATGTGAGGACGCAGGCGGGGGCCTTGTGGTGAACTCGTGAATCGAGATTTGTGGTGTTTCATGTAGTAAAAGTCTGCGTAGAGGCGGTTTACACCTGCTAGGGTCGCAATAAATTGAACATTTTATAACGGAGAGCCGCAAACGGATTTCTTTAATGAAATTCTTCGTCGCGGTCCTTCGCACAAGCAGGTCACACTCATGGTGAAAGTGTTTGCGGGCTGTGAACCTCTGGGGCTGGGAACAAACTCCTACCCAGAGAGTGTGACGTCACTTTGCAAGACTCGCCTTGTACTTCACAGATTCTCTCGGCAACGCAGAGACTTGGTTTCACCTTTTACATATTGCATTGATTAGCAGGGGCCATCTATGGGGCCAAGCTTACACCGAGGGCATCTGCAAGATACTGACAGCTGGAGACCTTAGAAGAACAGAAAAAAAAGAAAAAAAACAGGAGAACGAACACATCTAACAGCTGAGAACAGGTGCTGAGACCAACATCTCGCTGGAGACGGTGTCGGAGCGCAGACTCCAGGCACTTGGGTACCGTCTGAGGAGCCCCTGCCTTCGGGTGTGCGCCTCCTCTGTGTCAGACGCACCCCGAGTTTGCTTGCGCCCTATTAATGCCAGGGGAATGACTGCCAAGTGGGCCCGGCCCTTTTCCTGAAACACTAGGCTACACTAAGCTAGGAGCAGATCTTCACACTGTCTGCTAAGCACTGATTTCCATAAAGCAGGATCAGTGCGCAATCAGGGCCGGCCTTGGGGCAGTGCGCCTGGTGCAGCCGCACTGGATCTCTTCTAGCAATATTTTACAATTTAAAAGCACGTGCTGTGGAGTGCATTGTGTCTCCAGCTTTCAGGCAGCAATGAACATGCCACAATAACTCTTCTGATTAATGCTCCAGCTAGAGAGAGAGATCTGAGGTTTGTCTAGTGAGAGGTTGGACTCGCCGTAAAGCAGCGCAGAGGGTTAATGTGCCTGCTGCAAAGAAGAGATGTGTATTTCATGTGGCTAGCTGAGTGGATTGGTGAAACCAGCCTTTACCCGCGCTGTACAACAAACGAAATACTGTGAAAGAGGGAATATGAGGGCATGAGGGTCACTTTTACCGGACGGCAGTGAGGGAATCCGAGGAGGAGGTCGTGGGGGCAGCAGATGGGGAGCTGGGGGGCAGCAGTGTATTGTCGCACCGCCGCCACAGCGCTAAAGCCCGCCCTGCGCGCTATGTTTGCACCAGTGTGCATTCAGGCCAGAGGCACAGCATTAAACGCACGCAGGGCACAGTGTCAGGGGTGATCTCTCCATGGCCTAGCTCCACCCTCTGGTGCTGATGCAGTGTTTGTCCCTGGCGTTCTAAAGCAGACATTGTGCCAACACCAGGAGATTTAAAGAAGACCTACTGCCTGTTAAATGCCATTTGCACCACAGTAGATGTTGATTCATGTTAACGTCACCTCTGGACCAATCAAGACCTTCCCCAGCCCAACTGGCCTTTCCAAGGCAAGGCCTTCTCAGAAAAAAAACCCTTGATTTCTTCATCAAGCAGTCCACATTTGTCAAGAAGTGATTCAGCCAGTCTTGGCTTTTTAGTGACAACCCTGAACCCTGGTTCTTGTAGTTTTGCTAATCCCATCCCAAAATCCAGAACCATCTACTTTTTAGGAATTTTCTCAAGACGCGGCTTTTCTCCATCTAGGTTCTCTCCCCCCCTCTTGGGGTGCTGGCTTCTGCAGTTGCGTATTTCATAGGCCTAGCGCTGGGAAGCTGCACTGTTGGACAGCTATGCGCTCTATTAATCCCATAACATAGCATATCATAACCTAACGTAGCGTAGCGTAGCATAACATAGCAAAGCATAGCTCAACGTAGCATAACGAAACGTAGCATAGCATAGCACAACATAGCATAGTTTAACATATAATAACATAGCATAACATAAAATAACATAGTATAGCATAACATAGCATAGCATAGCATAACATTGCATAGCATAGTTTAGTATAACATAGCATAGCGTAGCATAGCACAACATAGCATAGTGTAGCATAGCATAACATAACATAGTATAGCAAAACATAGCATAGCATAACATAGCATAGCATAGCACAACATAGCAGAACATAGCTTAGCATAACATAACATAGCTTAACATAACATAGCATAACATATCTTAGCATAACAAACAATAACATAACATATGCCTTGCAAACAGGAAGAATGCTAAATGTTTTATTTTCTGCCCCGCCATGAGTTGCCGCTGCTAATGAACAATGTGTCTGGCCTACCTTTCCCTCACCAGCCTCCCCCCCTCCTCCCTGTGACCTCCCCAATTGCTCTAATTTCATAACTTAATATTCCATCCTAATTGAGGCCTGGCAGGACTCGCCTAGCAGGAGGGGAAACACACAGTTTGAGAGCCCAGCAGGCACCTTATCAATGATGCAGGCCCAAAGCTGCTCCTTCCAGGCCCCCTGGTGGTCTGTGCTGCAGGAACTCTGGAGAAACAGCAGTAACCCCATGGGCACTAATAAGACAGGAAAATACATTTGGGTCACTGCCCTGCTTGCTCAGGGGTGTCATGAATGCATTGATACATAGGAGAAAAAGCCCCCTGCAGTACATTATAGGGATATTGCAAGTCACCAAGAAACCAGGTTGAAGGTCCGCATCTGTGTAAGTTCAAGTTTCTCTGAGGTGGCTTGCAGTGTCCTTTTAATGCACAACAGTGCGTACTTTATTCCGTATAATACATGCTCACAGTATTACCCGTTCCATAAACTGCTTACAGCCTTGGTGTCTTGCACTTTCATACTCATCACAGAATAAAAGCGGAATATGTACAGCAAAATTAAATAGAGAAAAATCAGTGTTTTTATTACAAATGATGTTACAATCAGTTTAATATGAGGCAGGTTAAAAATGCTGTGGCTCAGATTGACCTATGTAGAGATTTGTTTATCCTTCCTTTAATAACCTGGATCATGTTGCCATAAGTATCTCCTTTCTACAGATTAGGTTTTCTTGTCAGAAAAACAGATCAGGAGAATGAAGAGCCAAAATTGCAGCTGTAATTATGTTCTATGACGTGTCTGCCTGTTGCCTTTAAATCTGGCTCTGGCAGCAGCTATTGTGATGTCAGAACTCAACTGTAATAACTTATTACGGGTGAGCAGCTATGGCATTTCTTTTTTACACATGAACTCGCCTGTCATAAGGGAACTGAAGATGGGCTTTGTTCAGGGGTTGCAGGCTCCCATGTATTATAATTAAACTCTATGCAGCTTGCATCTCTTTTGAACTTGCAATATAATGTACAAAACTGAGCAAAGCTGAAAGTCCTACAAAACTTGTGACCTGCAGCAAAATCAGCCCTCGGTGCAATAAAGGCCCAAACAATGGGGGTTACTTTGGATATCTGCCCCCACAGCACCAGCCTCCTCATGTTTCTAGCCCACATCGGACAGATTTAGTATGTTTTGGCAAAACGAAGGGCAGTGAGTAAAGATGCTGAGATGCAGTGCTTCAAAGAGGGACAACAAACATTGCCATATCTGCTAGGATGTGGCACTGCTCTCCTCTCCCAGCGCTGGCACACTTCAGGCTCCTGTGCGCCACCGTGCACACTCTTGTATAGTAGTGCAAAGGTGTCTGCATTCCTTCAAGCATAAGTGCAATACTGAGAGGGTAGCCTTCAAGTACAGAAACTGTGCTTTAATTCTTTGTGCACTGTGCAGCACACATGAAAAGTTGGAAAAATGGGGAAACTTTTCAAAGTTGCTCCACTGTTACGCCTGCCTCGAACAGACATATGTTTTGTAGCAAATCTATATCTGCAGATATTAGTAGATTGGAATTTGTATCAAAACCCACGGGTGCTTGCATTGGAATTCCCGTCTACCACCCTCAGCGCCCGCGCTTAGCGCAAAACGGAGCAAAGAAGCTCAAGGTGAAACTTTGCTTTACTTTAGGCAACTTCCTAACGCAAATCATGGTTTGCGTTGGAAAATATATCTCCCCACATGACTTTGAGCTGAGTTTGCATCACTTTTGTGATACAACCCTGGTGGAAAGTGTTAGTAAATCTGCCCCATAGGAACTAGATCAAAATCCAGTTATCTGCCAGTTGACTTGGTTCTATTCATTGGCGTAACAAAGGTCCCATGGGCTGTAGTTCAAGTAAGCAACATGGGTGCTGGCCAAATACATCAATAAACAACCTCTGGGGCGAAGTTTCATCCATGCAATGACACATAATGTAATGTAATGCATGTGGGTAGCCCTATAAACCCATTGAAGTAGTGGATTCAAGAGCACCTTGGGCAATCAGAAACGGAGACACCGCTTATCCCCCGTCCACGCACACAACACTCAGCACAAACTACGCAAAACTCTTATGTTGCGTTTTCATGCCATTGCTCCATGAAACTTCACCCCAAAGGGGGCAAAGAAACCCTATCTCTAAGCAAAGTGGAAACAGGGTGGATTATTAGATCAAGGGCTGTGGACAAAGGCCTGAATCACGATAGGGAATTGCATGTGTTCCTTACTGATTAAACCATATATCTTCAGCTACTAACAATACATGTCATCACCACCATATCCCACTTCAGGGTAACAGATGTACTGCCTAATATGATACACCAATGGGAATTATAGAAACATGTTTTATGTTTTCTATTGTTTTTCCAATGGTTCGCTTGTGTTACTCTAAAAATACAAACGTTGTGTTGACAATACACACTAGCCTTGGGGTACGTGAAAAAGAAAAAGTGTATGCATCACCCCACAGTATCTTTGGAGTATGTGAATTGTCGATTATAATTCATTCATGGTCGACACAAGTTTGTCATTTTCTATTTGGTGTACACATTTGAGGTCCAGTTCATCCACAGTCCACCCTTTTTGGGTTATGTAATTGCTTCGGGTTACACAAAACCGCCCCATATTACAGTTATTACACCTTGCGTGGCCCTGCGCGGCTTCATAAATCTCGAGTTATGTAATGCAGTACAAATCGATGCATTACATCACTCCGCACCAGGCAGGTGCTTCCATGGGCGCTGCGTGGGTGTTCTAACAGTCATGGACTTTCACTCATTTCCAGATTTACAAGAACTTGTAAACCTGGGAATGCACCAAAAGATGCCTCCGCTGGAGATGTGTGGAGAGGAAAAATATGCTTAATTCTCCTTTTTTTCCCTCTTTCTAAGAGTGCTGCATTCTGCAGCACACATAGAAACAGGAAAAAGCCTCCCATGAATGCTTTTGTGAACAATCCTGCATGGAACGCAGACACCGCTGCACCACGATGCAAGGGTTCCTGCGTTGGCGCTAGGCTGCCTGAAATGCGCCAGGGCAGGGAAAGGACAGGAATGTGCGGCATATTTTAAAATGTTTGACCATTCCTGCCCTCTCCCAGTGATGTGGTGGGGCGCATGAAGGTGCACTGCACCACTATTCCTCAGAATTATGCGCCGTGGTGTGACTCTTGTCAATCTATGCGCTATACGATAGTAATAAGATGCATGGAAAATCCCTGGAACACAACATTATGAAGCAGCCAACCCTGAGGAAATGCAAGATCACGTAAACATGCAAATCGGAAACAGGCACTACATGGCTGACATGCATTACCATAAGGTTTTTAACATTCATTGGAAATCAGTCAGTGTTTTGGCATTATTAATATTAAGGGTGTGAATTTAGGACCTGGCAGGGACCCCCTTTTAATGTCTGTTTTAATGACAGAGACAGATCCCCAGAATTACGCAACCACAAACGGGGGTGGAGCTTCAGCGGAGGTGGCTGGGGTGCGACACCCCCCAAATTAATAAATTCTTGGATTGGAAATGAGATTAAGGGGACCTGAGTCGGGTCTGCTATTTCTGTGTCGGTTTTCTTGTCATCCTGGTTTTATTAGGAATTTGTAACTTTTTTTTACAATTTTTGGATCAGGAAGTTAAGTATGTTTAGGCTCAGATTTACAAAGATTTTGCGTCACCTCTCTTTGACACAGTCCAGACGCAAAATCCAATTTGGTATTTACAAAGCCACACAAATGTTGATTTGCGGGGCGTTGTAAAACTAATTAACGCAAGGCAGCGCACTGTGCTGCCTTGTGTTGCTTTCCATCAGGTCGGCATGCGATAGGTGGTACATGGGCATTTGCATGCATCCACCCAGGGATTTTGATGCCACCCATGTTTACATATGCCCAGATGTTCATAGATTTTGTGACTTTGGTACCTGCAGCCCCTTCACAAAATCCTTTGTGTAATTGTAAATCAATGCCGACTTGAGCAGCTTTGTAAGAAAAAGTAACACAACAAAGAGCACTGCTCTGCCCTATGTTACCTTGCGCCAAGTAAGAGTTTCATGAGTGGTGGGTAGTCGCCACTATGCACCAATCCATGTATGTTGACACAAACCCATATTGACCAAGCGTTGATGACATGGGTTTGCGCCGATAGGGTGCACCTGCTTGAGGCTGGCGTAACAAGGGGAAATATTATTATTTCTCCGTGTTATATCCTCTTTGAAAGTGGGCATTAATTTGAAGCACGTGTACATAGAGGAAAAATCCTTTAAAGATAGCTTTAAGGCAAGAAGGTACCCTCTCCTGCACAGTAAGGCCCTGATTTATTTATTTTACTGCCGGCTCCCACCATTCCTAACACCTGCCGGGCGTCAAATTTGAGGAATGATGCTAGCCGGTGCTAAGGCCCGGTTAGCGTAAAAATAAATGACGTTAACCGGATAGGGGAGGCGTAGGGGAGACTGCAGGTTGTGCATCAAAGAATGGTGCTAGTTAGGTTAGAGTCAAAATATTGACTCTAACCTGACTAGTGTTGTTTTTTGACGCACAACCCCCACGGACATGACTCCGGTCTTACCAAAGACAGGAGTCATGCCCCCCTGCCCAATGGCCATGTTCAGGGGACTTTTGTCCCTTGGGCATGGCCATTGGGCACAGTACCATGTAGGGGGGCCCAAGTTAGGCCCCCCTATGGCACTTAAAAAAACAAAATTAAAACATACCTGGACTTACCTTGGTTGGGTCCCCCCATCCTTGGGTGTCCTCCAGGTGTGGTTGGGGGTGTCCCTGGTTTCAGGGAAGGGCACCTGTGGACTTCTTCCATGGTCTCTGACCATGGAAATGAGCCCACAGGTCCCCTAACTCCTGCCTGGACCCAGGTGTTAAATAATGGCACTAAACAGGCTTAGCACCATTATTCACGGCCCTCCTCCTCCTGTGCGTCATTTTTGCACGGGAGGATAAATAATGCGCAAAGGCTTTAGAGTCATTTTTTGCCTGAGAACGCCTACCTTGCATCTCATTGACGCAAGGTAGTTTTCCGCTAGCAAAAAATGACGCTAACTCCATAACTTTGACGCTAGACGGGTCTAGCATTAAAGTATAAATATGGAGTTAGGTTTGTGCTGGATTTGCGTAAAAAAATTATGCAAATCCGGCGCAAACAGAGTATAAATATGCCCCTAAACATCCTGACCATAATACAGACAACCTTGTGCTTTGGTGCAAAAGTGCCGGCTTTGGCACAAGGCAGCCCTAGTGGCGCCAGTGCATGGAGAGAGCAGAACTGCACTGTTTTCTGAACAGTTGGTGCAGTTCTGCTGTCCTTAGGTGGTGCAACGTAGGACAGCAACTTTGATTGCTGTGCGGCGTTGTGCCACTCCTTTGCTAAATTACCACTTCGTGACCGATGTCCCCAAAAATTTGCAAATCTGCACCCACAGAAGTACTTCTGGAATGGATGCAAATTTACTACTTTTAGGAATTCACAAACAGTATCCTTGGAAAACTACCCCAGTCTCAGTTTTCCAGGCATTCTACTGTCAATCATGCACTCAAAAAGTGATGGGACGAATACTTGCAAATAGTATAACCACTGGCAATCCCTCTGAGTGGCATTCCGAATCATTGTTTTTCACCCACTGAGCCACTCGAGGCAGAGGGCCTGACTTAGGATTTAGCAGACGGAGTAAAGGCAGACGGGGTGGTAGAGGAACTTACACCCTTTACTCTGCCCACCAGATTTAAAGATGTCTGCCAGCCCTATGGACATCGGTATATGTTGGCAGGAATGGCAGTTCCTGTCAGTGTAGGAAAAGTTATATATACATACATACACATAAAAAATAAAAATAGAAACTATAACAAATAAACTTCAAGGAACTTTAAAAGCTTTGCCAATTTAATATACATAAAAAGTAAACAATAGAAAAAAGATGTTTTTAAAAAAAAAATCTTAAAAATTACATAACGTTCTATATATAAACATATAGAATTAAATACACAAACAATAATGATAATATATACCTAAGCAATATTTACACAGCTATTACATTTTAGAAATAATAAATATACTATTTCCATTCCAGTTGGTGCAACAGAAGGGAAAGCGCTGGGCGGATAAAATTTACTATACCCACTGCAGTCTGTGCAAGAGTAGGGAAAGTACTTCACTTTAAACACATACCATGTTTTAATACCTGTATTAATTGAATAAAAATATATAAAGCATTACTATAAAAATTATATATACATACATTTTAAAAACAAACAATTTACATATTTTTTTTATAATAATTAATATCAAATAAAAATGCTGTTAATTAATAATTGAATTCAATTACAACACAATTAACATATTAAGTAATAAATAAAATAATTAATAATAAATTAATAATAGTTGTTAATTAATTATCACTTAAATAACTTCCGATCCCTTACTTCTAAAACACAACACATGCCCAATATATACCATGAAATATCTATTTAGTAAATAATTGACCTAATTATAAATAAATTGCATATTTAATTAAATTAATAATTAATTACAATGTAATATTTACTTACTAAACTTCCCGCCCTATATCCCTACAAACCCAAGAAACAACACCTAAAATATAACTTAAACATTATAATAATCACACAATTTACAGCATTATTAATCAATTGAATAATTACCAATTAATCCATAAATAATTATTAATTAATTATTACTTAATTAACTTCTTCCCACCCTAAACCCCTACAAACCCAACAACTCGCACCTAAAATATAACTTTAAAAAAATACACAATTTACAAAATTAATAATAAATTAGACAATAATAATAAGAAAATAATTATACTTAATGATCTTCCCACCCTGTACCCCTACAAACCTCACAACCTGCTACACTACTATACATTAATTTTAACAATTAAATTGAGATTATAAATAAGTTAATATTACAAACTATATTTGAAAACATTAACAACAATTATACAAACAATATATAACATTTACAATAAAAAATTATTTATGAACTTAAAAATAATTAAAAAACAATATTTTTTACAACTATATTATTGTATTACTTACCTCAAAAAAATCGATATTTTGTCAATGATATTTCTGCATCACAATATTTCTGTGACACGATATTAAAAACTTGATATTGTCACTCGATTTTTCTGACTTGATATTTTGTCCAAGTACCTATGGAATTGTAATACGGCAGACTGGATATCTGTCTCGTTTGTGATGGAGTAACACCCTCTGCCAAACTCTAAATCATGCCCTTTGTTATTCCCATTAGCCGGCCATTTTGGGCACTGGTCGAGTGTCAAGAGTCCTCAGAGATTTTGAAACATAAATTTAATTTATTAATAAAGTAACAGCTGCCCAAGTACGCCTGTTGCACGAAGGGGGTCATTTTGAGTTTGGCGGATGTAAAACTCCCGACAGATTGGCCACCGCCTACACAGTGACCTCCCCACCGGAGTTATTAAGGGTTTCCTGCTAGGTTGGCGGGCAGAAACCTATGTTTCTGCCTGCTGGCCTAGGAGGAAACAGGCTTCAGCATTGTCTCCAGCTCGTAATCGAGCTGGCGACAAGGCGTAAGCCGAAGGCGTGCACCAGCACCCTCGCAATGTTCACTATCTGCAAAGCAGGCAGCGAACATTGTGTTGTAGCTGGGCAGGGGGGCCCTGCACTGTCTATGCCAAGTGCATGGGCAGTTAGGGCCCCCCCTGCGGCCCCCTGCACCTGTTCTCTGCCAGCCTTTTCATGGCAGTGTTACCGCCATGAAAAGGCTGGTGGAGAATGAGGTCATAATCCCCAGTTTATTAGGATCTCTGCCACGACCAGACTGCTGGGATCCAGGATCCTGGCAGAGCTGGTGGTTCCCTGGCAGTCTGACTGCCAGGGTTGTTATGTGGCGGACGGACCACCGCATAGGTGGCTGTCCAGACCGCCACCGCGAGTGTGGCGGTTGCAAGACCACCACACTCGTAATGAGGCCCTATATCTTTATACAAGTGCATGATGAGCCATGCATGAGAGCGCTTTGCGAAGGCAGTCGTCATTGAGAAGCGACAGCTTCCACATCTTACTATTAAGAAATTTCTTGAAAACTTGGAATGAGATTGGCTGCTCCCTCAAACTGGGTAGTTGCAGGTTCCTCTTACTGTTCTGTAAATAATCTCTGAATATTCACCTCCCTGTGTCGGTAGACAATTCTACCCAAAGTCTGTGGTCCAGCGAGCCTCCCTAGCAGCTCTTAGCATATTGCAGAGTTTGACAAACGTACACTGTCTTATATAGGTTTGCTTCACGAGCCCAAATTCCAACCTATTTTGAGCGAGGGATGCATTAGGTGGAAAGCGAAAGAGCTGCCTAAATATATTCAAGTTGGGGGTCTTCTGACCTCTCCAATTCGCCGCCACAAAGATCCTTACAGCTATATGCGATTGTGGGAAGAAACTTTGTGTTGATGACTTTCAATAACGGGTGGAAGGATTGACCTCCCATCCTCTTTTGAAGTGACACAAAGGCCACTAGTAAAGCCTCTATTTTATTCATTTTTCATGACTTCCAAATATCTATAAACTTGCTCCTAGGGTAATATCAGTTCATTTACATCCCAGAGTCCTGTTTTCTTGGGTCTTTTGCTGAATGCAAGCACTTTAGTTTTATTAAGATTCAGTTCAAGCTTTTTTGTAGCTGTGTATTTTCTTCGGGCCTGATTTAGATATTGGCAGATGAGTTACTCTGTCGCAACAGCGACAGATATCCAGTCTGCTGAAATCTAAATCCCATTATGTCCTATAGGATTTAGATTTTGCCGGATGGGATATCAGTCACCGTTGCGACCCAGTAACTCACCTGCTAATATCTAAATCAGGCCCTTAGTTTCTGCAGGGGTCTTCGAAGGCCTACTTTAGATCTGCTGAGGAGCACAACGTTGTCGGCATATTTCGTACTTGTTAGAGTTTTTCCTCCTATTTTGGGTGTGTGGGCATTGATCGTGTTCAGGTCTGTTGTGAGAACTGCCAAGATGTTGAGATTTCCCATCTGCCCAAAATATAAATCCCATTATAGCCTATAGGATTTATATTTTGGTGGATGGGAAATCTGTCAGTGTTGTGACAGAGTAACCCGTCCGTCAAGATCTCAATCAGGCCCTTGAGTCTTAGTAAATCACTTAAGTTATTCTGTGAATGTTATGTTACGACTAGAATTTTGTGGATTATATGAGGGGTATAGAATCTCAACCTTTAGCTTGTGATCGTTGCAGCCTTGAAAAAGTCTTGACAAGACGAAACATATGCCAGCTGCCAGAGGTATATGTACTCATTGTCTCTCAATCAAGATTTGAGGCAGCACTTGAAGAGTTGAAAATAAAAGAGGACGGGAAATAGGAACACATGATTCACTTCTTTGTAACAACATCGACCATGTACTATACTTACTGAGGAAAGTGTGCTTCCGTGTCCTGGCGTTCAAATCGGTTTGATCGTAACTCACTCTGGGCTACAATTAACTATACGCTACATGGAAGGCAGGTGTTCATCACCACAGCTTTTGCATTGGACGACCACAATAGCAACGACATACAGAACCCTTACTATGTAGATCTTTGTGGATGTGCAAATATCTTATACCACCACTACCGATTTATTGCTGTTTATATCAATAATCATGGTGCAGTGAGCTCCTTGCACCTTTGGACCCCGGTGCCAGTACACCTGCTGCTCCATTGGTAGCTACGCCCCCGGCATTAATACAAAGATGGTGGAGCCAGGACTGGTAAGTCTGGTGGGGGTTGGTGTTTGTAGGAGGCTGGACTGGCTTGTAGTGAGTACCAAGGGGTACTTGCACCTTGCACCAGGCCCAGTTATCCCTTATTAGTGTATAGGGTGTCTAGCAGCTTAGGCTGATAGATAATGGTAGCTTAGCAGAGCAGCTTAGGCTGAACTAGGAGACGTGTGAAGCTACTACAGTACCACAAGTGTCACTTGCACAATATCATAAGAAAACACAATACACAGTTATACTAAAAATAAAGGTACTTTATTTTTATGACAATATGCCAAAGTATCTCAGAGTGTACCCTCAGTGAGAGGATAGGAAATATACACAAGATATATGTACACAGTACTAAAAATATACAGTATAGTCTTAGAAAACAGTGCAAACAATGTTAACTAGTTACAATAGGATGCAATGGGGACACATAGGGATAGGGGCAACACAAACCATATACTCCAAAAGTGGAATGCGAACCACGAATGGACCCCAAACCTATGTGACCTTGTAGAGGGTCGCTGGGACTATTAGAAAATAGTGAGAGTTAGAAAATTAGCCCTCCCCAAGACCCTGAAAAGTGAGTGCAAAGTGCACTAAAGTTCCCCAAAAGACAAAGAAGTCGTGATAGAGGAATAATGCAGGAAAGACACAAACCAACAATGCAACAACTGTGGATTTCCAATCTAGGGTACCTGTGGAACAAGGGGACCAAGTCCAAAAGTCACAAGCAAGTCGGAGATGGGCATATGCCCAGGAAATGCCAGCTGTGGATGCAAAGAAGCTTCTACTGGGCAGAAGAAGCTGAGGTTTCTGCAGGAACGAAAAGGGCTAGAGACTTCCCCTTTGGTGGACGGATCCCTCTTGCCGTGGAGAGTTGTGCAGAAGTGTTTTCCCGCCAAAAGAACGCCAACAAGCCTTGCTAGCTGCAAATCGTGCAGTTAACGTTTTTGGATGCTGCTGTGGCCCAGGAGGGACCAGGAGATCGCAAATTGGACCAGGAGAGAGAGGGGACGTCAAGCAAGAAAAAGAGCCCTCTCTGGAGCAGGTAGCACCCAGAGAAGTGCCAGAAACAGGCACTACGAGGATGCTTGAAACGGTGCTCACCCGAAGTTACACAAAGGAGTCCCACGTCGCCGGAGACCAACTTAGAAAGTCGTGCAATGCAGGTTAGAGTGCTGTGGACCCAGGCTTGGATGTGCACAAAGGATTTCCGCCGGAAGTGCACAGGGGCCGGAGTAGCTGCAAAAGTCGCGGTTCCCAGCAATGCAGCCCAGCGAGGTGAGGCAAGGACTTACCTCCACCAAACTTGGACTGAAGAGTCACTGGACTGTGGGGGTCACTTGGACAGAGTTGCTGGATTCGAGGGACCTCGCTCGTCGTGCTGAGAGGAGACCCAAGGGACCGGTAATGCAGCTTTTTGGTGCCTGCGGTTGCAGGGGGAAGATTCCGTCGACCCACGGGAGATTTCTTCGGAGCTTCTGGTGCAGAGAGGAGGCAGGCTACCCCCACAGCATGCACAAGCAGGAAAACAGTTGAGAAGGCGGCAGGATCAGCGTTACAGAGTTGCAGTAGTCGTCTTTGCTACTATGTTGCAGGTTTGCAGGCTTCCAGCGCGGTCAGCAGTCGATTCCTTATCAGAAGGTGAAGAGAGAGATGCAGAGGAACTCGGATGAGCTCTTGCATTCGTTATCTAAAGTTTTCCCAGAGACAGAGACCCTAAATAGCCAGAAAAGAGGGTTTAGCTACCTAGGAGAGAGGATAGGCTACTAACACCTGAAGGAGCCTATCAGAAGGAGTCTCTGACGTCACCTGGTGGCACTGGCCACTCAGAGCAGTCCAGTGTGCCAGCAGCACCTCTGTTTCCAAGATGGCAGAGGTCTGGAGCACACTGGAGGAGCTCTGGACACCTCCCAGGGGAGGTGCAGGTCAGGGGAGTGGTCACTCCCCTTTCCTTTGTCCAGTTTCGCGCCAGAGCAGGGCTAAGGGGTCCCTGAACCGGTGTAGACTGGCTTATGCAGAATTGGGCACATCTGTGCCCAAGAAAGCATTTCCAGAGGCTGGGGGAGGCTACTCCTCCCCTGCCTTCACACCATTTCCCAAAGGGAGAGGGTGTAACACCCTCTCTTAGAGGAAGTCCTTTTTTCTGCCATCCTGGGACAAGCCTGGCTTGACCCCAGGGGGGCAGAAGCCTGTCTGAGGGGTTGGCAGCAGCAGCAGCTGCAGTGAAACCCCAGGAAAGGCAGTTTGGCAGTACCAGGGTCTGTGCTACAGACCACTGGGATCATGGAATTGTGCCAACAATGCCAGGATGGCATAGAGGGGGCAATTCCATGATCTTAGACATGTTACATGGCCATATTCGGAGTTACCATTGTGAAGCTACATATAGGTAGTGACCTATATGTAGTGCACGCGTGTAATGGCGTCCCCACACTCACAAAGTTCAGGGAATTGGCTCTGAACAATGTGGGGGCACCTTGGCTAGTGCCAGGGTGCCCTCACACTAAGTAACTTTGCACCTAACCTTTACCAGGTAAAGGTTAGACATATAGGTGACTTATAAGTTACTTAAGTGCAGTGTAAAATGGCTGTGAAATAACGTGGAAGTTATTTCACTCAGGCTGCAGTGGCAGGCCTGTGTAAGAATTGTCAGAGCTCCCTATGGGTGGCAAAAGAAATGCTGCAGCCCATAGGGATCTCCTGGAACCCCAATACCCTGGGTACCTCAGTACCATATACTAGGGAATTATAAGGGTGTTCCAGTAAGCCAATGTAAATTGGTAAAATTGGTCACTAGCCTGTTAGTGACAATTTGAAAGAAATGAGAGAGCATAACCACTGAGGTTCTGGTTAGCAGAGCCTCAGTGAGATAGTTAGGCACTACACAGGGAACACATACATATAGGCCACAAACTTATGAGCACTGGGGTCCTGACTAGCAGGGTCCCAGTGACACATAACAAACATACTGAAAACATAGGGTTTTCACTATGAGCACTGGGCCCTGGCTGGCAGGATCCCAGTGAGACAGTGAAAACACCCTGACATACACTCACAAACAGGCCAAAAGTGGGGGTAACAAGGCTAGAAAGAGGCTACTTTCTCACAGTGTTGTCCAAGAGTTTGATGAGCATTTGTACTGTGCATTTCTATCATCTGTATGGTCCTTTAGGACTATGGTGGTCATTCTGACCCTGGCGGTCTTTGACCGCCAGGGCGGAGGACCGCGGGAGCACCGCCGACAGGCCGGCGGTGCTCCAATGGGGATTCCGACCGCGGCGGTAAAGCCGCGGTCGGACCGGCACCACTGGCGGGGTCCCGCCAGTGTACCGCCGCCCCATTGAATCCTCCGCGGCGGCGCAGCTTGCTGCACCGCCGCGGGGATTCCGACCCCCCCTACCGCCATCCAGATCCCGGCGGTCGGACCGCCGGGATCCGGATGGCGGTAGGGGAGGTCGCGGGGCCCCTGGGGTCCCCTGCAGTGCCCATGCCACTGGCATGGGCATTGCAGGGGCCCCCGTAAGAGGGCCCCTACATGTATTTCACTGTCTGCTGCGCAGACAGTGAAATACGCGACGGGTGCAACTGCACCCGTCGCACAGCTTCCACTCCGCCGGCTCGATTCCGAGCCGGCTTCATCGTGGAAGCCTCTTTCCCGCTGGGCTGGCGGGCGGTCTGAAGGCGACCGCCCGCCAGCCCAGCGGGAAAGTCAGAATTACCGCCGCGGTCTTTCGACCGCGGAACGGTAATCTGACGGCGGGACTTTGGCGGGCGGCCTCCGCCGCCCGCCAAGGTCAGAATGAGGGCCTATGTGTGGTAGCTCTCCCAGGAAGTCCCAGGGCAGAGGAGGAGGAAGATGGGGCAGCAGGTGAGAGTTTAGAAGGGTCATCATTTTTGTTTTCTAGGATTCACAAGACCTGCCAGGTTATCATGAAGGAGGAGAGAAGGTTATTATCACAAGAGGTGGCTTTTGAGCGGCTGAACCTGTTGGCAAGGGGTCTGGATGCTCAAGGATTGAAATGTGTACTGTTAGCGCATCAGAGCCTTGATAAGTAAACTTACAAGGAGACGTGTTTAGATCGACAAACCTTTGGACCACGTTTGGGAACTTCCCAGTACGAAATATTTTCTTGACATCACCAATCAATAGATCAATAAACAATCAATAATAACAATCACTAGTCAATAAACATTTAATAAGAATAAATTATAAAACACACCATGACTTCTCAGTCACGAATAACCACACCAGTTTGGTCAAAAGTTAAGATATTTATTTCCCTATTGGTTACAATCTAATATCATGTTTGTTAATCTCATTAACAATAAACCACGCCAAAACAATCCAATCAGTAATCAAAGCGCAATGTTATCAATGCTTCAGCTATATTCATTCAGCATTTAGGCACATCATGTATATGAATCAACTTAGCAGAGTCTCATTAGTACATGAATCAACAAAGCAAGAACACAGTCATTTGTCTATTCGCACAAGATATTAGTGAACGCCTTAACTAACCTCAAATTAGCATTAGCATGTTGGGCTTCATGCAAAACATTTTAGTGAACACAAATTTAGAAAACATCTAAACTAAGGCCTCTATCAAAAATAGCAGTTGGTACCTAGAAATAAAAGGCAAACAGACAATTACAATTTGCGTCGGCTAGTTACCAATCCAACAGATAAGCAAACAGCGTCAGTCTTCGTCCTCAGTACATCAGTCGATTCACCATCAGCAGAGATAGGACGGGGCGAAGTCTCAAGATAGCATAGCTACGGAACGGATCACATCCCTCTGATGGAGGCGAAGTTAGCATCAGACAAGAATGGGGCAGAGGATAATTTAAAGTGACAGGACAATTAAACTAATATGTGGCAACTAGCAAACGTCCTCTAGCAAAAGTCTCATAGCAAAGAGAATGGCAAAATGGCAAGGGTAGGAGTCCCAGTTAAAGTGGAAGAAGAAGTGTGTCTCTGTTTCCTTGGGTTACGCCATTAAATCAAAACTGTCTAACTATTCCCTAATTCCTCATTGGATGAAGTTTGGTGTATTATTATCTCTATCCAACAATTCGGTAAGCACCTTACTAGAATTTTCCACAATTTGCAGTTCCCATATCGCGGATTGGTCCGTGTTATTGACGTCTTCAACGGCTGGAATGTCAGGTAGAGAATGTTACACTTCGCGCTCCAGTCAGTGTCTCCATTGTCTTCTACTACAGTTAACCTTGCACCTGTTACAAATTACACTGTTGCATCCAGCAAGAACGTCGGCTTGAGCAAGCCGGTTCTCATGAGAAAGAATTTACTACGGCTACACACACATAACTCCTGGAAAAGTACAGCTTTGTGTCCTTCAGGAAAAGCAACACATTACACGTTGGAAAATACAATTCAATATGAGGCCAGGCAGCTAGGCCCAAACCCTTGCTAAACTAAGACCCTCTGGTTTAATAAAGCAAAACTCTGAACACATAACTCTAATTATATATATACTAATACAAATTCAAACATTAGTGCATAATAATTCAGAATTAATAAGCCTTTTCATTAGTCTTCGTATACATTAGTAGCCACTCCCCGTGGGCACATTTCAACGCGTGCATTATTTTCTATGTTAACACATTTTCTATGCAGCTTCATCACACAATATATTGCAAGCTTCTCGTATTAATATTGCTTTTAAAAGACACACTCCAACAGTACCAGATGGGAGTGTGGCATGTGGTCACGTGAGGCACTGATGTTCTAAGGATTTTTAGGGTCTTGGTTAAGACATATTTTTGGGCCCCCTGTTTGAAATGTACGACCCATTTTCTGCCAGCTGAATCTCATATCATGCCAAACAAACGTTAACAAACGGGAATCACACAAAATCTGTTGAAAAGTGTCTTTCCAGGGCCCCCAAAAATCCTTGAGAAGCCACTTGGCAAAGCGAGAGAGACCCAGAAGAAGAGGTAGGCAGAGAGGGGAGAGGCTGACATTTGGAAATAGACTGAGGCAAAGTAGATAATTAGAAACTTTTCTGGGGGGGGTGTCTTGGAAAATGGGGGCCCTGTGCAATTGCCCACTTTGTCCATGCCTTAGAAACTCTTTGACGTGAGGTTTGTCCATGGCCACTTTTACAGCCTTGATGTTGGGGACGATGATGATGAGTATGGGCCTGATTTAGACTTTGGCACATCAGTTTACTCCCTCAGAAACATGACGATATCCGGTCAGCCATATTACAAGTGAATTATATCCAATTGTGCTTGTAATACGCCGGACAGGTAATCCGTCACATTTGTGATGTAGTTACCCGTCCTCCGAACTCTAAATCAGATCCAATGTCCACAAAGCGGTGGTTGATGCTGGTGGTTTCTGTACTGTGATGGGATCTAGGCGTGCTCTAGGGTGATGCAATGCTTTAAAGTGATGGTGTGGGTTTTGCTTTGGTTGTTTGTCTTCAGACAGCATTCATTGTTTGCTCGGGTGATGGTTAGATTGCAGGTCCTGAAGAAGTGGGTACCCCTGAGATGGGCAGATGACCCTTGTGTAGCATTAATGAAAATCTAAAAAGGCCTGTGTGCAGCATCCATCCCAGGAACAGTTGATGCCACAGACAAGATACTCCAGCCGCTCTATGGGAGGTGTCAGCGGTCGGTGGTACCTTTTAGGTGCAACTGGATGGACGTTATGACCTGCAGTGGACAAGAGGTTAGGGTGCGTGGAGCATCACGAAATGTCAGGATGGAATCAGACCCAAACTACAAGTTTTCACCTTCAATGTTTCAGAGGAAGCCTCAAGAAGGATTGTGAAGTGGATTCTTGAGCAAAGAGAGTTCTTCTTTAGTGTAATAATTCACAGGATTAAGAAATGTACCAGCAGGTGGCACTGGCTACCAGCAGTGAGACTAGTCAAGGAAGACCCAGGCTTGTCAAGGAGTCAAGATGCAATCTGTGCCCGTCAATCAGGAAGAAAGCCTGAAGGAGGCTAAAAGGATGCAATCTTGAGGTATGTGGAGCACTAACGGGGTCTCTTAGGACCCTCTGATAATGCCCCGGGGAGGAGAAAAAGGTTAAAGACCATCACATGTTCTGCTACCGGAGCATTTCACATACACCAGAGACTAGAGTGGTAATAATGCACACCCCCTACTAATCATTGTAATTGTCACTGGTAGCTATTTGCTGTCAGAGATTTGTAGTATTGACTAACAAAAGCAGTCACACGCCTAAATCCCCTAAGTATCCCGGTGCTGTATCTTGAGAGTATGTATGATGGAACCTTTTTGGAACCTAAACGACTCCTTAGAATGATGACGTAAGTTCTAGAACCTGTTGAATTGAATGCGGGTTTAGAATGTTGAGTTCGCGTTTACACGCAGACGTATAAAGACGTGTAATACAAAGTGTGTGATGTAGTCATTGGCGGGTACTCAGGCTAGTAAGGACGCGACACCCGGCATGTTTTCAATACTGGCTATATGGGCATTGGTAGCAGTAATCTAAACCCAGATGGTACTCTTAACCCAAACATTCAAACATAATTTTATGGAATGTTCTACATAGTAACCTAAGGTAGCAAAGATGCCCTTCGGGCTTGTTTTTAGGTTTGTTGCCCCTCATTGGTGCTCCGCACTAGTGCCTCGTGGCAGTATAATGTCATTGATTTATGAAGAAACAGCAAGTTGCACATCACCATGGAAAACAAAGTACCTTGTCGCAGGACAGGAGTGACAATACTCCGCCTGCTTTGCAAAATGTTTAAAAAAACAGTCCACTGCTAGCATTTCTAGCAAGGGGAGAAAAAAAGGGAAACAAACCCCCCCAAAATAATCCCGCCACTGTAAAGGAACTGTCTGGTGGAACCAAAGGTTCTCCCACCAGTAGAATCAAGTTCATCCCTCCCTGAGAGCTCCAATGGCCTCCCAAGGGCACCCTCTGGCTATCCCTCCATTCCCATGGTCCACTGTCCAAGTGCGCATATCTCTTGGCTGCCTCTTGTCCTCTGAGGCATTCCTGTTTGCATTTCCCTCATCCACCTTGTCTTACCTGCTTGCTTCCCCCTCTAGGCACTCTTGCTTGACCTCCACCACCCGCTTCATTGGCTAAGCCATCTGACGCACTCGCGTCAGCCCTCCCACCTCTATCAGGCGCCAATCAAGGTGAAGCAGATGGCCATGTGAGGGACCAAAATGTCAGCCTGGATCAACAGCAAGAGTTGGGATGCTATATGTTTGTGTGAGTGTGAGCACAGGAGCATGTGCTTGTGCGCATGCATGTGAGTATGTGTGCACTTGTGTTTGTGACAATACCCACTATCCACCTGGTAGAATGCTGGCCCTGGTACAATGGTGATAACTATTGGCTATTTGTGGGCACGCATGGGATCTTATCCATTATCCACCCATGGTAAAATGGTGGCCGTCGCCCAATGATAGAAGTTCTTAACACCTTGTGGGTGCCCAAGGTATGATACGTATTGCCCACCTTAGTATAATGATGGCCCTGACATAATGGTGGTAATGCTTAGTAACTTGTTGGCATTTATGGAATTATGTCCTTTTGCCACTCCTTTGAAAATGGTGGCCTCGGCAGTACGGTGGCAATGTTAGGTTCAAAGGCGCTTTCTCACGTGCCTTTTTCTCATCTAAAGTATTTGGTATTACTTTGGCTGAAGATAAGTGACCTCCATCAAGGATAGTTTGATTATATAAAATGGCGTTTCATGTTGGTTTAAACCAGGGTCGGACTGAGACACAAGATCGGACCAGGCTCCAAATAATGAGGCACCCATTATTCAATTAGAAAGCCAAAACGTGGCCCATGTTTGCAAATTGGGACAGTTTTGAACTTGTAAAAAACCTCTATATAATTGTTTTGCAAAGTATGGAAGACTACATGGATTTGAGCTTGCTGCAGGCAATGGTTTTTTGTATCTGGGAAATCAACAGTAAAAGCCGGCCCACCAGACCGTAACAGAGGCCCACAAACAGCCTTAAAAACTGCCCACACATTGCCCGTACCACCAGCCAATCGGGCATTGTCTGATTGCCCTATAGGTCACTCTGAGCCTGGTTAAAACTTAATAGAATATGAGTGAAGCTTATGGGTTCAATACATGTTGTTGTGTTGTGGAAACACACAATGTGGAAGGGTGCACCCAGTTATCAAAGAATCCATTGTTCAGTGTATGTTTCAATCTATTCACTTCCTTTATTCCATCATTACAGCACAAAAAGAGCCAACGCGTTTCGCTCAATACACTTGAGCTTCCTCAGGACTCTCAGTATGAATACATGTCACATGTATCCAGACCAAAAGGGAAAATGTGTGCCAAATGGATAAAACATGGGATTTTCACCCCACTGTAGACATGAGAGTCAGTGCGTGCTGCCAGCAATCTGGTTTCCACTCCCACGATTGATCCACGTCATTTTGTGGTGTTATGAGAACATGTGCTGCATGGGATATCTCTTCGTTGTGTATGATAAGCACCAGTGCCCATCCTCCTATGTGACTCTTACATCCTGTGTAGCCACATCACAGTAGCATCGTGTGTGTACCCTTTCTGCATGTTAATCATTAAGCCACATGTCTACTATAATGTGTGTGTGTTGGTGTGATTGTGTTCGTGCATGGGTATTTATGTTGGGTATGTGTGTGTAACTTGGGAGGGTGGGTGTGTGTTGGATTTGAATGTGTGGGTTGGTGTGTGTTCTGAGGGGCAGTTCCGTGTGTGCGCATGTAGGCAGGGTTGTGTGTGTACAGGTGTGGTTCTCCGTGGGTATCAGTGGGTTTGTGTGTACTGGGTGGATGGGCCTGTCTTTGTGTTGGCGAGTGGATTAGTGGGTGTATGCACATAGGTGCATGTGTACGTTTTTGTGTGTGTGTGTTTGCATCTGTGTTGTGGATGGGTGTGTGTGTTGAGTGTGTGGGTGTGTGTGTCAATGATATGTGAGTGTGTGTGGGGGCAGGCAAGTCACTGTGTGCATGTGTAGGCAGGTGTGTAGTTGTCTGTGGGCAGTGTGTGTGTTTCTCTTGGGTGTGTGTGTACCAGTGGGTCTGTGTATCCTGGGTGGATAGCCATGTCTTTGTGTTGGCAAGAGGGTGGGTGGGTGTGGGTGGATGTGTGTTTAGGTATATGCACGTAGGTGCATGTGTACGTTTTTGTGTGTGTTTGGTTGTGTGTGTGCGTGCCTGGTGTGGATGGGTGTGTGTGCTAGGTGTAAGTATGTGTGTGTGATTGATAGGTGGGTGGGTGGGTGTGGGCAGGAAAGTCATTGCATGCATGTATAGGCAGGTGTGCGTGCAGGTGTCTGTCGGCAGTGTGTGTTTCTGTTGGGTGTGTGTGTATAAGTGTGTGTGTGTGTGTGTGTGGTGGTGGGTGTGTCTGTATGTGTGTGTGGGCATGTGGGTGTGTGTCTGTTTCTAGGTGTGTGTGTGGGTGCGTGTGTGGGTACGTGGATGTGTCTGTGTAGAGACTGATGTGAGTTGTGTGTGTGTGTGTGTGTGTGTGTGTGGGCATGTAGGTGTGTGTCTGTTTCTAGGTGTGTGTGTGTGAGTACGTGGATGTGTGTGTGTGTAGAGATTGATGTGTGGGTTGTGTGTTTGTTTCTAGGGTTGTGTGTGTGTGAGTACGTGGATGTGTGTGTGTAGAGATTGATGTGTGAGTTTTGTGTCTGTGTGTCTGTGGGCATGTAGGTGTGTGTCTGTTTCTAGGTATGTGTGTGTGTGCGTGTGTGAGTACGTGGATGTGTGTGTGTGTGTGGAGACTGATGTGAGTTGTGTGTCTGTGTGTGTGGGCATGTAGGTGTGTGTCTGTTTCTAGGTGTGTCTGTGTGCGTGTGTGAGTACGTGGATGTGTGTGTGTAGAGATTGATGTGTGAGTTGTGTGTCTGTGGGCATGTAGGTGTGTGTTTGTTTCTAGGTGTGTGTGTGTGTGTGTGCGTGTGTGAGTACGTGGATGTGTGTGTGTGTGTAGAGATTGATGTGTGAGTTGTGTGTCTGTGTGTTTGGGCATGTAGGTGTGTGTCTGTTTCTAGCTGTGTGTGTGTGTGTGTGTGTGGGCATGTAGGTGTGTGTCTGTTTCTAGCTGTGTGTGTGTGTGTGTGTGTGTGTGTGTGTGGGCATGTAGGCGTGTGTCTGTTTCTAGGTGTGTGTGTGTGCGTGTGTGAGTACGTGGATGTGTGTGTGTAGAGATTGATGTGTGAGTTGTGTGTCTGTGGGCATGTAGGTGTGTGTTTGTTTCTAGGTGTGTGTGTGTGCGTGTGTGAGTACGTGGATGTGTGTGTAGAGATTGATGTGTGAGTTGTGTGTCTGTGTGTTTGGGCATGTAGGTGTGTGTCTGTTTCTAGCTGTGTGTGTGTGTGTGTGTGTGTGTGGGCATGTAGGTGTGTGTTTGTTTCTAGGTGTGTGTGTGTGCGTGTGTGAGTACGTGGATGTGTGTGTGTGTGTAGAGATTGATGTGTGAGTTGTGTGTCTGTGTGTTTGGGCATGTAGGTGTGTGTCTGTTTCTAGCTGTGTGTGTGTGTGTGGGGGCATGTAGGTGTGTGTCTGTTTCTAGGTGTGTGTGTGTGCGTGTGTGAGTAGTGGATGTGTGTGTGTGTAGAGATTGGTGTGAGTTGTGTGTCTGTATGTGTGTGTGGGCCTGTAGGTGTGTGTTTGTTTCTAGGTGTGTGTGTGTGCGTGTGTGAGTAGTGGATGTGTGTGTGTGTAGAGATTGGTGTGAGTTGTGTGTCTGTGTGTGTTACCATTTTTCATGTGTTTGCTCCTTCCCCTCTCCTGGAGGAATCTTCAGACCTCCCAGGCACCTGCCAGCCCCAGCCCAGCTTCTCGTCCCATTCATAAACATTTATTCCTTTCTGTTTCTTCCTTGTCAGGTGATCTATGCATCGGCGCGGCCCCTGCAGGCCTTCATTTCTCTTATTACCGAGTGATGACATTGGGACCCGCTCCTGCGTGGGACGGGTCTGTGCGCCCATCACAAGCCTCTTTTTTGCTTGCGATGCTGTTTTTCTGAAACGTAGAAGATTCATGATGGATTTCTCTCCATGGAACAGCTTACCAGGGTGTTCCTTCCAGTTTCTAACTCCAGGATTGATGCACCAATATGCCTGGGTCAAGGCCTCTCCAAAAGACGATCCGTGAAGTGTCCACTTGGCATTTAAAGGCCGCTTTCCTCGTTCACTAAACATTTCCAGTTCCTTCTGTGTGTAATTGAGAATTACAGTCTAATTTACTCGGCTGCTTTCCGCGCAGGTGGATCTAAGCATTTCCAGCCTTCGGCTGCTTTTAATGCACTTTGCTCAGTTAAATTGGAGTGTTTTGGGCTTTTGAAGTTCTGTTTTTCTAGGTAAACGTGCACTTAAGTTGCTGTTATAACAAGCTCCAGTGCATAGTTTGTGAAAAACTTAAGTGCAAGGGACCTAGGTATTTCTCAGGACGCCAGTTGCGTAGCGCAACTTCGGGGGGCTTGGGGCCCCTCACTGCCGAGGGGGCTGCGGGGGCCTTTGTTACGCCACTGCAGGAGGCCGCTGCAGCTGGCTGCGCCCACTGCCCCCGCCAGCACTGCCAAATGCCAGTACCAGTACTAAATGTGACAGGTTGGCCTATTCCAGGTCACACATAGCGTAAACATGGCATGGAAGCGCTGGTACTATTTCTTTTAGTGTGTAAGTTGTTGAGCGCTATGTTGATGTACTCATTTAAAAAAGTAATCAGGCATCGCCCCCATGTGGTAGACTGTCAAAGTGCTGGTGTTAAGAAATAGGTGCTGGGTACGAAAAGCACTGGCTCAAATTAAGCACTGTCCTGTGCACAAGTACAAACTACATCTCGGTACACATTACAGTGGTACAACTTTGTTTTAAGTTTTTAACGAGCTCGCTCCCATTGAGTCCTTCTTCCAACCATCCCAGCTCCTTCCCTAGATCTGCAGTTCCCCTGCAGGGGACCCACAGCACTGCGCACAACAACCACACAAACACATAAACATAATACCTGCTGCTGGAACACCAGGCGCATTAAAACAGCAGACACCCGGGGCATGTGGCAGGCCCCACCAGTGGAGGGTCAGCTGCTCAGGGCACCCTTTGCCCTTCATGGGGGCCCATTCAGCACAAGATCTGTTAAACATGTGAGACCCATGGACACCCCTTCAAATTCTGCAGGGGGGCATCATTTTGTGTTAAGTCACTGGAGACACCGTCTGAAGTCCTCACTGACCTGAGGCCAGTCACATGCACATGAGACACAAACAGTTCGGACAAAAGAACATGCAGCGAGCAGTCGTGTGCTGCTGGTGCAAAACATTTTTGTGCTGTGGAGGTCTGTCTTCGGGCTGACGTAGTAATTGTCTGAAGCTGTAACAGTTCAATCAATCAAGGATTTATAAAGTGCAGCAAATCACCCGTGAGGGCCTCAAGGCGCTGAAAAAGCAAGGAGAAGAGAGGAGCAAGAGCGAAGCAGCAGCACAGGGAGAGCTGGGCCTGGGGCCTGCTCAGTGGGGTCGCGCTCCGGACTCCATTAAATTGGTCCCGGGAGGGGGGAGGGAAGCTAGGAGGCAGTGGGCAGGGCTAGGCAGGAGGTGGGAAATAACGGGCGGCATGTGGGCGCGGCAAGCAGGGAAAAAGCAAGGAGAAAGCAGTGAAAATGAGGGAAAAAGCAAGGAGAAGACGAGCAGGAGCTATGCAGCAGCACAAGAGGAGCTGGCAAGGGGACAAGCTCTTTTAGGGCCAGATGTAGCAAAGGGTTTTTCCCATTCTGTGTCAATGGGAGAATGTGTTGGTACATATGGCCCTTAGTTTCAAGAATACAGAGAGGCAGGTCAGAGACGTCAAGAGTAACCAGCGAGTACACCCTGAACCGCAGGGTTGGCACTAGATCTGCCTAGGGACCTTTGACTCAGAACTAAGATGCAACACCGCTCCACTGAGACAAGGAGACTGACAACCCCAGTGAAAACACACACATCCAGGACAAGCTATAATGGAGGCCATAACTGGCGCTCTGAACAAAGTGATACCTTGCCACCTCCTCTGCTGGGCAAGGGGTCATATTTGATGTTTCCAGGTGTGGTCTGGCTCCCCCTGAGGGTTTCTCCCTAAGCGGAGGACTGGTGTTGTCCTGCCACCAATCTAGCCTCAGACAATCCAGTGAGCCCTTGGCCATCCTAAATAAAGGGAGTCTTTGCTGACACCTCTTGACTGTGTGTGAATAAGAGGTCAATTCGACACACCACATCATGTGGTTGCTTATAATGTGGACATTTCATGTACCAAACCCTTGGACATAAGGACAGTCCTCCTCACTACGGCAAACATACAACACGCACATACATACACACACACACATACACTGCAATGATGAACAACTCAGAAAAAGAAGAACATTAAATACATAGAGAAATGGCCAAAAAGTTGTAAGGGTTGGCACAGGATGATGCCCACTGCCCACCAGTGGCTGAATGGTGTCATCTCTTGGCAACTTGTAGGCGTCAGTGGTGTGTTATCCATTGTCTGGCTATGATAAAATGTAGACCCTTGTATAATCGTGCTATTCCTTGGCGACTATTGGGTATCCACATGAAGCCCATCCTTGTTAAAATGCTGACCCTGGCAAAATGATGGTAATTTTGGTAACTTGTGGTCTTCATTGGCATGTTGCTTACCCTTGATAAAACGCTGGCCCTGGTACAATGGTCGTAATTCTTGACAGCTTGTGGATTTCTGTTGTATGGCGTTCATTTCTGATCCAAAAACAACAAGGGTATGGATGAAATGCTTGAAAAATTCTCAGCCACTGGCAATCGCTCAGGACCACATCCCATCATTTTTTTGGCCACCACACCACCTCAGTTTGGACCCATCCATATGCAGATCAGTCTTGACCCTGCTACTCATGAGAATAGTCCAAGAAAATTGAGAGCACATAGGAAGCAAGTCATAGGATATGGGCGCTCACAGTGAGTCAATATAATAGCATTAACATTCCAATTTTAACATGGTGCTCCTGGCAAGAGGATCTTCCTAACTCCTCTAATGTTTCCAGGGAAACTCACAATGACAAAACACAGCTGTCAGGGCACCCATGAATCTATAATTCCAAGTAAGTAATATATCAATATGTAATGTATAATGGCATTAATACCATGGAGAGTTTCAAGCTCAATTTATTGTTCAACAAAAAAGTTCATCATAGTAACCACAGAATTGTCCTTTGACATCCATGTTCATGTAGTAAACACAGTATTGAAGTCAGTATCCATGTAGCACATACAGCCACAGCCACCGCTCTGAGTTTCAAAATCCAATAACATTCTTTTCTCCTGAGGGCTAGTTCCCTATTGCCACCTCTGGGGTCTCTATTTACCTGATCAAATCCAAAGAATTCAAAACCAACAATGTTTTTTTGTTTTGGACAGTGTCGCATATGGTTTACTATAGGGTATCTCTCGTCACCTTGTCTCAAAGCTCTGAAATGTTCACCCGCCCTAACTCTGAGTGGTCTGATAGTACTGCCTACATAGTATAGGCCACAATTGCACATAATCATGTAGATGACAAAATTACTATCACATGTAATATTGTGATTAATGTTGTATGGCGTCCCAGTACAGCTGGTGAATGTGGAGATGCCTGACTTGGCCCATCTACACATTCCACAATGTCCACACTTAAAGAAACCCTTTCCACGGCTGGTAAGCCAGTTAGTCTGAGTTGGTTTACAGCGAAAATTAGAACATAGCAAATTTTTAAGGGTTCTGCCTCTTCTATACGTAAACAGTGGGGTAGCCGGGATCACTTTTTTCAGAGTAGGATCTGCTGTTAGAATAGACCAATGTCTGTTCATACATTTACGTAATAAAGTAGCCGTTTTTGTGAAATTCACAATACAGCGGATACCATTATCCTTAGTTCTCAATTTTTGACCCAGTGTGTCTGATCTGGACAGACGTAAAGCCCTAATCCGAGCTTTGTCTATCACCTTAGTGGAGTATCCCCGTGCTTTGAATCTCATGCTCATATCTTGTATACATAGGCCAAAATCTTCCTCAAGACTACAATTGCGCCTCGCCCTAACCATCTCACCATACGGTATCGCATTAATTTGATGAACTGGATGTGCGCTCTTTGCGTGTAGGATAGAGTTACAGGAAGTACTCTTTCTGTAAAGACGACTTTCTATTTTGTTGTTGCAAATCAGAAGTTCCACGTCAAGAAAGGCAATGTTAGTCACACTTCGTTCAGAAGTAAAGTGAATATTATACTCATTATTATTTAAATAGTTAATGAAGTTGTCAAGTTCTTGTGAGTCGCCAGTCCAGATCATCAAACAATCATCGATATATCTGCCCCAATAGAGTATATCAGAGATCCATTTACTACCCTCTTTACTCCAGATCATATTTTGCTCAAACATTCCCATAAAGAGATTCGCATAGGCCGGTGAGAATTTGGATCCCATAGCTACACCTTGCTTTTGGCGATACCAATCACTTTTAAATAAAAATACATTATTGTTTAAGATCAGATCTACCATTTTTATTAGCATTTGGGTATGGCCATATAGGTTCGCCGGTCTTTTATAGAGGAAGAGACGTAGTGCCTCCTTTCCTTGTTCATGGTTAATGCTGGTATAAAGGGAGGTGACATCTAGTGTAACTAAAATCATCCCTGGTTCCCATGTTATATCCATGAGTATGCTGAGAATATGTTTCGTATCCTTAATATAGGAAGGTAAGTTTCCTACATAAGGCTGTAAAAAAATATCAACATATTCCGACAGTCTCTCAGATGGACCATCGATGCCTGAAACAATAGGCCTGCCAGGAGGGGAAGTGAGACTCTTATGTACTTTAGGTAGTATATATATACAAGGGTTCCTGGGTCTGTGAATACGAAGGTACATATACTCATCTTCTTTTAAAAGTGATTGAGTAAAACAGTCATGTAGAAATTTATTGATTTTATTCGTAAGTGCGGGGATAGGGTCTGATATCATCTTTTCATAACAAGTCACATCCCCTAGTTGCCTATAAATCTCCTGATCATAATCTGAGGTGTTCATTACTACAATATTTCCCCCCTTGTCTGCCTCTCTTATGGTAATCTCCCCATTGGTACGCAATAGTCTTAAGTTTGTCATTTCCTTTTGGGTGAGGTTCTGATGCCAAATATAATGGCGACTGTCATTCTTTGATTCTAGTTTATTAAAATCACGCCAGACCACTCTGAAAAAGGTTTCTATACAGTTATCCCTATTCAGGGTTGGTGTCCACATTGATTTGCTTTTTAAACCACTAGGCAGTGAGTCAGATGGGATATCTAGATCCGATAAAATTCGAGTTATAGTGGTAGGATCCTGTTCGCAGTCCGCTATAGACAGTAGAGTGGCCGTGTCTTGAATATCCTTAATGGACAACTGTTGGTCTTCATTGAGACCATCCAGGGAGATGATGTTGTCCCTGTTATCAGAATGATTCGCAAAATATTTTTTCAGTTTTAGACGTCTAATAAATTTGAAAAAATCAATTTTCGTATTCTGAAAGTCTCCAAATTCTCCTGGACAGAACCCTAGTCCCTTGCCAAGAAGTGTAAGGTCATGAGAAGTAAGCTCCAAGTTGGAGAGGTTAATTACATTGATAGAACCAATATCAGAATTGGCTATTTCCCCCTGTTCCATGATCTTGTCTGCATTCCTTGTCTTGTATTTGCGTGTTCCTCCTCTGCCACCCCGCCTGATTTTCCTGGGTCTATCTTGCGTCGGCCTAGTTCCCATTGTCCCTGCCTTATCCTCTGGACCTCTGCTAAAAAAGAGGGTTGTGCTGACCTGTCCTGTCTAGAAGTGTTGGAAATAGCACTTAAATCACTGTTGCTGGTAGAAGCACTATTTAGTGAGGATGAGGAGCCTAAATCAGAACCTAATGGGGACGCACTTCTTTTGGATAAATGATCATATTTATGGGAGAATGTAAAGATCCTACCATTTTTGTAATCCAACTCATCTCGCCTAAGTTTGCGTGCCTTCCTTTGTGTAATCTCATTTTGATGCAGTTCCATAATTTCATTAAGAATTTTATAGTTCTTAGCCGTTGGTTCCTCCATGTTCATTTTGTTAATATCTGTTTCTAATTCAGCAATTTCTGTTTGTAATTTAGTGATTTTCCTCTCCGAGTTTTCTATCAGAATATTCATTAGTCTAAAAGAACTTGACACTATTTCTTGTTCCCAATTGTCCAATAAGTCTGGATCAAGATCATCAAAGGTAGGAAAAATATGTGATCTTAGACCTCTAGGTATCCTGTGAAGTTTTACATATTGTTTTAAGGTTGCCCCATCCCACCATTTAGACATCTCCTGTTTCTTCAATTTTTCTAATTTGAAAAATTTGTCACGGAGCCCCATTTTGGTGTGCTGGGCACCCGCTGTATAAGGTTTAGGTATAGTCCCTGTCTGCTCTAAACTACCAAAGATGTCTGCTGCTAGTTTATCACGGTCCATATTTACAATATAAAGTACAAACGAAGCAAAGCACTCCAATCAAAGAATAATCAAAACATACAATACAAAAGGCTGGAGCAGCACCCCTATGTTTAACATCAAAGAAAATTGAGAGCACATAGGAAGCAAGTCATAGGATATGGGCGCTCACAGTGAGTCAATATAATAGCATTAACATTCCAATTTAACATGGTGCTCCTGGCAAGAGGATCTTCCTAACTCCTCTAATGTTTCCAGGGAAACTCACAATGACAAAACACAGCTGTCAGGGCACCCATGAATCTATAATTCCAAGTAAGTAATATATCAATATGTAATGTATAATGGCATTAATACCATGGAGAGTTTCAAGCTCAATTTATTGTTCAACAAAAAAGTTCATCATAGTAACCACAGAATTGTCCTTTGACATCCATGTTCATGTAGTAAACACAGTATTGAAGTCAGTATCCATGTAGCACATACAGCCACAGCCACCGCTCTGAGTTTCAAAATCCAATAACATTCTTTTCTCCTGAGGGCTAGTTCCCTATTGCCACCTCTGGGGTCTCTATTTACCTGATCAAATCCAAAGAATTCAAAACCAACAATGTTTTTTTGTTTTGGACAGTGTCGCATATGGTTTACTATAGGGTATCTCTCGTCACCTTGTCTCAAAGCTCTGAAATGTTCACCCGCCCTAACTCTGAGTGGTCTGATAGTACTGCCTACATAGTATAGGCCACAATTGCACATAATCATGTAGATGACAAAATTACTATCACATGTAATATTGTGATTAATGTTGTATGGCGTCCCAGTACAGCTGGTGAATGTGGAGATGCCTGACTTGGCCCATCTACACATTCCACAATGTCCACACTTAAAGAAACCCTTTCCACGGCTGGTAAGCCAGTTAGTCTGAGTTGGTTTACAGCGAAAATTAGAACATAGCAAATTTTTAAGGGTTCTGCCTCTTCTATACGTAAACAGTGGGGTAGCCGGGATCACTTTTTTCAGAGTAGGATCTGCTGTTAGAATAGACCAATGTCTGTTCATACATTTACGTAATAAAGTAGCCGTTTTTGTGAAATTCACAATACAGCGGATACCATTATCCTTAGTTCTCAATTTTTGACCCAGTGTGTCTGATCTGGACAGACGTAAAGCCCTAATCCGAGCTTTGTCTATCACCTTAGTGGAGTATCCCCGTGCTTTGAATCTCATGCTCATATCTTGTATACATAGGCCAAAATCTTCCTCAAGACTACAATTGCGCCTCGCCCTAACCATCTCACCATACGGTATCGCATTAATTTGATGAACTGGATGTGCGCTCTTTGCGTGTAGGATAGAGTTACAGGAAGTACTCTTTCTGTAAAGACGACTTTCTATTTTGTTGTTGCAAATCAGAAGTTCCACGTCAAGAAAGGCAATGTTAGTCACACTTCGTTCAGAAGTAAAGTGAATATTATACTCATTATTATTGAAATAGTTAATGAAGTTGTCAAGTTCTTGTGAGTCGCCAGTCCAGATCATCAAACAATCATCGATATATCTGCCCCAATAGAGTATATCAGAGATCCATTTACTACCCTCTTTACTCCAGATCATATTTTGCTCAAACATTCCCATAAAGAGATTCGCATAGGCCGGTGAGAATTTGGATCCCATAGCTACACCTTGCTTTTGGCGATACCAATCACTTTTAAATAAAAATACATTATTGTTTAAGATCAGATCTACCATTTTTATTAGCATTTGGGTATGGCCATATAGGTTCGCCGGTCTTTTATAGAGGAAGAGACGTAGTGCCTCCTTTCCTTGTTCATGGTTAATGTTGGTATAAAGGGAGGTGACATCTAGTGTAACTAAAATCATCCCTGGTTCCCATGTTATATCCATGAGTATGCTGAGAATATGTTTCGTATCCTTAATATAGGAAGGTAAGTTTCCTACATAAGGCTGTAAAAAAATATCAACATATTCCGACAGTCTCTCAGATGGACCATCGATGCCTGAAACAATAGGCCTGCCAGGAGGGGAAGTGAGACTCTTATGTACTTTAGGTAGTATATATATACAAGGGTTCCTGGGTCTGTGAATACGAAGGTACATATACTCATCTTCTTTTAAAAGTGATTGAGTAAAACAGTCATGTAGAAATTTATTGATTTTATTCGTAAGTGCGGGGATAGGGTCTGATATCATCTTTTCATAACAAGTCACATCCCCTAGTTGCCTATAAATCTCCTGATCATAATCTGAGGTGTTCATTACTACAATATTTCCCCCCTTGTCTGCCTCTCTTATGGTAATCTCCCCATTGGTACGCAATAGTCTTAAGTTTGTCATTTCCTTTTGGGTGAGGTTCTGATGCCAAATATAATGGCGACTGTCATTCTTTGATTCTAGTTTATTAAAATCACGCCAGACCACTCTGAAAAAGGTTTCTATACAGTTATCCCTATTCAGGGTTGGTGTCCACATTGATTTGCTTTTTAAACCACTAGGCAGTGAGTCAGATGGGATATCTAGATCCGATAAAATTCGAGTTATAGTGGTAGGATCCTGTTCGCAGTCCGCTATAGACAGTAGAGTGGCCGTGTCTTGAATATCCTTAATGGACAACTGTTGGTCTTCATTGAGACCATCCAGGGAGATGATGTTGTCCCTGTTATCAGAATGATTCGCAAAATATTTTTTCAGTTTTAGACGTCTAATAAATTTGAAAAAATCAATTTTCGTATTCTGAAAGTCTCCAAATTCTCCTGGACAGAACCCTAGTCCCTTGCCAAGAAGTGTAAGGTCATGAGAAGTAAGCTCCAAGTTGGAGAGGTTAATTACATTGATAGAACCAATATCAGAATTGGCTATTTCCCCCTGTTCCATGATCTTGTCTGCATTCCTTGTCTTGTATTTGCGTGTTCCTCCTCTGCCACCCCGCCTGATTTTCCTGGGTCTATCTTGCGTCGGCCTAGTTCCCATTGTCCCTGCCTTATCCTCTGGACCTCTGCTAAAAAAGAGGGTTGTGCTGACCTGTCCTGTCTAGAAGTGTTGGAAATAGCACTTAAATCACTGTTGCTGGTAGAAGCACTATTTAGTGAGGATGAGGAGCCTAAATCAGAACCTAATGGGGACGCACTTCTTTTGGATAAATGATCATATTTATGGGAGAATGTAAAGATCCTACCATTTTTGTAATCCAACTCATCTCGCCTAAGTTTGCGTGCCTTCCTTTGTGTAATCTCATTTTGATGCAGTTCCATAATTTCATTAAGAATTTTATAGTTCTTAGCCGTTGGTTCCTCCATGTTCATTTTGTTAATATCTGTTTCTAATTCAGCAATTTCTGTTTGTAATTTAGTGATTTTCCTCTCCGAGTTTTCTATCAGAATATTCATTAGTCTAAAAGAACTTGACACTATTTCTTGTTCCCAATTGTCCAATAAGTCTGGATCAAGATCATCAAAGGTAGGAAAAATATGTGATCTTAGACCTCTAGGTATCCTGTGAAGTTTTACATATTGTTTTAAGGTTGCCCCATCCCACCATTTAGACATCTCCTGTTTCTTCAATTTTTCTAATTTGAAAAATTTGTCACGGAGCCCCATTTTGGTGTGCTGGGCACCCGCTGTATAAGGTTTAGGTATAGTCCCTGTCTGCTCTAAACTACCATGAGAATAGTCCAGCCCGAACAGCCAAGCCAGGTCCTCCCTGGACCGGAAACAAGCAACCTGGGACCGGTTTCGGGGTATCACCCCTCATCTGGTCTACTGCTCACACTAACATAATGGTGGGAAGTCTTGACAACTACAGCTTGTGAGGATCTATGCTGCACCTGGAAGAACAGCGGCCATTTTTAGCATGCTGTCAATATTTATGTTATGATGGTGTCAACCTTGGGCACAATGCTGGCCTGGTAGGCATCATGATGCTAACTGCTGGCATACTGTGGACCTCCATCATATGAGTGTACCTATCTCTGTCCTGATGCTCGTCCTGACAGAATGGTGGTCATTCTTGACATGTTGTGGTCTCTGTGGCTCAACGTTGCTCTCCCATAGATTAATGGTGGTCCAGGCAGGATGATGTATATATGTTTGTATGTATGTGGCATTTCTATAGCGCTGTACAATGTCACAGATAAGCCTAAAGTTAACGAGTCATAGGAGAGGAAACTGGATTATGAACTTTTAATTCTTTGTGATGTGGTGCTCTTTAAAGAACTGAGAGAAATATTTACAGGGAATTGGTGCAGGGCAGCAGTGCACGTATTTTAGCTGTACTGCAGTATGCCAAACAAAAGGGCAAAAATGCACCATATTTACAAAATACAGTGCATTTCTGTCTTTTCTCACTGCACTCGCGCACAAATTACAGCCAAGCTCCAACGCAGGCACCCTTACACCATGGTGCAAGGGTGTCTGCATTGTTAGGAGGATTATTTTTGTGCAGGAAGGGGCACCTTCCTGCACAAAAGCAATCCTGCCAACAACACCTGGAAAGTGGAAACAAGAGGAGAAATAAAGCTATTTCTCTTTGTTGCGCTTCCCCTGGGGAGGCGTACAGTTTTGACGCATTCCCAGATATACAGATCCTTGTAAATCTGGCGATGTGTCAAAACTAATGGGGGTTGCGTAAGAACTCCCAGTGCAACGTCCATGGAACGCCTCCCTGATGCAGTGTAAGGCAACGCAATGACTTGCACTGCTTGGCTTACTCCATATCTAGGAGGCCATTCAAAGCCACGCTTTGCGTGATCTCGTAAGTATGGGTCTGCACAATGTGCCGCTGGTGCGTCACACAAAGTGACGCACCGCGCGCAAGGGGCTTGTAAATATGTCCCACTCTTTCCTAAACTTGAGCCGCCTTGGGACACTCCTGATAGAGGGGTGTTTTTTCAAATCCCGGGTGCATAGATGGAAGAGTCCTGCTGCCTTGTGTTTTTTTCTGGTGACAAAACTGATCAATCTTGCCATGTAGTGGGCGCACATTGCACAGTGGTAAACAATGCTGGCATTATGTTGACCCTGACGGGACGCTGGGAAGTCCTGGAATATTGCGGCATCCGAGGCACAGCAATGGTTGAGTTATTGAGGTGTCCTAGGTGGGCATCCATTGCATCTTGGTAAATGATGACATATTGGGTACACGCATGGCACAGCAGTGCCAATCCTCCTATGAGGCTGCCCCTGGCTCAGTGGTGGTCAGTCATGGAATATTATAGGCACCACGATACGAAGGACCCAAGGAAGACATGTAAATAGGCTGGCATGCATTGAAGTCCAAGCCCTCTCAGAAGATAGGGCTGAGCACAAGTGAACATATGCCATCTGTGTGGCAGACCCCAGGCATACCCTCTCCAAAGCCCTGGACCGATCCCTCGCTGCCAATGCCTGGTTTTGGTGAGAGGGTCGTCCAGGTGCTTGTTAACGGGTTACTTAATTACTTGTAATGATTTGTGTGCATGTTACATTCTTAAACCGAGCACTTCTATACAATGTTGTTATAAAAGCAGGTATGTTGACCATTATTAATATGTTTTAATTGATCATTTTTTTGTTAGGTCTCTTGAGAAGAAATTGTCCAGAAAAGTTGATCTCATCGCATGAATTCCCAATGCAGCGGGTACCAGGTAGATGGATAAGCAGGTGTCCCTCCGCCAGCTGCGCCCCCATGAGAGGGGCCAGCATGGGCATCGATGCAGGAGCCCCCTGCTGAGGTCCTGGCACAGGGTGAAGGGCACACACTGCTGTGCCGGCTCCGAGGGGGCATCTCTGTGTCTCGTCGGGGGGCGGGTACCTGCAGGGAACAGCAGCTGGTCTGCGCAGAATGCGCCAACATAATCCTTTAACCGAGGGGGCACCTGAGAGAGCCTGGCGCAGGGCGCACACTGGTATGAAGGCTCCGAGGGGGCATCTCTGCGTGTTGTCGCGGGGCCGGGTACCTGCAGGGAGCAGCAGCTCGTCTGCGCAGAATGCGCCAACATAATCCTTTAACCGAGGGGGCACCTGAGAGGGCCTGGCACAGGGATGAAGGGCGCGCACTGCTGTTCAGGCTCCGCGGGGGCATCTCCGTGCCTCGTCGGGTGCCTGGTACCTGAGTGTGCCAACATGATCCTTTAACCGAAGGGGCCCTGAGAAGGGGGGCACGGGGTGAAGGGTGCGCACTGCTGTGCAGATTCCGTGAGGGCATCTCCGTGCCTCGTCGGGTGCCTGGTACCTGAGTGTGCCAACATGATCCTTTAAACGAAGGGGCCCTGAGAGGGCCTGGCACGGGGTGAAGGGCGCGCACTGCTGTGCGGTGCTCCGAGGGGGCATCTCCGTGCCTCGTCGGGTGCCGGGTACCTGAATGTGCCACCATGATCCTTTAACCGAAGGGGCCCCTGCGGGTACTAAAGCGCCCCGGCAAGAGGCGACACCAGGGGAGCAGCAGGCGAGAGAAGGTGAAACCGACAGTCTGCAGTAACCGAGGCCGGCTGTCCGGCCTCCGAGGACGGCGGGGCCCGTGCGGAATATGCGCAAAGACACCGACACATCTGCAGGATTTCAGTGGCGCATGGAACAGAGTGAATCACCTGTGCCCCAGGAGACACGTGGGCTCAGGGGGGGGGACGCTGGGGCCATGTGCGGCACATGTTCGGTAAAGATGCGCGGATCCGGGGTCACGTGTAGGCAGTAAGGTACCCACGTCCCATCAGGAGCCAGTGCTTGGTCACTGCCCCGCCTCCTGCTGCTCTGATTCACACAGGGCAGAATCACATGCGCAGCATCCCACTTAGGACTGTCTACCAGCCTGGGCAGTACCACACAGACATGGCAGAACTGGGCAGTCCCACACAGAAAGGGCGGAACTGGGCAGTACCACACAGACATGGCAGAACTGGGCAGTCCCACACAGAAAGGGCGGAACTGGGCAGTACCACACAGACAGGGCAGAATTGGGCAGAACCACACACACAGGGCAGAACTGGGCAGTACCACACAGACAGGGCGGAACTGGGCAGTACCACACACACTGGGCAGAACTGGGCAGTACTACACAGACAGGGAAAAACTGGGCAGTACCACACAGATAGGGCGGAACTGGGCAGTACCACACAGACAGGGCAGACCCGGGCAGTACCACACAGACGGGGTGGAACTGGGTAGTACCATACAAACAGGGCTGGAACTGGGCAGTACCACACTGACAGGGCAGAACTGGGCAGTACCACACAGACAGGGAAAAACTGGGCAGTACCACACAGATAGGGCGGAACTGGGCAGTACCACACAGACAGGGCAGACCCGGGCAGTACCACACAGACAGGGGCTGAACTGGGCAGTACCACACAGACAGGGAAGAACAGTATCACCCAGACAGGGCAGAACGGGGCCGCACCACACAGACAGGGCAGAACTGCGCAGTACCACACAGATAGGGTGAGTCTGGGCAGTGCCACACAGACAGGTGGAACTGGGTAGTACCACACAAACACAGAAGAACTGGGCAGTACCACACAGACAGGGCGGAAGTGGGCAGTACCACACAGGCAGGGCAGAACTGGGCAGTACTACACAGACAGGGCAGAACTGGGCAGTACCAGGCAGACAGGGTGGAAGTGGGCAGTGCCACACAGACAGGGCATAACTGAGCAGTACCACACACACAGGGCAGAACTGGGCAGTACCACACAGAAAAAGCAGAACTGGGCAGTACCACAGAGACAGGGCAGAACTGGGCAGTACCACACAGACAGGGCAGAACAGGATAGTACCACACAGATAGGGCGGAACTGGGCAGTACCACACAGACAGGGCAAAGCATTTGGATACCGGATGAATAACATTTTGTCCACTTTTTATGTAAATTCTGGAAAATATAGTAAACCCAGTTTTTGCCTTAAAAATGAAGCAGCAGCACCCAGATAAATATCAGCCAACAGACAGGTCCCATCAAATTGTAAGTATCGTCATGGCAACCGTAGTGAACGCTCCTATATATTCTTTATTAGATTCTAAGGGCGAGGCAGCCAGAGCCAACGCGTGTCGCTCTATTGAACTTGTTTGCATACAATCATTGTGTAATCTTTATCTATATATGCTGTATGATGCGCAACTTTCAATTAAAAGGGGCCTCAAAATGAGAAAACCACGCCAGGGAGAGTGGTGGGCAGGAGGCCACTCCTTGATCCCCAGGTGGTGGCACTCAGGAGTATGCAGCACCTGGGGAGACCCTGCCTCACCCCCACACTCACTGTCCTTTGGAAAACCAAGGGGGATCTGTGCCAGTCCTGGAGACAAGTACCTCCCCCACACTGGGGCATGGACTCTTGCGCCCCCACACCTCTTGTTTGTAAGGCGCGTGGGGTGCAGAAGGAACAGACAACATATGGAGCCCATCGTTGAGTTACTTCAATAGCCATAGGCAGGGCTAGGCACACACCTGCCCAGTGCCAGGATGCCCTCACGGGTGATGGTGCGCATTACAAATACACATAACACAACATAGCATAACACAACACAATATAACATAGGGTTGTGATGTCTTTTTCTGTTTCTTTTGTCTCTCTGCCTCACTGTAACAATGATGTTCTTGGTATCGTTGTGCTTTGCATGTGAATCAATTCACCAAAATGCCAGGGGTAGCGGAAGTGACATCACACATCCTTTGACCTTAATGACATCACAGGACGTAACCCTTGACCCTGATATTTTCCAGGAAGTCATGTGACATGATGACAGTACAATAATTGACACTGATGCACTTCCATTATATCTGCATGACTAATATAACAGCAGAAATTAAAGGTGTATTTTACATGCCATAGAGCTGACTTGATCTCTGAAAGTTCTGGAACGTAAGTCTTATCCTCAATTCTAGTGAGGCCTCTACTGGGGGTTTCTCCCCTCAAGAAAATGTTTAAAAGAATGTGGTCAAGTAGTTTATTTTAAAGCACAATTTTCAGGTACATTTTCTGGAAAGCCATCAGGTCTGAAAGGGCACTTATTACATTTTCAAACCCTTTCATCATGTGACAAGCGAATGAAACCTGATGCTCCCCAGCAGTTGACTGCATTTTTCAAAATGTGCTATAGGTGGTGCCATTTCCCACACTTAGCTTCATTGTGCCAAGGCTGGCATTCTGGCATGGATGCCCTATATGCCATGGGTGCCCCCAACATGCCAGTGCCACAATTTTTCAATTTATACTGTTGATATAGCACAAATGACCCTTGGGTAAAACATTCTCAGTTTCTCAGGACCAGCATTTTCTCATGGTTGCCCCTCCTTTAGTGCAAGAATGACCTCTAATCTGTTTATACCAGCATTTTCCCACAGGTGTCCCACATGATAAGAATTACCTCTAGGCTGCCATTTCCAGTATTATGACATTGGTGTCCATCATGCCAAGAATGACCTCTAGCGTGCCAATGCCAGTGTCTTGTCACAGGTGTCTGTCATGGTAAGAGCTGCCTCCAGGGACCCAGCACCAGAATTACACCAGAGGTGTCTCTGTAAGAGAAGAATTACCCTCAGTATGATAGGGTTCACGAAAGAACTGCAAGATAACAATACTCTGCTCTTACATAAGCACGCTCGCTCTCATGTAGACGCTCTGACTCACAAGCACGCACAGAACATACATCTAAAATCATTTTTATTTACCGCTGCTGCCACCAAAGGTCCCATTCCAGTAACTGTGCTTCATTTTGTATTACACTAATAGTGAATTATACAATAGTATTCACTACTAGTACAGCAAAAAATGGAGAGAAAATAAAGAGGGCAGAGTCTCCCTCACCTTTTTGGCACTGATTTTACCACTTCTGAGACCAGGGGTCACAAGAGACAAGTCATGGTTCAGAGCTGTGACCCCGATGACCCCTAAATGACATCCAAGATCACTCCATACATTCCCAAAGCACATGAAAACAGGCACTGACTACTGACAGCATCCCTCCAGGGAATCACAGTACTCAAAAGAGCTGGGGGATACACCCCAACCTTTCTCCTTTGGTACAGTTAAAAAATAGGATGATATATCAAATAGGACTCCTTTTCTGCAAGAAGTCAAAACCTCTGATATTTGATACAGCATCCTTTAATTAATTTTACCAAGGGAGGAAACTAAGGGAGAAAGTGGAAGGAAAGGGGAGGAATGGAAGAGAGAGAAAGGGAGAGGAGAAGGCGACACAGAGGGATGGATAGGGGAGTACAAGGAGACAGAGAAACAGGAAGAAGTAAAGGGCAATAAAGGAGATACGTAAGAGGAAGATATGTCAGATGTGAGGAGACGAAGCGCGAGAGAGAACAAACCTAGGGAAGGCGGCAGAAGAGGACAAAATATGGATTTCTGGCCAGAGAGAAGCACACGGACAGTGAAAGGGAAGGAGGCGAAGTCTAAGGAAAGGCAAGGACCGGTGTGGTACCCAGGATGCGGAATGAGAATGTTTTGGAATGTGGAGTTAGGGGAGAGGATGTGGCGTAAGGACAACAGCTGCCGACTTTGGAACTGGGTTTGAGTCTCAACGTTGGTTCAACATCCTGTGATTCTAGAAAAATAATCTAATTAATTTAATAAACTTCGACCTGCGCCCCTCTGACTCCTATACAGGCTCCTAGGTCCCTGGAGGGGCACCAGGTTGTTTACTTTAGATCATTTCATCAATTGTTGCCTGCCCCAGGGCCCACTTATTCCCAGAGGAGCCGATAGACTCTGGAGGGACATCAAGAATTCAGGTATTAATTAATGGATTTTTGTCTACCACCCCCAGCTCTTTCTTACTCTCTTGGGTTCCAGTGGGCCCACGCGGGACACCAGGCATTTACTTAGCTGTTCCTGGATAATGGTTGGCTTACAAAAAAAAGTTATTTTACATGTTGGTATATTATACTATTAAGATGATGACTCGTATCACATTGACTAGAATAGACCGAATTCCTGAGCTAGTCCGTTCATACAGCGTTATCGACTGACCTCCTCCCTTGGTTTTTGGTGGAAGGAAAGAGATTTTTTAAAGTTCTAGAGATCCTTTGTCAAAAATGGAAGGTTCCAAGCCAGATGTATTTTTCCAGATTTGATGACACAATACTGAAACCACAAATATCGTGATACAGAAATATTGTGTCAAAAATATTGATAAAAAAATATAATTTTCCTATGCATTTAATGGTAAGTACAAAAATATCGAAAACAAAATCGTTTCAAACTAATATTGAAAAAATATATACGTTTTTAATATGTATGTAGTTAAAACAATAAATCTTAAATAATGTAACATTTAATATTAATATAGTTTAAATTAAATATATTTAAGTAATATTCAAAAATATATACTTATTTAAACAAACACACAAATATCTGGATAAGTTAATGTTTATATATATACAAATATTAATAAAAATATAAATTTTAATTGCATTAAAATGTTCTATTTTTGTAATGTGTTAATATAACAAATATATATACATATTCACATAAAAATAAAAAAATAAACTACAAACAAATGTAAAATATTTCCAACTTAATTATACATAAAAGTAAACATTAGATACAAATACATTTAACTAAACTATGTTAAAAAATTCAATTATATACATGTATAAATATAAATATAACATTAAATAGACAAACATGATAGTAGCATATATTTATACAATATTAACAAATTTATTAAACTATAGCAATAATAAATATACTACTCCCACTCCAATCTATACAACAGTAGGGAAAGCATTGGACTCAAGAGATATATAATTTACTATTCCCACTCCAGTCTATACAACAGAAGAGAAATCGTTGGACACCTGAAATATAATATTTACTATTCCCACTTCAGTGTATGAAACAGTAGGGAAAGTGTTGTACTCAGAAGTAATTATGAATTAAATCATTATTAATAATTAAAAAATAATTAGTAGTTAATTATAATTAAATTACTTCCCAGCCTATTCCCTTACAAAACCCACAACCCACTAGAACACAAAAAAATACAAAATGTTTTAATTTATGCTGGTCTCTGCTCTGAATTTTTCACTTACTGTGTTTTTTCTTTTATTTTCATTTTGCAGAATGGGAATCCTTATTTTCTGGATTACCTGCTTCATTCAGAATAAGCATAACCATGTTTTTCCTAACATCTTACCAATTTGGCTTTGTTCGGGCCATGAGCGAAGACCCTACAAACAATGACCTGGTGGTATTGGTAGAGGTGGAAGACCATACATTTCTCCTCGGGTAATAAATGGAATGAGGAAGTGCTTAGGTTTGGAGTCGTAGCATGCTTGATGCGCTATTCCAAGGGTTGTAAGAGTAAGTATGCCTTTGAGCTTGATTTAGATCTCGGCAGAGGGGAATACTCAGTCAAAAACGTGATGATTATCAGATCTGCCTTATTATGATCCCATCATATCATATGGAGATCGTAATACGGCGGACGGGATGTTTGTCCCTAAGTGTTGACTGCAGAGGGTAGAGAAGTACACAGCAGCTACGACTGACGGGAGGGCGGGTACCCAAGTGACAGAATGTTATGAAGGGGGAAAGTGTTCCACATTGTCGGTTTTCCAACACTGTTTACAGTGGTTAAAATGGAGGTCAGCTGCATTGGGGATAGCCTGGGAAGGGAACCGAGCTCAGGTGGACAGAGACTCGAAAGAGGCTGAGAGGTATGGAATTTGAACACCTTTTTTGTGATGGGCTAGGTTCAACCAATGCAGGCAGATACTAGAAAAGTGGGGATTTCTGGTGTTAATTAACAAGGATACTACAGCAAAAGTAATGCAAACGACTAGTATTATTTATTTGAAAAAGTAAAGCCCAAATATTGAACAAAAAGTATGTAGTTGAAACAAATAACCCAAACCACCCACAACAGACCTAAACCTGTTGCAAAATCCTGCAAACAAAGAAACTATTTCCTACCCCTTCCCCATCTGTCCCCATCCACACCAGATGCAGCAGGCTCAACTCTGTCCCTAAACATAACGCAAACAAAAAAGTAATTTAAGAAAACTGCCTCTTCACCACCTGTTCTCATTCTTCCCACCTGCAACAGTCCCATCCAGTCATCTTAAAATGTCACTTTGGGCTTCTGTTTTGTCCAGACCCATTAGCAGCTCCCAGAGGAAGACGTCTGTGGTGGAAGGGTTGCTGCTGAGGGGGATGGCACCCTTGATTACCTGTGCCAATGGTGCTTCCTTCAAATATAATTCAAATATAGAGAGGGATGTGTTAATGGTGTATTGGGTAGAAAAGTGATTGAAGAAATTTGTGTTGGAAAACAGGTTCTTGGATAAAATGGATCATAATCCATTGAAAGAAATGTTCACAAAGAAAGTGATAGATACCATATCTAACAACAGATGGTTGTAACACTACAAGAATTTTGATACTCAATATATCCCGGAAGCGAATAATAGAATAGTGGAATTCCAGTTAGTTGATGAGTAGTATGTGAAGGATGGTGAGGAACTAGATAGTGTTGTTGAGGATGAAGTAAAGATATAAACCTTCATAGAACACCCAACAGGTATGGAGGAATGCAAGAAAGAAGTGGAAGGTGAAATTGTATGCCGGGTACCACTTAGAACCTTGAAGTTCATTGGGAGCTGCCTGAAGTGGATACCTCTCCCATTACCTGTGTCTGATGCTCCCAATCACAGACACTGCATTTTGGCGGATCGAGATAGTGGCCACTCCAGAGATTAAACCTTGGTCTAGTTTCCCCTTGCCAACCAGTAACCCCACCACCCTCTCAGTGTCTTTGGAATCCCATTGCTCACTTTAGATTAGCGGTCATGCTGAGACTGGCACAGTGCCACGGTATTGGTTCAGAACCACTGATGTGCCTCTTTTGAACCCTGGACTGCACAGAAAAGGGGCCAATTGTCAGACAGAGTGTAGCCCTGAGAAATGGCAACATGCAAAAAAGTTTTAATAAAATGAGCTTCAGCAAAAAACATTGTGTAGAAAGCACCAATTTACAACAGGAAAAAAGGCTGTCCATAAAACAGAATTTGAAAAGGTATTTTGGGCAGAGGGTTGTCTTCAATATAATGGCTTCTTGGCTCGGTCGGTACTGCGGACAAAGGGTTTTTAAAACTGTTGATATTCACCTGGCAGTGAAACAGTCATTTAGAATATGCTACATGAGGGGTCTCCTCAAATCCAAATCTGTACAAGGTACGTTTAAATTGATTTACAATAAAACGTGTTGGGAGAACTTTTCCAGGAGTCCCGGGGCAGACAGGGGTCACTGGGCTCAGATCGTGTCAACCAGAACCTTTTACCGCTGATGTCCTGGGTCTTAACCTAACTACCCACCTCAAAAATAAAAAGACAAGTGCATACTGTTACTTCTTGATCCTCCAGATGATGAATTTGAGCATCCCAAGATGCCTTATGGAAGTGGTGTGCAGTCAGAGACTCAGACCTCAATAAACCAACCAATATAAGTCAATAAATCAATGTTCAGCCAGTGCTTGATTTTAGAAAAAGAACAAAAGTATTTTATTCCAATGGCAGACAATGTAATACTGTACATAACACTTCAGAAGCAGCAAGTTACATTGAACATTCCCACTGGACTTCAGGGATTATAGGGGAGATGGCCTAGGGCGATCCACTGGGACGCCCTCCCAAGGGCCTTCTTGCTTCACAGTTCACAACTAGTCTCTGGGATTCCTTCGGGTAGGGGCTATTAGGGGCTTGGGATGTGGGAAGTATTGGTAGCGGGAATGCCTGGCCATTGATCAGCTCTGGTAGGTTTTCTCTCCCGTTAGACTGGACTCTTCCCAATCCCTGTGCAGGTCCCTTGTGTAAGGTAGTGAGGGCCACGCTTGTAGCTTGAGGGAAGAAGCACACATGCACTTGGGTGTTCATCTCAAAGGGAACTGCGTCATCGCAGCCCCAACTTTATTACGTAACCTCGGTTCCGTGTTCTGTCCGGACGCGCGGAACCTGATACAAATTAAAGGAGAGTCCGGGTGGCTCTCTACATCCCTCCCATGTTTTACTTCACACAGAAGAGAAGAGAAATATACAAGAAAATTAAAAAATGCAATGATGAGATGGAAGCAAAATAATAACAAAACAGAACAAAAGGACACAACGTCCCGGGGATAATACCCCATTGGTGAGCAGGCAGCGATGACCCGACATTGTTTCCTAGGGACCCAGGGTACAGACAAAGTCTCTGAGCTGGCTGTTCGGCACCGGGTTAGGGTGTAGATGATAACGTCCACCCCTGGGAAGGGATTCTTCTTGGCCGACGTTTTCACCCTGAGGGTGTCGTGCACTGGGCGCCGCTACCTGAGCATCCTCTATCCATACCTCCTCAGCTGGGGGCTCAACCATCGAGTCGTCGACCTCTCCTTCCTCCCCAGATGTGACCGAGACCCCTGCTCTCTTGAAGTGTGATACGTTCCTGGTTACCCTCTGCCTGCCTCCTGCAGCTGTTATCATGGCACCCCGCACACTGACGACCTGCCAGGGTTCAGGCTCAAATGGAGTTTGGAACTTTCGTCCCGGCCGGCGATTCTTCACTACCACCTTATCTCGTTCCTGAAAGCCCCTGTATCGACCTCGCCGTCGTTCAGTGGCTTTACGATTAGTGCGTTCTCTGCGCTGCTGAGTGGCTTCAACATCCAGCTCTGGTGATGTCCATTGAGGACCAGGCGTGATGCAATCCCGAGGCGGAACTTTAAACATCAGTGCGGCCGGTGCACACCCTGTAGTACTGTGAGGTGTCTGGCGATAAGCACCCAGAAATTGTTGTAGACATTGCTCACTGTCTGCTCTTGGTTCAACACCTATTCTGAGGGCTCGGTTTAGAGTTCACATAAACCTCTCGACGTCCCCATTAGCCTGCGGCCAGTAAGGCATGACCTTGCAATGATGGATGGCTGGCCCTTCCAGGTAAGACCAAAATTCCTGTCCATGGAACGGTGGGCCATTGTCTGTTGTGACTTCGTCAGGGAGCCCAAACATGGCAAACGCCTTTTGAAGTACTGGCCTCACGTTCTCGAACGCCGTGGACGACACAACGCCAACAACGGGGAACTTCGTGCAAGAGTCAATGAGGACGACGGTCAGCCGCCCATCCGGGAAGCTCCCAAAATCCATACTCAATTTTGTCCATGGCTTCAGACTAGCCGGCACAGTGACTACTGGACAGCTGGGTGGTTCCCCTGATGTGATGACGCATGAATTGCATTTTCCCACCAATTAGTCCACCTGACTATCCATGCCAGGGAACCACACCTTTGCCCGCAATCTTGCCTTGGTTTTCGCAGCGCCTTGATGGCCCTGATGTGCTAGTTCCACTACTCTGGCCTACAAACTCTGAGGCAGCACAATTCTCCTTTCCTCGAAGAACCAGTCCTTGACCATCTGTGGACAACTCCTCTCACACCCTCCACATCCCTTGCATCGCTACTTTGCACTCGTGATTGGCCACTTTAGTCTTTTCCAGGAAAAGCTTCCATTTCCTGTGACTCAGTGGTTCTTTGACCTGGTTTAGTGCTGTGTCCACCTTGGTGGTGTCCACAATGTCTCTTACACCCAGGGCATTGGGACAAGCCGATTGTACCACCATGTTGACAAACACCTCAGTGCTCTCCTCGTCTTTCTCTTGAGAGTCATCGGTCGTGATTGGGGATGGGTGGCGAGATAAGTAATCCGCGAGGTTGTTCACTCCCGGTCAATAGATGACAGTAACCCGGTAAGGTTGCAGCAGAACAGTTCTATTCGCGGGGGTGCCAGACGAGGACACCCGGCAAATAGTGCGACTAGAGGCTTGTGATCGGTCACCACCTGAAATTCTTGACCATACAGATACAGGTGAAAATGTTTGCACGCCCACCGAATCGCCAAAGCTTCTCGTTCTATCTGGGCATATCGTGTTTCAACCGCAGACAATACTCTGCTAGAATATGCAACCGGAACCCACTCCTGCGGGTTTTGCTCCTGGAGAAAAACAGCGCCAAGGCCTACTGGACTTGCATCCACTACCACCTCAGTACGTCGGTGAGGGTTAAAGTAAGCCATTGTTGACTTGTCTAGTAGCACTGTCTTGATGTCAGCAAACACCCTGTCCGCCATTGGGCTCCATTCCCACCAATGTCCAGTTTTTGTGAGCTGTCTGAGAGGTTCCGCCATGGTCGCAAGTTGCGGAATGAACCTTCCACAATAGGTTGCCATGCCCAGAAAGCTTCTTACTTCTGTGGTGTTTTTCGGAATCGGCGCTTGACGGATGGCATCAGCTTTACGAGGGTCCACTTGTAGACCATCTTTCGAAAAGACATAGCCAAAAAACTCCACCGACGTCTGAGAGAACACACATTTCTTCTTGTGGAGTGTTAACCCTGCCTCCGATAACCTCTGCAGTGTAGCCCTGAGGTGTCGATGATGTTCTTCTCTGGTTTTGGAGTAAATAAGGATGTCATCACTCAAATTGATCACCCCTTGCAGTCCTGACAGCGTCTCCCTAATCAGATTTTGGAATACTTCGGCGGCCGAAGATACCCCAAAGCTCAGTCTCTTATATCGCCGAAGCACCACGTGTGTTGAAAAGGTAGTGATGTTCCTACTGTCGAGTTCGAGCTCCAGCTGATGATACCCGGCATTGAGGTCTAATTTCGAGAACCACTGTGCCCCATTCAGATCCGCTATGATGTCATCCATCGTAGGTATTATGTGCCTCTCTCTTTTAATGACCTTGTTGGGGAGGCGCATATCGACACAGAGACGGATGGCGCTAGTTTGCTTGGGTTTCGGCGCTATCACCAACAGCGACACCCATGGTGTGGGCCCTTCCACCTTCTCGATCACTCCTTGGTCTTCAAGCAGCTGTAGCTATTTTTCCACTGCTGGTCGCAAATGGAACAGAACGCGTCGGTGTCTGAGGGCAACAGGCGTAACTCTGTGATCTATGTGTAGCTTGACACTTTTACCTTTGAGTTGCCCCAGTCCTTCAAAGAGCTGCAGAAATTCGTTAACCAGGCGTTCAGCATGGGAATCATATACTTGTTGCGCGAAGAATACTAATTCTAGCTCTTCCACGGTGTGGCACCCCAACAGAGTGCCTCGGTCTCCAGTCACCACGTAGAACCTTGCCTGTGTTGACACCTGCCCGCTGGACACTGCCACCTCCACCGTCCTCTTTAGAGGAAGCGGGTCTCGGCCCCCGTAGTTATATATTTTAGTGGTAGTTGGGCAATCGATGGTGTTGGGGTTAACTGCCTGAATAGAGTCTCATCCATTACATTCACAGATGCTCCTGTATCTATGAGCACCGTCGCCGACTTGCCATTGATCTGGATGTTGCTCATGGGTGGTGGTCGCTTTTTCTGTTGTCTCCCACAGGTGAACGAGATCACAAAAATGTCTTCGTCCTCATCTTCTTCGAAGACTGGAGTTCTTTGAGCCGTGATTTCCCCAGATTCATCAGTCTCTTTGGTTACGCTTCTAACCTTGGTGTCCCTTCCTTTCTGGTTTCCTTGCCAGCCTCTTCCTGACCTGCACACTTTCGCAAAGTGGTTGTCTTTGCCGCACTTATCACATGTTTTTCCTTTTGCCGGGCACACCATTGGTGGTTTGTGTTCATGCCCGTAGCTTCTGCAGGTGTGCGTGCTCTGTCTGACAAAGTTAGTTTTTCGTCCTGGGGGTTGACGAGTTTGGATGGCATCTATCTGCTCTTCTTTCATCTGGACTGGACGTGTGGTTGATGCAGCTGCCAGTGATTGTCCTCTTACTGCCGCCATGGCATCCGCCTGCACCGCTGATAGCTCGAGTGAACGTGCCAAAACCAAGATGTCGTCGAGGGGCATGCCTTGCTGGCGTAGGATGAGCTTCCTTAGTGCATTCGATTGGCATCCCTGAATAATCTGTGCCCTAATCTCCTCTTGTTGATTGAGGGCTACGCACAAGCTTGCTAGTTTCCTCAGTCATGCATAGAACATGTCCATTGACTCAACATCAGTTTGCTGAGCCTGCTGGAGTTTGAAGCGTTCAAAGTCTGAGTTCAGCTGTGGGTCGAAATGCTTGTTCAGGGCTTCCACTGCTGCGTTGAAATCCGACTTATCACCTGTGTTTGGGAGTGCATCAAACACTTCTTGCAGCTCGTCTCCTCCCATGAGCAGCATGAGAGATCTGCGCACGGCCCCGTCTGTCTCTCTTGTGGCACAGAAGTAGTTTTCTAATCGGTTTAACCATAAGCGCCATCTTGGCGATGCTGTGGCCGGGTCAATGAGTTGGCTGAATGGGGGCAGCACAGTGACTGAGGAGTGAGCACTGGCGCCTGCTTGCACAGGCAGCTGGGGATTTTCCTGTGGTGGGGCGCTCATGATGTCTCTATTTGATTATAGTGGTATCTCTTTTTTTTTTCAAGTGTTCTCTCCTCTATGGAGTGTTTTATGTCTTATACGTGGTGTACCACCTCCTCTCTCCTCTTATTATTATTTTTTTTCTGGGGCTGCACTTGATTATTATTATTATTATTATTGTTTTATTTCAATTTTTTTCCTTTTGCCTCTTTTGTTTCTCTTTTGGGGATTCTACCCTTTTTTTTCTTTTCCTTGTGTCTTAATATTATTATAGCTCTCTGTTCTTTTTTTTTTTTTGTTTTCCTCTTTGCCTTTCAGGGATTTCTGCCCTTCCTCCTTACTTGTCTGGGGCTCCTGCCCCTCAGGCTCCTGTGCTGCGTTCCCCTCCCTGGGGAGCACACCCTGAGCACCGCGCTGCTTGGAGATGGGGTGTGCGCGTGTGTGTTGGGACGCGCACAGCCCCCAGGTGGTGTTGCTGGGCCTCCGGGTGAGAGCGCTGCATTCAATCCAGCGCCGAAGGTGAGGCCGCGTTCAGCTCCTCACTTGCCGCACGCACGCCATCCAGGCCGCGGCAAGGATCGACGGGGCCCCGGGGCTCGGCAAGGGGACTCGTGTCTGAATGGAGGCAGGGCGCACCTCTCAGAACAGGGCGCGGCACGCTTCTTGCCTGTTCGCTCGTGCGCCCGTCTGGCCACACGTTCTTCGGCTTTCCTCTGGCATGGCGCGAGGTCGCTGTACCGGGCGCATTTGTCTTTGTGTTCAGGGTTGCTCGTCGGCCGCAGTTGGACCCGTCTGCGACGTGGGAGTATCGAAACCCGCTCGTCGCCACTGTAAGGTAGTGAGGGCCACGCTTGTAGCTTGAGGGAAGAAGCACACATGCACTTGGGTGTTGGTCTCAAAGGGAACTGCGTCAGCGCAGCCCCAACTTTATTACGTAACCTCGGTTCCGCGTTCCGTCCGGACGCGCGGAACCTGATACAAATTAAAGGGGAGTCCAGGTGGCTCTCTACACCTTGGATGACAGAACACCTTGGTTGCTGGTCCGATCATGTCCTGGTGGTCTGGCAGGGCAGTGCTGCTCTCCTCGTGTGCACCGATGGGTCATGGAGCACCCAGGGTGTGGGTCTCATCTCAGTCATGTCGACTGATGCATGCGCTCAGACAGGAGGAGGCAACACACGCACCAGGTGAGGAGGCTGCACTGGAACAAAACCCACCACCCTCACAAGCTGGGTGCCTCCCCTGTGGTGAGTATGTGGATCCTGGTTCAGGCCTGTGGTCTGGTCCCTCTTAGTGCTCCGTGACTTCTTGGCACTTGATAGTCACAACAGAAGTCAGGCAGACTTGATTTTCTCAGTTCACTCCACTGACAAGGGCACACAGTGTTCAGCAGTGGTGGCTGCTGTTAAGGGGCGAAGTGGGTGTTGCCCCACTAACAGTAAACAAAAGATAACCCCAGAGAGGTGCTTTAATGGAAGGCTCCGTGGTGCTTAGTTTCAGGCAGTACTAAGCACTGTGTAAGTGGGCGCAGCTGTGCATGTGTGAGGCTGGGCGAGAGTTTACTTGCCCTCGAGGCGCAATGCAGCGTTGTGTCGTCAGGACGGTGGGCGTGGCATTTTGCAATGCCAGTGCATTTGCTTCTTCACGGGCGTTAAATCCAGTGGCCCAGGGCGGTGCCCACACAGCACCAGGGCTGGAGGAGGGGCCCACAGCGTATTTGGCAGCTGGCTCACTTTGTTTGTAACTCAGTATTGTGGCCTTGCTCCTGACACCACTGTGGCCTCGAGCAGCAGGACTGACCACTCTTTTGGCGCTGCAGTGTGCCTCCGTGGATTGGAGCCAGGCTGCACCCCCAGCCCACCTGCCTCCATTGACCTGCTAATTGTCTCATGGGAGAGCTGGACATCTGCATTAGATAGGTAAAAATAGCAGCGAACACATCACAGCAATAATGCTGTGTTGCGTTTGTGAGTTTGCTATGGAGACACCATCCAAAGTCAGTCTAACAATGATCCTTCGCTCTCTGAGATTCTGGGTCTCACCTTTACAGAGCAGCACAGACTCTTTTCTGGTTCCAGAGTGAGTGCTTCTGTCCATCTCGGCTCTGCGCCTTCACAGGCCTTCTTAGCAAAGCCTCTTCATGCAGGCGGCCTTTGTGTGCCCTTCCTGGGCAGTTGGTGAGCTCTCTACCTGTAATCACCTCCAGACAGGCTCTCTGGGCAGCTTTGGTCAAAGATCCTTGATTTCTGGTCCCGGACCTGGCATGGGGAGTTGACAGAAGATGTGGAACCCCTGGTTTCTGGTACAAAAGTCATGGCACTCTGTCTGGAAGCTTCTTCCCCATGTTTATACTAAAGACAGTCAGGGGGGCGCCTCCCCTACAGCGGAGGAGCATCGCCCCCCGCCAGCAGCAGCAGCAAAACTTTTACATTAAAGACAAAATACGTTTTTTAATGCAAAAGGGGCAGGGCCACTGGCGTAACAGGGACTGAGGGGGCATGCACAGTACCCCCCCTTAGTGCCCATGTATGTTAGGCTGGCCGTCTCGGGCCGGCCAAACACACATGCGCAGTAGGCTCTGTCCAACTCGTCACCGGTGCCATGTTGGAGAGAGCAGGCAGAGACTCCCACTCTGGCTCGGAGTGCCCAGCCAGGGCGCTCCGTCCAATCCTACAGCTGTTTTCATGCTGCTGGCAGCATGAAAGCTGTGGTAGGATTGGACGCAGGGCAGGCTGGGAGCCTGAGCCTGTTCCTGTAGATGAGGAGTGGGGAGCAGTTCGGAGGATGTGCGGCACTGTGAAACAGTAAGCTTTTTTTCATTGATTTATTATTTTGTTCGTGCCCACCCATGCCCCGCCCCGCCCCTTCTCCCTCCCGCGAGCTGAAGACAGCAGCTGTGTATTCCGACACTCAGCTCTGAGACTTGGGATGGACAATTCTGCCTCCTTTGCCTGTTTCACTCAGACTGGCCAAGCCAATGTCCTGTTACAAGGTGTTAGCAAGAAGGTGGAACTGAGTCAGGTCCCGATCAAAAGAGGCACGAGACAAGGGTAAGGAGAAAGGACGGCTGTCCTAGAAGTACTAGAGTGAGCTCCTGGAAACTATAACTACAATAAAAAAACTCAGATGGATCAGAAGTCTCTCTAAGTCATATCAGTGCCTGCTGATACACTCTAATGTTACACAGAAGAGAGCGCCTACAGTGTTAGCGCTATAGTAAAGTTTGGGGTCTTGCCCCAGGGCCAGAAGCTGATAGACCCTCCTTGTTTTTTATTTATTCTGAGTGCCTTATTTTAATTGTCTTCCCTCTTCCTACTGCAAGTAAAGAGTTTTTGATTTTTTGGTAGCTAATTTCCAGATTGTTGATTCTTTTTATTGTTATTTCTGTGACATTTGTATCTGTTGAGGAAAATATTGTGTTCTTGCCATAGCCGGCAACAAAGAGAGTGGTTCAGGCCTTGACCATGTTCAGGCTCGGTTGCTGCAATGTTTTGTACCTTGGAGTCACACAGGGTGGGATCAAGAGACTCCAAAGAGTGCAGAACGCTGCTGCGTGGCCCTTACTAGACCTGCCGACACGTGCGTCGAGTGGGATTGCACGTAAGGAGCTGCATTGGCTGCCGGTGAAGCAGAGATCCGCGTTCAAGGCCTTGTGCTCTTGTTACAAAGAATTTAACATAGAAGAGTGGGTAAACTGAGACCAAACCATATTTACCCTACTGGCAAAAATGAAATAAATAACATGAAGAAGTCGTGGGGGGTAAAAGTCAAGAAATGAGGCAAACATGCATAACAAACTCCACTACTAAGAAATAGCTACATTGAGTATTTCTATATTGCCAATAGCAAAAGAAGAACATCCATTGATAATAGTCAATAATACATCACAAATTGAAGTATATGTAGTCATCCATATACACAAAATTACTCCAAGGCATTACTAAGACTAAAAATAAATACCAGTTTCTGTGCAGATGAATTGTCATAGTTGTCCAAATGTATTTCTCCAAAACATTGCTAAGACTCAAAAACGATCACAGTCTCTCAGCAATTATATTTCCATAAACATCCCAATGTATTGATGCCTTGATAATGTGATGATTCTCAGTCTTAGCACTGAAGTAGCTAACACGTGTTTCATGGAATCTCCGCTTCTTCAGGGTTTAAAAAGTTACACAAAAGGGCAGAAAGATCAAAACAACAAACAATTAAATAAAGAAAGAAGAAATAAAAAAAAACATAATGTACAGAGATATGAGTAGTCCTTGTAATGTGCATTGAGCTCAGTTACCACACACTGAGTGATATTACAAGAAGATAATACTGACTACGTAATAAATCACAGCAAAATGACACAAACTGTGCCCCAAACCCAACCAGCAAAGTATATGAATAATATTCAACAGAATGAGAAAACAAGTCAAAAACTGAAGATGAAAAGAAGCATGAAATCAGAACAAATAAATCTCACAGAAAAAAAGCACATTGCAGATAAACACCATATTACCAAACAGTAGACAAAGTAATCATAAACATCTCTGTGTGTGTCAGTCACTTAGACACACAATCCCACTCTTCAATATAATATCAACACCACCAGGTGGCCTTCAGTTCCCAAATCTACACATAGAAGGAATATAAAAACTTATCAAATCTGAATTTACATACAAACAAATAAATATCTTCACCAATCACTGTTTATAGGTCAGGGCAGACATCATCAAACTCCAGTAAATAATGCGTTCAAACATGTAAGTGCACATCCCTCTAGTTACCTGCCAAAGAGCAGCCTAGAGACAAATATTTAAAAACATATAATACATAGTGAGTCATCAGGAAGAAAACCTAACAAATCTAATATCAACATCATGAGTCACAAAAAACTATTTATACTGAGTACAAACCGTAAAAAGGGCCAGCAGCAAAGGAAAGGCTACACATCAGACACACACTTAAAGCATTGAGCCAAAAAGCCCACACAACCCAACATTAGCACTACAGCATACATAAGTGCACCTGATAGAGCGTAACTCGGAGTCGCACCTCCGCTATTCCCTAAAAAGAAAAAAAAAAATCCTCGCAACCTTTTCACACACTCTGCGGCAATAAGCTGTGCAAGCGCAAACCCCTAACTTCACTCATACCATCACTAGTACCGCCAACGCTGATACCACACCTCCGTTCTCTCCATTCGCAAGCTCCGAGATCCCGGGAAAGTCGCGGTGGACCTAGCCCATCATCATTCTGTCAATCTATTTTACCCAAGAAAAATCTAATTCAACTTCTCGAATGGGGTCTCAAAGGGCGTAACCGTTAATTCAACACCATGTACTTTAAGAATACGGGGTCCCAAAAGACGAAACCGTCCTCTGCTACCATCTACTGATAGAGCGTTCCGTACTAGTGGTTTACCAGTATTTGGACGCTCTTTAGGCCGATGAATCTTTTGGCTAAGTGGGACCCTCGGCACCCTTAATCAGTCAATTTCATTAAATCAATAATCAATAACGAACATAAGCAACACCCTGATCGACATAACACTTAACAATTAATCCAGAATACATTTTCGGCGAACCCTGACCTTTCAGTCAGGAATAACCACACCAGTTTATTCGAAGTTAGTGGATTTATTTCCCTATATTAACAAAGCTAGCACAATATAGATGTGTCTCAACACCAAATGATAAACATAAATGAACATTAATAGCTGTCCATAGCGGCGAAACAAGTGCAATCTATGTAGAATTTGAATAACCAGGCATTCGATAATAGCAGTACAAATCACTAATACGATAATCTGTAATGAACTAATTGCATACATTTAGTCAGCATAACAAGGTCTCAAATTGCATCGTGCAACAAAAGGAATCCTCGTCTAACCTCAAATTAGCATCGGCATGTGGGGCTTCATGCGAAAACAATTTAGCTGCATTAATTTGGAAAAACTCCTAGCTAGGGATCTTATCAAAATCAGCAGTTGGTTACCTAAGAGAAACACAATGCAATTTTACAATTTCCTTTCATATTTACCAATTACGATCAGCATTCAAGGAAGTCTTCGTCTCGCAGGTACCGTTTTCTCGATCAGTATGGGACGGGGCAAAGGGGCAAGGTGGACGGGGCAATTGCCTCGCAGCGGCAAGGTAAAACTACTACTTCATGCAAGGGATCAAAGTTAAAGTCTCTAGGGCAAGAATTATTTAAGGTCTCTTTCTCTCGATTAGAGAAAGCATCAAAGTCTCTCAAAATGGCGTCGCAGCAAGGTGGGCCATAATAGCTGCAAAGTCTACAAAATGGCGGGATGTCCAATAATGGCTGCAATGGCTGGTAATGGCTGGTAATGGCTGGTAATGGCTGGTAATGGTTACTTTCTTCTCGTGCACCTGGTTTAAATAGACAACAGTTCAAATCCAGTAGGGTCTTCCATTGGAGGGTTCATAGGTTAGCTTCAAATTGTCCAATCAAAAACAACCGTTCTCAAGCTTTTACTTAAGCATACATTATCCTTGGAGACGAGTACGCAAGTTGCAACATTTTATACCAATTAACTCACTTTCAGAGCTTCCATTGTCCGCACCTGCAGATTGACCTTGGAGTAAAGAGAAAATATGCCAGGCTGGCACGAAACCTTAAGATAAGCATGTGAACGATCTCAGTGGAAAAGTACAGCTTCGAGCAAAAATACACGTTTAATAGCACATTGGAAAAATACGAGCATTTAAACCGTGAGACCAGGCCACTAGGCCAAAGCCTCCGCTAAAGTTATGCTAAGCTAAAACATTTTAAACAAGCAAATCGTAGCATACGTTTATGATTATGTCGGATTAGTGCAATTCTAATACACCACGTTATATAAAGCACGCTTATAAATGTTGGCAAACTACTCTAAGGGCACATTTTGTCCCCGTACAATCTTTATTAGTTCGGTTAAAGTCACACATGATTATTTCACACTACGTTTATGCGTTAATAAATGTAAAACCTTCATTTTCTGCTTCATCAATCCCTCCTCTGATGACTACTTGTCATCACACCAAACCATGCCTACAAATTTTATTCCATTAAAATTCTGTCAGTTCTCTATTCCTTTTAATTCCCCTAGTTTTCGCTTTGTATTCTTCTGCCATTCTTTTCATAATTTTCTCTTCCTTTCTTCTCTTAATTCTTTCCATACTCATTATTATTCCCCTTTTTATTCCCCAAATTCCAAATATGCAAATCAATACTATTAAAATTCCCTGTATTATTTTTAACAATATTCCATTCCAAATTCCACCAAGCCAATTTCCCACTGAAGCAAGTCCTTTTCCAACCTTTTCCCACACTCCTGGTTCTTTCAATTCCTTCAAATCTGCACTCTCTTTTGTTAGATTAGCAAGCATAGTTTTAATCTTCACACTATTGTCTGGAATATACGTACAACAGTGTTGTGCGCCAAGCTTTTTGCAAACGCCGCCATCCTTTGCTAAAAGAATGTCTATAGCAAGCCTATTTTGAAGAGTCATAGCTCTTTCCGCTGCAAGTTCAGCATCTATCAGGATTATAGCACCTGAAAACTTTGTCAACATGTTATCCACTATAGTAGACAACTTTCGTATTTTGATGGAATTCAACACAACTCCCAACGAAGGAATCATGGCTCCAAATATATCTCCTACCACAGCAGCTGCGGTCTCTCTTTTCTGGATACGATGGGATCCAGATGTCTTTTGAATCATCGATAGGTCATCCAGTTGATAAACCTTTGGGAACACTATACCCAAATAACATCTCCCCCACCATCCCTTTGGAAGACGATAATAGGCATTATACCCACAAATGTAATATACACCTGGAATGACAGGGTCAAGTCCGTTCATCATGAATGTCCATTTGGCCTTAAAGATAAACGTATGTTTACACTCACTCGCTCCTACAAAAATGTTGTCATAATAAGATTCACCTCGATATATACAAAATTTCCCTACATGCCAAGCATCTAAAGCTATTCTCCCTTGTGTCTTTATTGCGGCAAAATCATAATTATCTACTGAAGTCCTCTTATGTAGCTCTTTTTCTAATTTTGCATTCATTTGTGCCCTTCTATCATCTGTGCGATCTAAAAAGCTTATTTCTACTGCAGAGAGCGAGCAGGTAAGGTTTTCCCTATGAGCGTGAGCCGTTTCAAAAGGTTGCATTGGCTCGAAAAATTCCCTCATTATTTTAGCATCCCAATCTTTAGCAATCTGGCTTAGCTGCGCTATTATAGGAACATATGCAAAGGTAACATCATAATTTGAGTAAAAATACTGTATGTTAGTTTGACCATAAAATCTAGACACTATACTACATGTAATCCCATATGTAAGAGGCATGTGGTGATATGTCACCCCTTCCTTTACTGATGTCGGTATCTGTGTACACACATAACAATCTTTCGCATCCATAGTCTCCACATATTCTGTTAGCAAGCGATAGAAAACATTATATGAAAGTTCTTTCTTATCATGCAAGAGTCTCTCATCTAATTCTAGTCTTTTCAATGCGGTTAGTTCAGTGACAGTAACAGGAGCAAAAGTAGAAGCCTCAATATTCTCATTCTTACCCTTTCCATGCATTCCAAGCACAATCGCCATTATTATTAGTACACATGCAATTACCAAGCCTATACACACATATTTACAATATTTCTTTCTATTATTTTGCGTAGCGTACCTAGTCATGATCTGTATAGAATCAGAGAGCTAGAAGCACCTACAAAGAAACTATTTAGCAATTTAGTTACAAAGCTGAACGAGCGCAATGTTCACACCGTCTTCTTCAAGAGGCCAGTCACTTATCGGTTAGCAGCATTTGTCTCAATTCAGCAATAACTCAGTCTTTTATCAGTTTAGCAAGTGTCTCATCCGGTTTAGCAATGTCTCAGCTGGTTGTTTGTATCACGTTAGATTGTAGCAAGCAATGTCATTTATTACCCTTTCAATCAACAGAGTCCATAAAACTTTTCTTTTCTATTGGTATCTCTTCTTCTTCGTTCTCGAGGCTTAGAGATACAAATTCGTCAGTCCAATCGTCATTGGCTACATATGCCCATTCTGGACCGGAATATCTCCGGTTTGGTATCCTTTTCCTTTTCAATTTTGCTTCTCTTTTCGATTCTGCCTCACTGGTACTTTCCACCTTTGTCAAGTCTTTTTCTTCACTCGGGGATGGTACCACGACAGTTACTTCTTTTCTTTTCTCTTTCACTTTTGGCCTTTCTCCGTCGTTCAAACTTTCTTCAGTCCTTTGTTTTATTGGTGATATACTTAGTCTCCTCTTTGCACCATGTCCATTTGATGGACCTGCGATCTTTTCTGTGGGAGCTTGAACTTTTTCGTTCTGTTCTGCCTTGTCCCCTCCTTCTGGGGAATCAATCACGTTCTCTTTTTCTTTTTCTGTATCGTCTGCTTCTGGGAAAGCCCTCCTCTGATCAGGCTCTCCTGCTTTTTCACCTTTTTCGAGCCCTTCGTCACCGTTACTTTCGTCAGGCTCTTTATCACTTTCAGCTGCTTCAGGCTCTTTGTCACCTTCAGCTGCTTCAGGCTCTTTGCTACCCTCAGCTGCTTCAGGATCTTTGTCACCTTCAGCTGCTTCGTCACTGTCTGAACTTTCTCCTTGGTCTTCCCCAAGTGAGTTGGTCTCTTCGTCCTCAGAGAATATTTCTCTCTCCTGTTTCTGCCTGTTCGCTTTCAGTTTGGTTTTGCTCTGTCTCAGCGCTCAGCACTGTTTTATCAGGCACTGGCAGTTTCAGCGCTTCAACTTCCTCATCTGTGGGACACAACACTTTCTTTGTGTGACTGGCGTGAATCCAGTTGGGAACCCCCGCACACTTCACAGCGGTAGTTGTCGTCAGGATCACTTGGAAAGGGCCTTTCCAACGGGGTTCCAAACACGACTTTCTCACGTGCTTCTTTACCACGACCCAGTCACCTGCTTTCAATGCGTGTCCTGGACCTTGGATCGGGGGCAAGGTGGTCGCTTCCACCTGGTGAGAGAAAGAGCGAACCACGTCAGCCAGACCCTTGCAGTAGTCTAACACCATATCATCTGTAATATTCAAAAGCGCGTTTGCGGGAACTGCAGGAAGTCTCATAGCCCTGCCCATGAGAATTTCGTGCGGAGACAATCCAGTCTTTCTATCAGGGGTGTTTCTCATTGACATTAGCACCAAGGGCAATGCGTCAGGCCACTTCAAATTTGTTGATGCACATATTTTCGCCATTCTTGATTTCAGTGTACCATTCATTTGCTCCACCAGTCCTGAGGCTTCAGGGCGATAGCTATAATGCAGTTTTTGCTCAATGTTCAGCGCTTCGCAAAGTAACTTTATCACCTCGTTATTGAAGTGACTTCCCCTATCTGACTCTAAAGAGATCGGGAATCCGAAGCGTGGTATTAACTCCCTCAACAATAACTTTGCAACTGTAAGGCTGTCATTTCTACGTGTGGGGTATGCCTCAATCCAGTGGCTAAAAATGCACACAATCACCAACACATACTTCAGACCTCCATGCACAGGCATCTCAATGAAGTCCATCTGCATTCTACTAAACGGGCCGCTCGCCCTACCAATGTGGCTTGCGTTCACAACCGTTCCCTTCCCTGGGTTCATCTGCTGACAAATGACACATCGATGGCAAACTGCTTCTGCAGCTTGACGAAATCTGGGGTTAAACCAATCAGTTTTGAACAATCTTATCATGGCATCTCTCCCTAGGTGAGCCTGCCCATGATAGAACCGCGCTAGCTGCGATAAGAGACCATTTGGCAACACAAATTTTCCCTCATTTGAAACCCATAACTCATCTGGTCTCTTTATACATTGTGACTTAATCCAGGAATCTCTTTCATCCTCCCTGACGTTATTCTGTAACGCTTTTAGTTCATCCATTGTATCTACGACCTTCAAGGCAAATGCTTCAGCTGGTTCGAGTTCTGGTTCACTTATCGAATTCCATTCATCTCTGAGTAATATACAGTTCAAGGCACAAAATCTTGCGACTTGATCCGCATATGCATTTCCCAGAGAAACATAGTCCTGTCCTTTTGTATGAGCACTACACTTTACCACTGCAACTTCGGCTGGCATTTGAATGGCGTGTAACAATTCCCTTATTCTCTCCCCGTTTTTCACTGGGGACCCTGAAGAAGTCAGGAAACCTCTCTGTGACCATAGTTGTCCAAAGTCATGCACAATCCCAAACCCATACTGACTATCAGTGTAAATGGTGACTTTCATCAATGCAGACAGTTGACATGCTCTTGTAAGGGCTACAAGTTCTGCTACTTGTGCAGAATAGACTCCTTGAAGCCAGGACGCTTCCAAGACACCTGTTACAGTACATACAGCATATCCTGCTTTCAAAATTCCCATCCCATCTCTTAGACATGAACCATCAACGAAAACAATTTGGTCATTTTCATCAAGCTTAGTATCCTTAATGTCAGGTCGAGGTTTTGTGCAAAATTCAGTCACCTGAAGGCAGTCATGCTCGACGTCTTCAGCGTTCTCAACTTCAGCATTTTCACCGGGAAGCAAGGTTGCTGGATTCAACGTAGTGCACCTTTTCAGCTGCACATTCGGTGAGCCCAGAATTATCGTTTCATACCTTGTGAGTCTTGCTCCAGTCATGTGTTGCGTTCGGGAGCGGGTCAAAAGTATCTCAACTGAGTGAGGGACCATGACTGTTACTGGGTGTCCCATCACTATTCCTTCACTCTGAGTGAGGCTGATACCAACTGCTGCTACGGCGCGCAAACACCCTGGAAGTGCTGCTGCGACCGGATCCAAAGTAGCTGAAAAATACGCTACTGGTCTGTTTATGCCACCATGGGCTTGAGTCAAGACAGACAAAGAACATGCATCACGTTCATGACAAAACAATGTGAAAGGCTTTGTGTAATCAGACATACCTAAAGCTGGAGCCCTGCACATGCATTCTTTCAATTCGATAAAAGCATCCATCTCATCTCATTTCAGCTCAATTTGATCCAAGGCATCCTTCTGGGTCAGCTTCAGTAAAGGCTTTGCTAGAGTTGAGAAGTTGGGAATCCACTGACGACAGTAGCTTACCATTCCCAAAAACTTCCTCACCTCCCTCCTTGTCTTTGGTGGACTCATTTGAAGTACACTCGTTATTCTTTCCTTCATTATTCTCCGTGACCCTTTCTCTATCTGGTGACCCAAGTATTTCACTTTCTTCTGAAAGAACTGCAATTTGGAAGGAGACACCTTGTGTCCATTCCTTCCCAAATGGTTCAACAGAGCAATGGTATCGGCTGTGCAGCCGCTTTCTGTCTTTGATGCAATCAGTAAGTCATCAATGTACTGTACTAGGGTTGACTCGAATGGCAATTCTAGCGCTTCCAAGTCTTTCTTTAGAATCTGATTGAATATTGACAGTGACTCAGAAAACCCTTGAGGAATTCGACACCAACTGTACACTCTGTCTAAGAATTTGAAGCAAAAGAGAAATTGGCTGTCCTCATGAAGAGGCACCGAGAAGAATGCTTGTGACAAGTCGATGACTGAGAACCACTCGGCATCGCAAGGGACTTGAAACATTATCACAGCTGGATTCGGTACTACAGGGCAGCATTTGACTATGATGTCATTTATTTTCCTCAAGTCCTGCACGAGTCGGACCTTTCCACTCGGCTTTATTAGTCCCATGATTGGTGAATTACATGGACTGCTTAACACTTCTTTCAGTACTCCCTGTTTTACAAATTCGTCAATGAGTTGGGCAACTTTCATGAGGGTGTCCTGTGCCATGTGGTATTGTGGGGTCTGGGGAAAGATCGCATTGGGCTTTACAGTCACTTTCACTGGTTCCACTCCTTTCATCAATCCCACCTGTTTCCCTGTCATATCCCACACTTCCTTTCCGACTGTCTCCCGTAATTCAGCTGGAATATCTTCTTCAGTTACCATCGGGAAAAGACAGATCAGAGGATAGTCTTCATCGACAGTTTCCATCTCATCCCCCTCTACACTGTCCTCTTCTTCCCCATCACTGCTCGTCTGAATTTTTATTCCCTCGTTCGAACACATAATCGAACATCCCAATTTGCACAATAGGTCTCTCCCTAATAGTGCTATCGGGCTTGAGTCACATACCACAAATTTGTGTAACCCTTGATAGTTGCCAATGCTGACTGGTACCGGATCTGTAATTGGGTTTGTCAGGTGCCTGTTTGCTACTCCCACCACTTGAACTGTTCTCCCTGAGAGTGGCAAATTTGGTACTTCAATGCTCTTAACAGTTGAACGTGTGGCTCCTGTGTCAACCAAGAATGAGACACGATGACCCATTACTCTTCCCTCCACGTACGGACCCTTTTGATCAACTTCCAAGGATGCTGCAAGCACACAATCTCCTTCCTCTCCTGAACTTTCACTCTCCCATACATTGTTTACTCCACTCTCACTGTGTAATGGGAACTGTTGTACGGTGCCATTTGTATTCATTACCTGACCCGAGACCTGTGGAGGAACCATCACTTGCTGCTGACTCATTGGTGCCAAAGGTATTTGCATTTGCTGATTAGGTACCATGGGAAACTGCTGTTGCATTGGCTGCATTTGCGTCATCTGCATACGGGGCATCTGCATCTGCTGCGGCTGCATGGGCTGTAATCCCTGCAGCTGATTTATGGTCTGAAAATTTGGGTTTGGACCTCTCATTTTCGGTCCCCTCATTGTCTGAAATGCATTGACATCATTGTTTTGCTGACCAACACCTGCGCCTTCCTGCACCACCATCGGGCACTCGCGTTTCCAATGACCGACAATTCCGCACACGTGACACGGCATCACCCTTTTCAATGCCTGCACACCATTCGGAGTCACAACAGTGTTCAAATCCGGACCATTATTCACAAAACCTCCTCTGCCTCTGCCTCTCGCCTGTGGCTGAAACGTCATATTTCCCTGCAACTGCGGCTGCGGTACCTGTTGTTGGAACCCTTGCAACCCTTGCAAACCTTGCAGACCTGTCTGAGCTGCCTTAAGCTGCATCATCATCACCTTCTCTTTCAACTTTTTCTGTTTCACTTCAATTTCGTCGCTACAGTATTTCGCGTAATTCAATACCTCATCAATCGGTTTCGACTGCCAGCAAATCAAATGCGACTTTATCATCTGACTTATTTCTGGTCTCAACCCTTCCACAAATCTAAACACAAAATGAAGCATGTCCTTCGCCTCTATTGTTTCCGTGCCACTGTAGTTCTTGAACGCTTTCAACAACCTCTCATAGTAACTATGAATCGACTCTTTAGCCTCTTGGGCAGTTCGATCGATCTTCTGCCAATCCACATTTTTCGCGGCAACTTTCGTCTTCAAATGCTCAATCACCTTGTAGTACAAGCTCATCACCATAGGTGATGGTGCACCCGTATCCCTGTCTCTCTCTGGTTCACTTGTCGGCCAACCTACAGCTCTTTTGCAATCCTCCCACAAATCTGCCGGAACCACAATCTCAAAGAGAGTGTTCAGGTCTTCCCAGAGACATTTTGCAAGCTTCACAAACCTGTCAGTCTGTTGATACCATTCAATCGGTTTCTCTCTCAGTTTGGGAAAATCATCCGTAAAAGACTGAATGTCGCTTCTGTGCCATGGTACATGTATTAATTTTCCCCCTGCTGTCTCCCTCATTGGTAACATGGTTACTGCATCACTACTCTGTGGTCTTTTCTCATTGTGCTCTGTAGCGCTGTCCCTCCTCTTTTCCTTTCTCTTTACCCATCTGCTTTCCCATTTGTCTAAGCACCTCCACACTTGTGCACTCTGCAGCAATTCTCTAAGGTGCGCCTTCATGCCTGCTGACCTCATGTGTTCAAAATCTGTGGCCCCAAAATCCAACCTGTAGCTTCTGCTCAAGTGTTTTGTCTTGTCTATGTCAACCCCGTTTTTGTCAGCTATTTCCTGCAAGCTTTTATGTACCTTGTTCACTTCCTTCGTAATCTTTGGACATAGATACCTCAATTCTTCTTCCGAGTAGGACTCCAACCTATTCACCCCCATAGTCCCTTCCACCAATTCTTGTGCTTCCATGTTCAACCTGACCCTATTCAGATAATCTTCTCCCTTCCCACTGGCTGAGCTTTGTGTGGAATTCAGACTGTTGAACCACTGTGTCAGCTGTTGCGCATTCAACCCCATCAGTGTAGCATTCACATCGACTGCCATTGATGGTTGCGGCAACTTTTCAGTGTTCGATGTTAGAGGTATTATCAGTGGGGGGCTCGACCTCACCACTGTCGACTGAGCACATACGGGACTAAACTCCATCAAGGATCCGGATCCAGTGGGCTGAGCCGCTATCGGAGTTATCCCTGGAGTGTTTTCTATGCACCTCCTTTCTGTCCCATTGTGCAGCATTGATCCCTGACCGCTCATACCTAAATTAGGCTGACTGTACAGAGGTACTGGCGGACCTACAGTAATGGGTAGCGATATCGCGTCTGGGTTTTGTCCATTTCCCATGTTCTGAGACATGTTCATTCCCACACTATGGGTCATCATTGCCGGCATACCCATCTGACTCCCCGTCATTTGAGCATGTGCTGTCCCCCCCTGCATCTGCTTTTGAGGCATCAAAAACTGGGTTGATTCAGCTTGTGCCATCGTGGGGTTATGACCATTCTGTCCTCCCATTGCGGCTGAATCTAAAATCATTCCTGCACTGTTGTCACTGCTGTAGTACCCTGGCATCTGCGGCTGATAATTTTCTGCTGGTTTCAACATGGGCACATCTGGATATATTCTCCTAACCTGCGGTATCTGTGGGGTGAACAGTAAACTCGGGTCCTTAGATCCCGATGATGCTCCTGAACTCTGAGTTTCACTGTTCTGTACCGGTGCCGGAGGGGCAGAACTGGTACTTGGACCTTGTCCACTCTCCGCATAAGGTGGTGGACGGTCGTTCAGCAATTGCATGATTAACTCCTCATCCTCTAACTCCTCTTCTCTTCTCAACTTTTCCTCGTCCTCCCTATCCTTGGAACACCTCCTGTTTGTCTTACAGGTAGCTTTCTTACCTGTCTCCTCTCCTTCCTTAGTAATTGCGGGAAACAATTTTATCCCCTGCAATACATCTGACCTCCACACCTTCTGTGCATTATCCCACCTAGCGTCCGCTAGTGTCTTTTCTACCTTCCTTATCCTGGTCTCGAACTTATTTTGCTGCTTTTGTCTAGCCATTAGTTCCCAAATTGCTAGAGCCTCAAACTGAGCTGGCCTTGGAGGTACCTTCATGTCGTACATCGCGAATCTCAAATTCTCTAGAACCCTTATATTGAATGTCCCGTGGATCGGGAACGCTACGCTCCCATGTTTCTCTGTCAGCTTGTGCCATTGCTTTAGCCAAAGGCACGGGGCTACCCCCTTTTCCTCCAATACAATGTAAGCTGGTGTGCCTTCGGGCGGCGTCTCCTCTCCTACGCTCGCTTTAATGTAAGACTCCCCCTTCATCGCACTCTTGAATGCTTTAAAAAATTTCATTTTCTTGTCTTTTATTTCACAAAGTTTGTAATCAATAGGTGACTTTAATTCCCGGAATACTCTTCGCTTGCCTTTCCCCTTCCAATCGAGCCCCACAGACTGCGTCCAATCCGTGCGCGACCCTTCTCTGCAACCAACCTATCCCAGCGCGGCTCCTAGTGATGTCACACTCACACACACTGCGGCTGACAAAGCCTCGCGGCTAGTCTTCCTTCACTCAGCTCCTCTCGTAACAACTTCTTGCATGTATCGCGAGCTACCAAAAATATAAAACAGATCTGTCGGTTTACTACAGGAAGGGTAACACAATCGCTTCAGGACCTTAGGGATTTTTCACTAGCCTCGGCAGTTATTCCATCTTTCTCGGTCCCCACGTTCGCAAGCAAATCTGACCCGCAGACTGCTCTCAACTTGTCAGTGATCTATTCTAGTGCACTTAGAATTTTGTCAAAGCCCGAAGTCGAAGTTTCTTTCACTCCCTTAACACACGTACCGACTTGTTGACCACGCCCGATCAACCTACTAAACCGCCCAGACCACAACATAAAACAACATACTCCGGAGTCTCTTGACCTCGCAGGGCCCGTCTCAACAACAACAACCACGTGGACCTTTTTATGCACGAAGCGCCACACGCACATGAAGTTCGACGACTTCCCTACTCTCACACTCGGAGTCGCACCTCCGCTATTTCTATGAAGTTCGACGACTTCCCTACTTCTACACTCGGAGTCGCACCTCCGCTATTCCCTAAAAAGAAAAAAAAAAATCCTCGCAACCTTTTCACACACTCTGCGGCAATAAGCTGTGCAAGCGCAAAACCCTAACTTCACTCATACCATCACTAGTACCGCCAACGCTGATACCACACCTCCGTTCTCTCCATTCGCAAGCTCCGAGATCCCGGGAAAGTCGCGGTGGACCTAGCCCATCATCATTCTGTCAATCTATTTTACCCAAGAAAAATCGAATTCAACTTCTCGAATGGGGTCTCAAAGGGCGTAACCGTTAATTCAACACCATGTACTTTAAGAATACGGGGTCCCAAAAGACGAAACCGTCCTCTGCTACCATCTACTGATAGAGCGTTCCGTACTAGTGGTTTACCAGTATTTGGACGCTCTTTAGGCCGATGAATCTTTTGGCTAAGTGGGACCCTCGGCACCCTTAATCAGTCAATTTCATTAAATCAATAATCAATAACGAACATAAGCAACACCCTGATCGACATAACACTTAACAATTAATCCAGAATACATTTTCGGCGAACCCTGACCTTTCAGTCAGGAATAACCACACCAGTTTATTCGAAGTTAGTGGATTTATTTCCCTATATTAACAAAGCTAGCACAATATAGATGTGTCTCAACACCAAATGATAAACATAAATGAACATTAATAGCTGTCCATAGCGGCGAAACAAGTGCAATCTATGTAGCATTTGAATAACCAGGCATTCGATAATAGCAGTACAAATCACTAATACGATAATCTGTAATTAACTAATTGCATACATTTAGTCAGCATAACAAGGTCTCAAATTGCATCGTGCAACAAAAGGAATCCTCGTCTAACCTCAAATTAGCATCGGCATGTGGGGCTTCATGCGAAAACAATTTAGCTACATTAATTTGGAAAAACTCCTAGCTAGGGATCTTATCAAAATCAGCAGTTGGTTACCTAAGAGAAACACAATGCAATTTTACAATTTCCTTTCATATTTACCAATTACGATCAGCATTCAAGGAAGTCTTCGTCTCGCAGGTACCGTTTTCTCGATCAGTATGGGACGGGGCAAAGGGGCAAGGTGGACGGGGCAATTGCCTCGCAGCGGCAAGGTAAAACTACTACTTCATGCAAGGGATCAAAGTTAAAGTCTCTAGGGCAAGAATTATTTAAGGTCTCTTTCTCTCGATTAGAGAAAGCATCAAAGTCTCTCAAAATGGCGTCGCAGCAAGGTGGGCCATAATAGCTGCAAAGTCTACAAAATGGCGGGATGTCCAATAATGGCTGCAATGGCTGGTAATGGCTGGTAATGGCTGGTAATGGTTACTTTCTTCTCGTGCACCTGGTTTAAATAGACAACAGTTCAAATCCAGTAGGGTCTTCCATTGGAGGGTTCATAGGTTAGCTTCAAATTGTCCAATCAAAAACAACAGTTCTCAAGCTTTTACTTAAGCATACATTATCCTTGGAGACGAGTACGCAAGTTGCAACATTTTATACCAATTAACTCACTTTCAGAGCTTCCATTGTCCGCACCTGCAGATTGACCTTGGAGTAAAGAGAAAATATGCCAGGCTGGCACGAAACCTTAAGATAAGCATGTGAACGATCTCAGTGGAAAAGTACAGCTTCGAGCAAAAATACACGTTTAATAGCACATTGGAAAAATACGAGCATTTAAACCGTGAGACCAGGCCACTAGGCCAAAGCCTCCGCTAAAGTTATGCTAAGCTAAAACATTTCAAACAAGCAAATCGTAGCGCACGTTTATGATTATGTCGGATTAGTGCAATTCTAATATACCACGTTATATAAAGCACGCTTATAAATGTTGGCAAACTACTCTAAGGGCACATTTTGTCCCCGTACAATCTTTATTAGTTCGGTTAAAGTCACACATGATTATTTCACACTACGTTTATGCGTTAATAAATGTAAAACCTTCATTTTCTGCTTCATCACACCCAAAAAAAACTTAATGTGCAATTATAAATAAGGATGAATAATATTTAAAAAAAACCTCCATTATCACTGTTTACTTACTAATTGAAAATACAAGCTTCAAAGTCACCTGATGTAACACAACACACAAGAACAAAAGACAAGACATAAAAGATAAAGTATAATTAGTAAAGCACTCTTGAATCTGTCTGAGGATTGAAAAAATAAATCATCAGATTTCACCAGTGTTTCTACTCACATGATTCACGATGCGTTCCCACATTAACCAAACCGACACAGAGCAGCAGAGCTGTTTAAATATCTCATGGTCAATCAATCATTCACACCTGAGTGTTAGCACCTGGCTAGAAACAAACCCATTTACTGGGCAAAATTCAAAACTCAAAGCTACACCCACTCGAATCTCGGGCGAGATCTAAAGTGTGGGACGGAACATACGGCATATTCAAACTTCGAGATCAAGGTGAAATAAGAAATATAATTACACTGCACGGGCAACCCATTTTACAAATAAAAAAACGCAATTAATGACAAAAACCATAAGCAAACTGCTATTTACTATTAATGTTGCACATTAAACAAAAAATCTGAACAGAAAAAAATTCAATTTTACCAACACACCCAATATCTAATCCAAACTATTTCCCTGGTACAGTCCTGAACACCAAACAGCCTCCCACTCCAGACTGAGGGTCAAGTGCATCTAATCATCATACCTTATAGAAGCCACCTCCATCTCCACTGCCAAATGGATATGCAAAGCGGTCATGGTCCCAATTCCAACATCCAAATATATATAACTCGAGCCAAAAGCTTAAACAGAACCAAATAAGCAACTCAAAAAACAGAAACCCAATTCAAAACAGAAAAGATCTTAATTTTACCAACACACTCAATATATAATCAAAACTCATTCCTGGGCGCAGTCCTGAGCACAATCAACCTCCCACCTCACACTGAAAACCAACTGCATCAAACCATTGTGCTAAATAGAAGCTACCTCCACCCCCATAGCCAACTGGATAAGAGTAAATATCTATAGCAATATTACAGAGACACAACCCCAAGCATATGATGCTTGAACAGCTCACTTCAATATGGCCCTAAACATAACTCTAAAAAAACCACAAAAAAATGTCCATATGACAAATCATACGATTCCTGCATAAAAAACAAACACTGTTAAATGTCCGTATATCCACTATATAACACAAGTGCAATGCCCTTGAGCTGTGCAAGAAAACCATAATTACAACTCCCATGCTATATCAAAAATCACCTCCAAGGTATCCTGCTGATAATAACTCCATGTCTCAGAGATAAGAACCCAGCCAAAACGGCCTAATTCCAGCGAACAAGTAGCTAACAAACCTAGGTATTCAGGAAAGTAACAAAGTAAGTTCATTTAATTCCATTATGTATCTTAACAGTTATAGGACCACAACATCCCCCGAGGGATGAGTGATCCACCCGGAAATAATTTCTTATTCACCCTAAACAAAATGGATCCTACAACATCATAAAGTACTGAACTCATTTTGGAACATAATTCATCAGAGAACTGGAGAAGACAATTAAAAATAAACATAGCGACTGCAGAGGGTGGAATCCAACTCACAAACACATCCAAACATCCTACTTAAAACCTATACCACGGATCATGTGACAGAAAAGACACACATTCCCCAAAAGAAATGGAGAGAGATTTTAAAAAAACTACTCACCCATAACAACACACAATTTTCCCACAAGTATATGGGGGCTAGTCCCAAAAGACAACCAAAAGATAGTGTCACAGAAAAGTAGAGTAAGAAACAACAATATTATGTAACTAACACTATGATATAACCCACCTAAAAAATGCACCAGAAATCACAACAGAGAAAAATCAAGAAGTATATAATGTTCAAATCTCTAAATCCATACCCAGCTGAGAGAATTCCAAACACATCCTCCAAACAAACCATATAGTAGAGAAGGCACAATATGTTATACATCTGGATAATACAGACAACAACATTAACTCTTCAGTGTAGTATATATTTCAGAGTCCACATTTAAACCCATTATACAGTTTGTAGGCAATTGATCCACCAACTTTCCTTGCATCGTAATCCTAGATCCGTGTCCCCACCTCTATGGTGGACTGGTACATGACCAATGCCCATAAATTTAATATGACATAGTTGATCGAATTGATGCTGATTCCTAAAATTAATCACCAAGGGAGATCGCGAGTCAGCATATCTAATTGCATCCAAGTGTTCTCTCCATCTGAGTTTAACGGCTCATTTAGTTGAACCCACATATTGTAACTTACACACACATGTGAGAACATAAATACAATATGTTGTATTACAATTCATGAAACTCTTTATCCAAAAAACTTTTGAACCACATTTGAAACTTCCAGCAGTCTTAAAATTCAACCAAGTATTCCCTGTGACAACAGAGTACCTTGACGTATCACTGGGACTCAATATTTATCAAGAGTATCTGCCTTCTTGTGAGTCACCAAAGGGCGGCTTGGAAGTATATAGTTCAAACTGGGTTCTAATCTCAGCACATCCCAATGTTTCATTAGTATTTGATAGATCTGTCTATTTTCAGCACAAAAAGTCTAAATAAATCTAATATCAAGATCAGTTGTGCATTTAGTTTGCCTTCTGGCTTTAGCCGGATGAAACAATAACGAAGTTTGTGCAATTTTCCGAGCTCTATGTAATGCAGATGTAAGGATTTTATTGGGATAGCCTCTTGACCTAAATCTGTGAAGGCAGTCTAATGCTTGTAAGTCAAACTCTTCAGGATCACTGCAGTTGCATTTAAGTCTTAACCATTCCCCATAGGTAATATTCTTCTTCTGCCTAGATGGATGACCATCTAGATAGAAGAAGTACACTATTCCTATCCGTCGGTTTTTTAAATGGACGGCTGTGTAAGGCATTATCCTTCATAAAAAACTGCATGTCTAGGAAATTGATAGTATGCTTGTCATACTCAATAGACAGATCCACATTTAAGGAATTGTTGTTAAAAAAAAAACACTATACTCAAGTAGTTCTTCCTCAGAATCATCCCAAATACAAAAGATTTGATATACCGATAACATACAAAAACCTTGTGATAACCCACATGCAGTCTCTCATTCCAGGCGTGCTCCATTCCATACCAATGCATAAAAAGGTTGGCATAAGAGGGAGCAAACCTAGCACCCACAGCCGTGCCTCGAAACTGATGAAAAAAAACTCCCTTTGAAACAAGAAAAAATTACTCTCCAAAACAAATCTAGTAATTTCCAAGATCATTCAGACATGTTTGTAATGGCTTGCGCTTTTAAATGAGAAAAAGTATTGCAATGCCTGAAGTCCATATGTATGTGATATGATGGTGTAAAGACTCTTTACATCCATAGAGACCAGTAAATACGAGTCCTCCCATTGAATACCAGATAGCTTGCATAACATATCCTTAGTATCACGAAGATATGATGGAAGTGCACTGACCAGCGGTGACAAATATATCTCAATGTATCATGACATTTTTTCAGTTAATGACCCTGTCCCAGAAATAATTGGTCTGCAGGGTGGAGTAGCGCCACCCTTATCTATTTATGGAGCATTGGGTCACTAACTACTAGATATCGGTACTCTTCAACATTAAAAAAACTTCTTTGAGCCAACTTTCCAACATATTATGACATTTCTGCACAGAATTCATGTAATCCTGATGAGTACATCTCTTGTAATCCGTAGTCACATTTAGTTGTTTTAAAGCTTCTTGTTCATAATGAACAAAATCCATAAGCACCACATTCCCCCCTTTGTCTGCTTCATAGAAAATTATATTATGATCTTGTTGTAAGTTTTTCAGTGCCACAGTCTCTTTACTTGTCAAGTTAGTTGTGCATCTGATCAACATCTTTCACAGTAAGTTCATAGAAAGTATCAATCAGATTCTCCTTTGGAAGAACAGGGATAAAAGTAGATTTACCACGCAACACTCTATCCTGTAAGTTGTGTTCCTCAATCCCAAGATCCTGCTCTAAATCCTCAATATGCACAGTATCTCAGTTTTCAAGACCCATAAGTAGATGAGTAATAGACAAATCCTGAATTGTAAGTGTAGACAAACAGGGTTCCAACGCAAATGATTGGTGTCTGGTGGGTTTATTCAAAAAATGTTTTCTTAGTTTCAAAAGTCATGCAAATCTATATAGATCAGACTTAATTTGAAAATTATCAAAATGATAAGTGGGGGGAAAAGACAAGCCTTTCTCTGAAACACAAATGTCATCAATAGTAAGCTTCTTGGATGAAAAATTCACGATCATTCCTTCCTTTGTCATGGAACTTGTTTGAACTCCTATATTATTCGGTCCTCCTCCTTGAGTGACCCTGCCCCCTCTGCTTCTTCTCTTTGGATTTGTTCTTGTTGTAACTTCCTTTCGCAATTCCTCAAATTTTCTACTAACCTCATTTTCTTCAGTTCATCTAAAAAATGATTGGATCTAATCAGGGGCCCAGTATTCGTCTCTGTATTAGAATTCCTAAAATCTACACTAGAAGAGTCTAAAAGTGAAACACTTTCCTATGAAGGGGTTTTCATTGGAGGTCCCCTCTTATAACCAGAGTCAAATGAATGTGCGTATGAATAAATACGCCCAGAGTTGTAGTCTCGTACAACACGTAAGAGCTTGATTCTTTTCCTTAATCTCCTCCTGATATTTCTTCAAAATGCCTTCCAAAATTTCATAGTTCTTTTTAGTACCCTCCTCATGTTTCAATTCAGCAATAGCAACTTTGGTTTCTTCTATTTCTTGCCTAAGTAAACCCATTTTAGTCTCAGCCTATTCAATTAACATCATCATTGGATGATGAAGATAATTTATTTTCCCATTTCTCTGCCTGTTCTGCATTTATATCTTCCACGGCGGGAAATATGTTAATACGTAGGCCCCTGGGGATCCTCCCAATTTCCAAATATAGTTTAAGACAGACAATTTCCCACCACTCTTGTGATTCCTTCTTCGTAATCCTTTCCAACTTTAGAAACAAGTTGCGTAGCCCCATCTTTAGACTTTGAGTAATCTAAGATCATCAGAGGAGACGCTGGTGATGGTTCCTAGAGTTAGGAAAGTGCGTATAGGTGGGACTTCTTTCGGCTATCTAGTGCCGAAGTTGTAGAATGCTCTGCCCCTAACCGTTCGTCAGGCCCAGTCAGAGTCTGCTTAGGAAAAAACTCAAAACCTGTTTTTTCAACTCAGGATGTAGAGGGTTTAACAGCTGTATGTTGCCCTGTGGATACCTGTACCTAGCGCTGGGACACCTCATTTGAGATAGCTATGCGCTATTATTATTAATTCCAAAGCTACTGCCACCTACTGGAGAAAACATTTCATGCTTCACCAAGTTGGTCATGGGGAGTCACGAGTACAACAGAAATGAAATACTACTCACAACCATGTGACGCACAGAGAAAACAACGGTGCCCACCAAGGACATGGTTCAGTAACCTTTCAGCCTACCTGCCAGTCCCATAGAAAAGGCCTCATGTCTCTAGTAGCATTTCAACAGTACCACCCTACTTCATTCCCACATCTGCTTGGCTATTATCACCTCACCAGCTTCAAGCACCCCCACCTTCTGTGGTACTAGCATGATATCACCAGGCTTTGCGCACCACCACTTCCACAATAACATTCCACAATCAGTTTCCCAGCATCTCACATCTCTCCAAGCACCTGTCCATCAATAGCATCCTCCACCAATCCTGCACCAGTATGTACCAGTTACCAAGTTCTACTCTCCACCATCACGCACCTGTGTACCAGCAGTTACTCTTTGCTAGCACTGCTCACCGTACTTCCTGGGATGCAACAATTTGCATAATTTGCTTTTGCTTAATTACGTGAAATTCTGCAGAATTCTTCAAAATCACGCAAAATGCAAGACATACATTTAGTGCAATATTCTAGAGTGAAATTTGTCCTGGCGTCCATTGTGGATGCGAGAATCCATATTGTGGTAAATAAATAGTGCAAAAAAAAACAGAAGTGCCACGAATGCGTTCTGGCCGTTTGCCTTTTACCTGTGTTTTCACACTAAAACTTTGCCACAAACACAAAGTAATTATTCCACGAGACAAAATGGTGTAGTTTCAGAAATTTTGCATAAAAAGCATAACATTAAGGGGTTCATTCTGACCCCGGCCGGCGGCGGAAGCCGCTGGCCTGGCTGGAATCGCCAGAATACCGCTGCGCGGTCAAAAGACCGCCGCGGGTATTCTGGGTTTCCCGCTGGGCTGGCGGGCGACCGCCAGAAGGCCGCCCGCCAGCCCAGCGGGAAACACCCTTCCATGAGGATGCCGGCTCCGAATGGAGCCGGCGGAGTGGAAGGGGTGCGACGGGTGCAGTTGCACCCGTCGCGATTTTCAGTGTCTGCATGGCAGACACTGAAAATCTTGGTGGGGCCCTGTTACGGGGGCCCCTGCAGTGCCCATGCCATTGGCATGGGCACTGCAGGGGCCCCCAGGGGCCCCACGACACCCCATACCGCCATCCTGTGCCTGGCGGCCAAAACCGCCAGGAACAGGATGGCGGTATGGGGGTCGGAATCCCCATGGCGGCGCAGCAAGCTGCGCCGCCATGGAGGATTCCCCAGGGCAGCGGAAAACCGGCGGTACACTGCCGGTTTTCCATTTCTGACTGCGGCTGTACCGCCCCGGTCAGAATGCCCAAGGGAGCACCGCCAGCCTGTTGGCGGTGCTCCCGCGGTCGTTGGCCCTGGCGGATTTTACCGCCAGGGTCAGAATGACCCCCTAAATTCTCTACATTATGTGAGAGTATGCAGGCGTAATGGAAATTCCTCTCGGGTCTACTTTCGGCACCAGTACAGTCCATTTGCAGATTCCATACATCCACTACCTGCCTGCATTCACCCCCCCTACAACCCCCTCAACAACTAGCTCATTGGCCCTCATTAAATATGTGAGTAAAGAACACCAGAAATCTACAGCAGTGTCCTGTGACATTCATTCCATCCCCAAAGATCTGTGGGAAACTTAAACACTTTTCTATTTCAGGCACTAATTGCCTCTTGAGTGCATGTTCATGATTCCCAGACAAGAAACAATGGCCACTGTAAAAATACAACAACCAGAGCTAAATATTGCACAATATAGTCCAATAGTACCTCTATCAGATGCCAGTTTAATTTTGTGAAGCAGCTGGTGCCATGAACAAGGTATGTATCAAATACTGAAGGCGAGAGGGGGCCTTGGCAAGGGGAGGGCATGAGCTGGTAGGTGAGGTTGGAGAAGGGGGCTGGCTCTATGTAGGGCCCACGTGAGAGAGATAGTGCATTTTCTGATCAATATTAGTTGACCTATCACATGAAATGTGAAGCTCTGTAAAAGATTGTACACACAATTCTTCCTGAACTCTGGTACTGTACCAGATAGAGGTGTTGAAACCCCCCAGCGTCCTGTTGTTAACACAGGCACCAAGATCCTGCAGGCAAGATGAACACATATTATAATCAAAGGGCCTGCATATGAGGGGGAGTTTATGCATCATTATTGCCCTCTGCTCAGGGCATTATTAGTGGTTAGCACCATCTGCAGAGGCAATAACTACTAATTGTCTGCCATATAATTACAGGCCTGAACATCACACAACAGGCCATTATTGTGGGAAGAACAATTACACATACACTGGTTAACCCCACTACTGCCTCTGCAGGGAACAGTTATGGCTGGTAACTGCCTGCCTCACAATCATGGGCCTAAACAGAACACACGATTATGGTAATAGCAATTAGCATGTGTCTAATAAGGCTATTAGTGCCTGTCTTATGATGTCATCCAAAACAAGCAGACAAAGGAGCAAGCAGTCATATTCTGGCCCACGCTTCTGCTGCACACACTCGCCCAGCGTAGGATGCAGGCACACCACCATTGTCCGTCTGAGTGTTCTGATTGGTGAGCCAATCTCAGCATTATATTGAGCATGCTATTTTATGTTGTATCATAGCCAGGGCCCCGAAAGCTTCACTGAGTAGTCTACACATCAATGGCCAAGAACATGCAGAGAAAGCCGTAAAGAGAGGTACCGCACTATTACGCAATCTAAAGCTATCCAGCATACGGAGTGATAACGCTAAAGACGGGTTCAATCAGGTTTTGAAAAAGCAACAAATAGCAACAGCAAATTGCGACATAACGCTGCGATCAGAAGCGCTGCAAGGCAGAGAACAACCAGGTGTCAGACAGGACAAAGAGAGGCCTAGAATGAAAGGGATACAGATACAAGAAACAGCAATCTGCTTGCCAGAGCCGATTAAAAAGAGCCATCATAGCACACCGTTGGGTGAGGTGGCCCAAAACGCAGTGCCTGGGGTTGTGCTTATGGAACCATCCATACCTGAAGCTGCTCACCAAGAAAACTGCCAAGTGGTGGCTCAAAACAACTCCAGAGATCTCCAGAAAGGTGAACGGTTAAAATGGAGACCAAGAAAGAGGTCACAGTTCCACAGACTGTTCAAGATGACCCAGAGGCCACAGGTCACAGGGCCTTAGAAATGGCATGGTTGAAACAGGTCCTACTGGACAGCAGACCGTATCGGTGAGAATGCCACTCTCAGTGTCAGTCAATCCCGTAAAGAGTTATAATACTGCCTGTTGGACATGGCTCTAATTTTCCTGAAACGTTTTGCTTTTTTCTCCCAGTCATTACTAACTCTCTGTGATAACCTTATGACTCTGGGCACTTCCCCACTGTCTCACAGAGGGAAAGTGGACACCCCCGTCCTACCTATGATAGCAAGGGGCAGGTAGGAACGTGGCTGAGGTGCTGTTCCCAAGAGGGCCTTGTGAAGCAGGTATACCACATACTCAAGGCAATTATGGCCCTGGTACTAGAAGTATGTACACTGGCAATGCCACTCACTAGTAGACCCCGTTAACCATGTCCTAGGCCTGTAAGATAGACCTGCAGGGGTAACAGAGCACCTGCACTTACGGTGGCAGTCCCTGTGATGGGCCCAATTCTGAACTGCCTTGCGCCTTTTCCGGAGGGCCCCAACAGTGGGGCTGGTGGTAGGCAGGGGGTAGGGAGAGTGTTAGAAATCGGGTCTCTAGTTGGCAGTGGTTTGCACCCTGTCCAAGTAGGGACCCTTACTCTAGTCAGGGTAAGGGAATCACACAACTAAGATAACCCCTGCTCACACAATTGGTAGCTTGGCACGAGCATTCAGCTTATCTCAGAGGTAATGTGTAAAGTATTTGTACACACACACACACACAAAGTAACACAGTGAAAACACCACAAAAGTACTCCACATCAGTTTAGAACAATAGCCAATATTTATCTAAGTAGAACAAGATCAAAACAACAAAAATCTAACATACACAAGTAAAGACACACATTTTCAAAGATTTAATCTTAGTAAAGTACTTAGAAAACAATAGCTCCAACTGGGGCTATCACGGTGTCTTGACGGAGTCATTCCCTACAGTCCAACCCTACTCACGAGGGAGTGCAGTCTGGTCAGTGTGTTGCAGTGGTACAGTACCTTGGTAACTGAGGAAACAAAGAAGTTGCACAGAGTTGGGGAGGTGAGGCATCACTGGGGCCAGTGTGGCATCGGTTCCTTGCTGCTACTTATGGTTGCAGGGGAGGTGATGCGGCGTCGGTGGTGAGGCATCGGTTCCTTACAACCCGGCGGGGTCGATGAATCCAGTAGGTCAAGATGAGAGGCGTTGACTTTGTGGTGTTGAGATAACCACGGGGCCACAAGTGCTGCGGCAGAGTCAGAGTTGGGTGTCATGGACGCATCAGGGTTGTGTTGAAGGTCATGGTCATTGCACTTAGAGGGGACCACAGCTCTGGTGCAGGTAGCTTCACTGAGTCGGGGAGTGGCGCTGGTTCCGAAGTCGCTCTGGAGTTGATGTGCTTAGTTTCTTCTTGGGTGCCCCGGAGCTCACTTCCAAGGGGCCAGGAACTGGATTTGGCACCACTTGGCAAATCAGGACTCTTAGCAAAAGAGCCCAGGTGCTGGCAGGTGAAATCTTTGAGGGCCCTGAGACTTCTTAAGAGGAGGCAAGCTCAGTTCAAACCCTTGGAGAACCCAAAGTCCAGTCCTTTCACTGCCAGGACAGAAGCAGCAAGCAGCAGGCCAGCACAACAAGGCAACAGGCAGAGTGGCAGTCCCTCCTAAAGCATCCAGCTCTTCTTCCTGGCAGAATGTCCTCAGTCCAGAAGTTTTCTGACTTTGTTGTGTCAGAGGTCCAGTACTTAAACCCATTTCTGTCTTTGAAGTAGTCAAACTGTAAAGAGGAGTCTTTGTAGTTCAAATAACCCTGCCTTTCTGTGCCCTGGCCCCAGACATACTCCAGGGGGGGGGGAGAGTGCTTTGTGTGAGGACAGGCAGAGTCCTGTTCAGTGTCAGCTCGCCCACCACTCTAGCTCAGGAAGACCCATCATCCTGGTGATGGGCCATCAGGATATGCAGGGCACTCCTCAGCTCCCTTTGAGTGAATGCACAAACAGCCCAACTGTCATCCTGACCCAGACCTGTATTCAGCAGATAGGCAGAGGCACAAAATGGTTTAAGCAAGAAATGCCCACTTTCTAAAAGTGGCATTTTCAAACTTGCAATTAAAAAACCAACTTCAACAAAAGATGCACTTTTAAATTGTGAGTTCAGAGACCCCAAACTCCACATTTATATCTGCTCCCAAGAAAAGATATTTCAAGGAAATCTCCATGTTACCCTATGAGAGAGATACGCCTTGAAATAGTGAAAACTGAATTAGCAGTATTTTACTATCAGGACATGTAAAAAACACCATTACATGTCCTACCTTTTAAATTCCCTGTACCCTGCCCATGAGGCTACCTTGGGCCTACCTTAGAGGTAACCTACAGGTGTTAAAAGGGAAGGTATGGGCCTGGCAAATGGGTACACTTGCCAGGTCGAAATGGCAGTTTAAAACTGCACCCACAGACACTGCAGTGGCAGGTCTGAGACATGTTTACAGGGCTACTAATGTGGGTGGCACAACCAGTGCTGCAGGCCCACTAGTAACATTTGATTTACAGGCCCTGGTCACACATGGTGCACTATACTAGGGACTTTCTAGTAAATCAAATATGCCAATCATGGATAAACCAATCACCAATGCAATTTAGAATGAGAGCACTTGCACTCTAGCACTGGTCAGAAGTAGTAGAGTGCCCAGAGATGAAGATGCAATGCAGCACAGGATCAAAAACAGGAGGTTAGAGGCAAAAAGTCAGGGAAACAATGCCAAGAGCTGACAGGTCAAGCAGCGGGTATACAAAGGTGTACCCTGTCTAGGTAGGGAAGCACACCCATGTGGGTGTCTCCTACCTAAAGGGGGTTCGGCCTCATCCATAAGAGTGGGCCGGTCCTCGACTAGTGGCCATGGACACTGTCCCCCTGTATGGACAGGGTGGAAGTGCATGCGCCAGTCCTCCCCTGGAGGGGATTTGGCGATGACCAACATGTGCGGGCCCACCATGGCAGGGTCCGGGATGGGTACAGAGGCCATGGGAACTTCAGGATCCCTGCCATCAAAGGCCAGTGGGTGCATGCTTACACAATGAGGGATTTCATGTATGTTGCGTCTGGCAAGGCTTGCCAATAAGGTGCACCTTTATATAGAGGGATACCTGATCGTATAGTGAGCCAGGCCTAGGGGGGCCTCCCCTTGCCCATTTGCACGAGGAGCTTGGCATCGCTGGCCTCTAGGTGCCTACTTGCACCAAGGCATCATACATTTAAAGGAGACCTGCACAACTTGCCAGTGTGTGCATATTTGCACACGGGTGTCTCCATTTGCAGGTGGAGATTGGCATCACTCACCTGTGTGTTCATACTTGCACCTGGGTGTTTTTCCTATATAGGTACTAGAGCTGACATCATTTACCAGGGTGTACACATTTGCGCACAGGTATTCTGGTATAAGAACTCAGCCTGATAGAGCAGGCCAGTATGGACGCACTTGCACCTTTGTGGTGACTTTAACAAAAGTGTCCCACCTGCCCGGGCAGGCTTGGGTGTGTACTGGGACATATGTGCCCCAGGGAGTGCCGAAGACCCATGCATGTTCGCGCTACCTATGACAGCTGACCTGCTCACAAAGTAACATGGGAGAATGAGCCTCATTCAGTCTGGCTGCAATAGTGGATCTCAGCGGAGCAGTCTCATGATGCTTAGTATCACTGGATTCAGAATGACAAACCCGATCTGGTGGTAATGGCGGTTTGGTCATCGATGACCTAGAAATGCCACTTCTAGGAAATGGGCATTTCTAAGTTCTGAAATGGTTCTGGTGTCTTGTAAATTAGGCTTCATTCCAGGGATCACGGGGAAAGAGCACATCTGTGCATTCCCCAGGTGACCTCTATAAAACGTTGGCATCTAGAATGACAGATCCCTGCCGTTTGGGGCCTGAGTAGACAGATTGGGGGAGAGGTTTTTGACACTTGGCTTTTTGGAGCCAGAGCACAGCCTGCTATAGATAGTGATCTGCATTCCAGAGAGCCTTAGGGTGAACAGGGAGGAAATTTAGGAGAGATATCTGTGGTTCAAAGGTAAACCCTTTGAACCTCCCCCACTTCAAAGGAACCATCTAGTATAATTAGGGGTACTTAACGCCTGCAAGGCAGAGTAACTGTTACAGTGGCGTGGGACCGGTGCTGCTGGACCGCGTGGGTACACTGCAAGTGGAATCTGTTGTGCCCAGGAGGGTAACTGTCCGAGAAGGGGACCCGCGCTCCCCTTCCTGTTTACAGACTGGCCTTGGGCTGATTGCCTGTTGCTGTGTAGCATCCTGAGGTGTGCTCTCCAAGGGCAGGTTGGCTTGCCCCTGTTCTCTGAGGAGTTCGGGGACATCAAGACCTCCCGAGAGGGACTCACATCGATGACCGGTAATATCTGGAAAGCGGTGCCCTCTGCTGTGCCTACAATGTCTGCAGGTCCTCACCTGGCAACAACGTGTTAGTGTGGCCTAAGTATTGTTTCTGTAGATTGAAATTGCCTGGTGCGGAGCTTGCCAAGGACTGACTGCACTTCAAGTGAATGACTCTTCATTGTAGGGACCACTGCATACCAAAAATTATTGTTTGAGTGAACAGGATCACCCGTTGCGGGACCCTGTGGGGCCCGCTATTGTTGAGTGTGTCACATTTCTCTTGTGTGAGCCTAGGCTGCACACTCATTGCATGTGGTGCCCTGTTCATTGGTTGCGACGCTGGGGGTGCATCCTCAGTTATGCTGCACTTGACCTCGTATGGTACGGCTGGATTTGCGTCGAAGTGTGTGATCGGGAAGTCTGGTGCGACTAAAAGTCAGTGTGTGACTCAGTTCAGAGAGCAATGGAAACCAGGAGTGGTCTAGTGCGACTCATGTCATTGCCTGCTAGACGGTGTGCCTTCCAGAGGGGTGCGTGATTTACATCTTTTGTGGCAGACTCCATGATTGTCTGGTGCGGTCCACACATCAGACTGGTGCCTCTTACACAGGAGGTACCACATTGGGAATTGTCTTGTAAATGAAAATATGGTCAGGGAGACTCAGATCATCGGATCCCTGATGTAGTGTCTCCTTTTTTTTGACGTAGGGCTCTGAGCACTTTTTACTGGGGATCGTAACCATTTGGGGTCACTTGAGTCTTCGTGCCCCGGATGCTGCATCTCCTGGTACAGGAGGTGTGGGCCTAGTAACTTTTTGTGTGCATCTGGAAGTGTTGAGGATGACTCAAGTCAACAAGACCCGATGGTTCCTCTCTGTTCCAGAGGTGCTGAAATTCATAACTATTTGACTGGGATGCATGCCTCGGTGCCTGACGGTGACCCCAGTGACCCTCCCCTGTGTTTTGCAGACCTCAGAGTGAACCTCCTGCTGGGAGCCAGAATGTTTCCTTACTGGCTATTGTCTTTCCTTTCCCTCACCTTGACCCAAAACCCTGAGAAGTGTGACTTAGCTGCAAGCAGCCTGGTAACCAGGGAAGGTTGATGCAATCTTTCTTTTGTGGAGGAGTGGGATAGCTAAAGTGGGTTGGTGGGTGGAAGGTGGTTGGGAGCCCAGGGCGCTTGCAAACATAGTGGCATCCACTAGCCGGATATCAGTGTACCGCATTAGGGTGACAGGAGTGAATGCGTACGTACGAGTGAGTGTGTGCACATGCCAGCTGACCCTCGTGGAGGTGCAGAGTGGATGTGAGTGTGGGTGAATGCCAAAGCAGTACTGTGGTGCTGCTGGTCATCTTTATTCTGTCAAGGAGTTCTTACAGTTGGCATTACATCTTACTAGGGCGGCCTTGGACGCAGTACTACATGGAAGTGTTGTAAACTTTATATATACATTTTTGCTGCTAACGTTGGGAACTGGGGTGCACCCAGAATTTATGTATTACACTGATTGTGGGGAATGCTGGGGTGAGTCTCGTACCGACAACATTTGGTACCTTATGTGGGTGCGAGGAGGGAATGTATGGTTCTCCTCATGTGTACATACAGTAACTAGTGTCTAACACAATTGGGCCTCATATTGTGACTTTTATTGCTAATTGGGATATAGGCCCAGATTTACATGATAATCATTCTGTGTTGTCAATGTGTGTGTTTAATACAATCTTTTTATACAGACACTGTGTGTGGAGTCTACTTTGTGCCACGCAGCACAGTTGGGGAGGAGAAGTGCTGTGTCTTTGCTTACACATTGCTTCAGTGATAAGTCTGACTGCTCTGTGCCAAGCTACCCAAGGGTGAGAACAGGTTATACAGTGAGTATAATCACCCTCCCTCGATGGGAGTGGCAGGTTCTGCCTACCTGGGGCCCTGCTTTAGCCAACTGGAACGTGCCACCTCCAACATCGCCATCTTCCTGAAACCACCATTCAATACCGCCAAAAAGCAGAATCTTGGTGACAGATGGACTTCTTGGATAGAGACATTTGATAATTTTGTTGATCGAACAGGAGACACAGATAACAATAAGATTATTAAATACCTTAAGAATCTTGCTGCTGAAGGTGTAAAAAAAAGTAATAAAGAAAATGACACAAGCTGATGAAATTATATACCATCAAATCAAAGAAGCCTTAAATCTAAAGTTCAGTCCAATGCCAAATATAGATTACGAAAGGTGCATTTTCAGTCAAATCATCATCTAAATCATCGTCAAAAAGTTCTTCAGTATCAATATCAAGTGACAGTGAAGAAGATGATTGTGTAGTGTTGATGTTTACCTCAAAGAAATGTGACCATGTTGGACTGGCAGCATGTGAAGAAAAATGCCAGTCAAAGAAAAGTCGAAATGAAAAAGCACCAAAGTCATTCAAACATTGTACGAAGATTAAACTGAAAGTAAATGGTTGTTCAATACCTTTCATTATCAACAGTGGTGCATCCATAAACATTATGTCTGATGAACAACACAATGAACTATTTCCATTGCCCTCACTGACCCCATCGAAAACCAAAGTGCATACATGGGCTGCATCAATACTATTAAAAATTCAAGGTTCATTTATAGCAACGATGAAACACTAGAAAACAAAAGCACAAGCAACCATTCATGTACTTTAAGGTACGGTATCAAATGTCTGTTTACTCAGCCTCAGCGCAGCTGCTGATATGGGACTGATATTAGTGAACTATGACATGAATGCTCATCACAAACAGTAAGTCAGTTACCTTTGTTGTTTCCTGGATTAGGAAAACTTTAAACTATAAAAGTACAACTACACATAAATGAGGACGTATGTCCTGTTGCTCAAATACATAGACAAATTGCATTTCATTTGCAGAAAGCAGTTGAAAAATAACTTGAATCATTGCTCGAACATGATATCATTCAGTGTTCCAGTGCTCCAACGCCATGGGTTTCTCCCATTGTGGTAGTACCCAAAAAGCACGGTGAAGAAGCTGTACGCATCTGTGTTGACATGCATCAAGCGAACAAGGCAATTGAAAGACAGCGACATCCAGTTCCGCAGCACATTGCTGACACGAATGGTGTGAAGGTCTTCTCTCGCCTTGATTAGAATAAAGGATATCATCTTTCCTTGATATCTTTTCCATATCATCTGAGGAGAATTGCAGGTACTTTGCAACCTTTTCCTACACATATTGGTCTATTCTGATATTAAAGACTAAGGGCCTGATTTATAAATTGGTAGAGGGGTTACTCCATCACAAATGTGAAGGATATCCCATCCGCCGTATTACAAGTTTCATAGGCTATAGTGAAATTGTAATATGGTTGACGGGATATCCGTCACGTTTGTGACAGGGAATCTCTCTCCGCCAAAGTCTAAATCAGGGCCAATGTTTTGGTGTGCCAACAGCTGCAGAGCTTTTTCAGGATGTCATTCGATGCATCTTACAGCCTGCCATGAAAGTTTTCAATTATATTGATGACATATTGTTTTTCGTGTTTACATAGAAAGAACATGATGAAGCCCTCACACAAGTGTGTCATTTACTAGGTGATGCAGGTTTAACTTTGAATGCTGAGAAGTGTGAGTTCCATAACACAAAGCTAAAATTCTTTGGTCATATCTTTTCTGATGGGGGTATGACACCTGATCCAGCTAAAGTGCAAACGTTGTCAACTGCTAGACCCCCACAAGATGTTTCTCTGTTACGGTTGTTCCGTGGCATGGCCAGCTAGTGTTCTAGATACATACAAGATTTTGCCACCATAAATACTCCATTTAGACAATTGACGAAAAATTATGTTTCATTTCATTGGTCACTTAAATGTGAACAAAGCTTCAAGAAAATAAAATCAGCTATTGAAAATGCCACTGAAATGGTATACTTTGATCCGAAGCTTCATACTGAGGCTGTTGTTGTCATCAACCCAGTTGGGTTTGGGGCAGCCTTGCACAGCACAGCAGACACCCAAATGCTTGACATATTGTAACACATGCAAGCAGAGGTTTGTCCCAAACTGGACATGCTTATTCACAACCTGAGAAAGAAAGTTTAGCAGGAGTGTGGGCTTGTGAGCATTTCCATGTGATCTTATACGGAAGCCTATCACGCTTGTGATGGATCATCAAGGATTGTTGAAAATCCAAAGGCCAAGATGCCTCCTCACATTGAAGGCTGAGGTCTACGATTACAAGAGCACAACTACATAATTATGCACCATTCAGGGAAAGATCATAAGCCTGATGACTACTTCTCAAGAGTGCCTTTACAGTGCCCTAGTACCCCTTCCAAGATGGCTGAAGCCTACATAAATTTAAATGTGAAATCAACACACCAGCTGCCATTTTGTTGGAACAAATTGTCACTGCCATGAGTCAAGATTGTGACACGCTAAAACTAAAAGACCTTATAACACTTTAGTCTTAGAACCAGCGTACTCAACCTCTTACCAGTGACGGTTAACACCAGTTTAAAAATGTCAAAGATGAACTGTCCATTACTCAAGAAGGCATTATCCTGAGAGGTTTGAGAATTGTTATTCCGGAGAGTCTGCGACAAAAGATTATTGTGGTGGCCCATGAAGTACATCATGGGATCGTTGCCACAAAATAAGCTCTCCAAGAATGAATGTGGTTTCCTCATCTCAATGCGAGAGTTGCAGGGAGAGTTAAAGGCCTGCCATCTAGGTAACTGCCTTTCATCCAACACCACTCAGCACACCTTAAACATGTCAGAGTTGCTAAAGCATGTATGGGAAAGAATTGCTGTTAACGTCTTCTGTCCTCTTCACAAGGGACATAACCTGATGGTGATTGTTGATGAGTAATCCCGTTTTCTATTGATAGAATATTTCTCATCCATCACTCGAGAAAGACTTAACAAGAGATTAGATTATATCTTTGCGGCATGGGGTGTTCCTGCGATCTTGAAATCTTACAACGGCCGACATTTCAACAGTTGAGAATTCAGAGACTTTGTCAGGATTTTTAATGTGAAGCAACAGAAGAGCACACCTCCTCGGCCTCAGCTAGTGGCCTTGTTGAACCTTTCATGAGCACTCTTAAGGAAGCAGTTCAGCGTGCTGTATTGGAAAAGTTTGACCTTAAGACTGCCTTGAATTCTACTCTTCATGCTTATTGTTCGACCCCCTCACTCAATCATAGGGGAAAACCCTGCAACCTTGACGTTTGGGAGAGCCATGAAGTTCATATTGGCTCAATGGACTGACACAAGATCAAGTAGTAAGGAAGAAACACGCAGAAAAGACTTGGATTGAAAAAAAAGGAAGGCCTATGCAGACAAGCTCCAACATGCAAAATACACTGCTTTCACTAGAAGAGATCAAGTGCTTGCTTGTCAGTCTAGAAAACAAAAGTCTGATTCTTCTTTTGATGCTGAACCATTTTATGTTGTGACCAGCAAAGGACACACGGTGACTGCCTACCGTCCTGGGAGGTCCATTATGTGAAATTCTGCGCATTTCTGACATGTGGCTCATCGCTTGTCGGTCAAAGTGAAAACCCCTTGGCTGCTGTTGTGTCTACGTCACTGAAACAGATAACGGACACTTCTACCTCCTGTCCCCAGGTTCTGAAGACACGATTGGGACGTGTGATTAGAGTACCACAAAGACTCATTGAAGAGCTACAATTGTGTTTACATTTGTAAAAATGTTGTTACTTTTTTATCTAACTTTGGGGGATATGTAGTGTTGTGTGAGTTAGCAATGACAGAACCCTTTTGGCTCCTGATGGACTTCGTAGAACTGTGATGTAAGTTTTAGAACGTAGTGAAATGAATGCAGGTTTAGAATGTTGGGTTTGCGGTTAAACGCAGGCAAATAAATCCAAGCAATACCAGCTCCGAGTGTGGCGTAGTCATTGGCACGTACCCAGGATGGGGAGGACTCTACAATTGCCTCATTATTTTGCCATTTTTACACATGGAAATAATGTCAACGATTTTACCTCGTTTTTAGCAGTTTAACAAGTAAATACGGAAATAAGCAAGTGAAAGATGAACGGTGTTTATAATCATTTTGGGGGAAAAGAGGCGGACCACGGAGGTGACGAGCAGTGTGGGGGAGTGCTTAGCACTCCCCCTCAGAGTGCATGTGTGTTTGGCCGTCCGTCCAGGGCCGCCAAACACACATGCGCACAGGGCACTGTCCAGCCAAGCAACATGGTTGCTGGGGTGGAGAGAGCCTGCACAGGATCCCAGTCTGCCTGGGAGGGCCCTGGCTGGGCGCTCCCAGCCAATCCTAACGCTGCTCTAAGTAGCGTCAGGATTGGCGCAGGGCAGGCTGGGAGCCTGTGCCTGCAACGAGACAGGAGGAGGCAGAGGAGCGGCACGGGAGCGGAGGTAAGTGGGCTTTTTTTATTGAATTAAATTCCCCACCCCCATGTGTGCCGCTCCGCCCCTTTTAATTAGCGCGAGCCGCGACTGCACTGCGTGCAAACATTTGTCGCTTCATTTTCAGTCACTTTTGATCCGTTTCAGCCAGAAACAATTTTATCCTTAAAACTTGCAGACTATGCAGCAGATGATGGGTTATGTGACAAATGCGCAAATCCATAATTATGCAAAAAAGCTGTGACGACGGAATCGCATAATTTATGTGGCCCTGATTACAGCAATTTCCAAGGGCCCTATTGATCGATATGAACCATTATTGGCCCTCTGCCACCCCATTATCTTCACTGGCTCTTCCAACATCCCAATGTTCTTCTAGGCGCTAGGTGCTGGTGGCAAGAGATACAGCAACAGCAGCAAGAAGCCATCTGCCCAAGCGAGAAGCCATCTGCCCCATCCAGGGTGCACGTGCCACAGTTATAGAAAGTGTAGGGGGGCTTCGTTGCCGGGGTGGGGCCGATGAGGTGCTGCAGGTCACTTAACAATGCACGTTCCAGTGCGGTTCCAATGTAGCGCTGCAGCAGGGGATGGCGGATATCGCATCACAAGGCCCAACGCTGCTATTCTTCTCGCCTCTGTGTGGTCCGCGCACCCCTGCCCGTGATCGCCACAGCGCCCACACTTGCCCCGGCTCACCCGTGGCGCAGTCCTTGCGACCCTCAGGCGTCTGTGGCCACCTGAAAGGGCCGCGGCGTAGGGAGAGCACCTCGCACCATCAATAAAGCATCTCTGAAATGTCAGCGTCGCCATGGCAACAGCAGCATCCAGAGGTACCCAACAAAGGCGCCGATGATCCTTTGGAGAAAAGCTGCATTACCCGGGGAGGAGAAGGCATATATTTATCGAAGGGAGCCCTGCCTGGGCCCAGGATCCGTGGCAGAGGCGTGGGATGCGGAGGAGACCAGGGAAGGCAGATCTTACTGAGATCAGCACGGAAATGCCACCTTTAGTTGCAAAAGTCCTAAGGTGCCCCGTAAAGCCTGAGGAGCATTTATCGATTGTTACCTTAATTACTTTAGGCAGCGCATACTGTGCGGCAATGCTACTTCTAAGCACAGAGATACTGAAGCACGGGTTATTTGTTGAAGATCACAGAGTGAATCAATCAGATCACAGGGATTGAACATACAATACATTTGTCCATCTGTAGTGTGTTTGTACAGGACGTTTAATCCCTTCCCCCTTAAAAAATATTGGCACGTTCTGCCAATAACTTTCTGAGGATTATTTGATGTAGAGTTCTACCCGGAGGGCACATGCACAAAGTTAAGAGCGCTTTGAAGTTGAAATGGGCAACCACGTGATTTCCCGGCCCTTCAGACACTCCTGGGGCCACGGGTACGTGTGTTTACTTGCATAAACTAGCTGGCAGCCACTTCTGCATGTAACTACAGGTCACGAGCAGTGTGGAGGAGGCCTCTGGTAGTGAGACTTTATTGTGTAGAGTTAAATCAAATCAGTCACAATACAGGGGTCTGGAGTAGATATCTAAAAATAATATAACTTAAAGTGGACGGTGTTTAAAATCAAGATAAGTTATTCTTTTGTAACTGGCAATTAGTTGTGTTTAAAGGTGAGACATTTAGTTACCCACTCGATAAAGCCATTTGAGGATCTTTGAAGCAGTAGGAATTGGGGTTGATAATTGTGTTTGCAGCTTTGATCGCAGGTATTTCTTTGAGCGCTCCAATGGTTTGGACGCTACAAACAAAGTGCTGCAGATTCTAAGGGGCATATTTAAGAGTCCCTAGCGCCACCTTAGTGCCACCATAGTTTAATTTTTTTTTTTACGCTAAGGCAGCAAGAGGCTTTTGTCCTGCGCCATATTTACAAAGTGGTGCAATGCGTGTATTGCGCCACTTTGTAAACCCTTCCGCCTCATTATACCTGCACCAGGCATAAGGTATGCAAGGTGGGCGTTCCGGAATACCTAGGAGGTCAGGAAAAATGGCGCAGTAAAATTTGAAAGATTTCATTGTGCCAATTTTGGCGTCATTTTTAACGCTTGCTCAGAGCAGGCTTTAAAATGACGCTCCCATAGTAACCTATGGGCCTCCTTGAACTTTGCTGCACTACCGTCAAAATTCTTGACGCTAGTGTAATAAAGCACCAGAATAGCATAAAAAAAGGTGGTGATCCTATTGTGCTTATGACCGCCATGGTGCGCCATATTATAAATACGGCACAAACAAGGTGTCTTTAGGTGCCGGTAGGGGGAGCAGAAAAAGTTCCATATCATAGCTGATGCTCCACTTTTTCTTAAATATGGGCCTCAGTCAGTGCTCAATTGTGAATGAAAACGTGCCAATGCCCAAAGCCCTCTTCTTAAACACGCGGCTGCTGCAATTAAATGTGGGAACACAGAATACTGAGGCAGCATAATCCTGAAGCCATCGCCGGCCTCTTTAATCCATTTACAGCCACTCTCTGCCCCTTCAGCTCACTCTTGCAGCTTTCTCCTTCCTCCCATTGTGATGCTTTTTCTTTTTTCTCATCCTCCATCTTTCCTAAATTTGTCTTTTGCTCGCAGCAAATGCTTGAGGCAGAAGAATAAGTGCTGCCCTCAAAAATAAGTGCCAGTGCTCAGCACCGGAAACAACAAGCATAAATTAAGCACTGGCCTCAGTCTCTCACTACATAGACAACACCGAGTTCGCTCTCTTGTATGACCCCATCTGTCCTCAATTTGCAAGACTTGAAGATAAAGTTGTCAGTTTCAGGAACGGTTTCTTGCTGTTTGCGTCCAGGTTGGAATCCAGATGTAACTGTGTCTTTCTAGTATAGAGATATTGAATTACTGGCACATGCTAGTACGTAGATGATAAAATGACGTTATTATAATAAGGCACTTCTTTTATTTTCCTTTGTCGTAGTCCACGCTGTTTGAATTATTCATTTCAGACAGCATTTGAAGTGGTGATGGCTTGCGCGTGGTGAAGAATGAGACCAGCTTTCTTCCTGTTGAGTCCGGCCGGTTGGAATTACTGTAAATGTTTTTTAATAGAATTAGTCTTTTTAAGGTTCCACCTGTTGTAGGTCCCCAGTCACTGACGTAACTCACAAGTGCTAGGTTACTTCGAGAGTCTAGAGATGTGAAGCTAAATTCTAACCTCACACAACAGTGTGGACTTGACGATGAGGAATGAAATAATTGACTAAGGTTATAAGATTGAATCAAGGCATTGAATGGTTCTGTGAGTCAGTGTCAGTGAACCCCAGCAAAGAACAGGAGACAGCTTGGAGTTAGCAGCTGTGATGGTTGGAGTGATGGATCTGCCTCCCTAGTCTTTCAAGAGCCCCTTTAAGGCATCAGTGACCTCCCAGCATTTAGTGCTGACTTTCACATCTCATCACTCATCAATTATTAGTTGATGGTTACACTGATATAGGGATAGATATATGTCATAGGGATAGATATCTGTCAAAGGGGTAGATATCTGTCATAGTGATAGATAGAGATCTGTCATGGGGTAGATATATGTCACAGGGGTAGGTATCTGTTATAGGGATAGATATCTGTCATAGGGGTAGATATCTGTCATAGGGGTAGATATCTGTAATAGTGATAGATATATGTCATGGGGTAGATACAGGGGTAGATATCTGTTATAGGGATAGATATCTGTCATAGAAGTAGATATCTGTCATAGGGATAGATATGTGTCATGGGGTAGATATCTGTAATAGTGATAGATATCTGTCATGGGGTAGATGTATGTCATAGGGATAGATATATGTCATAGGGGTAGATATAGGGGTAGATATCTGTAATAGTGATAGATATCTGTCATGGGGTAGATGTATGTCATAGGGATAGATATCTGTCATAGGGGTAGATATCTGTAATAGTGATAGATATCTGTCATGGGGTAGATACAGGGGTAGATATCTGTCATAGGGATAGATGTGTGTCATGGGGTAGATATCTGTCATAGGGATAGATATCTGCCATAGGGATAGATACCTGCCATAGGGGTAGATATCTGTCACAGGGATATATATCAATCAGAGGGATAGATATCTGTCATGGGGTAGATATCTGTAATAGGGATAGATATCTGTCATAGGGGCTGATATCTGTCATAGGGATATGTATCTGTCATAGGGGGTAGATATCTGCAATAGAGATAGATATCTGTCATGGGGTAGATAGCTGTCATAGGGATGGATGGATACCTGTTATAGGGATGGATATCTGTTATAGGGGTAGATATCTGTCAGAGGGAGACATGTCTGTCCTAGGGGTATATATCTGTCATAGGGGTAGATATCTGTTATAGGGAGAGATGTCTGTCCTAGGGGTATATATCTGCCACAGGGATAGAAATCTGCCATAGGGATAGATATCTGTTTGCTTGCTTTAGAAAGTTTCTCAGCTGATGGGTTCTCATTCATGATCAGTGGTGATGCTTCAGATAGGAATGTGTGCATCACAGTGAGTAAGCTGGCACGTGTCCCGTCCTAAAGTGTTTGCATTCAGTGTGATGAAAACTGGTCAACACATCCTCATTCCCAGAAAAGTCTCCTCATGCGCAACATCCATCACCTCTGAAGCCCCCTGCCAGAGGCATTCCATAAATTACACTCCCTGGAGCACGATCTCATGTCAAGGACCTCATACACACTGACCACCATACCGTTGAATGCCTTGGAAAAGGACAGACGTGCATGCACCTGTTGCACATAGCCAATGTCTCTGAATCAGGAAGCACCATACTCTGTAGGTGACCACATAGCTGGGACAGAGAAGTGAAAAGGAATGCTACTGAGCCCCTGCATCGCCAAAGCTCGCCAACGCAATCAAACCATCAAGAGAAGCAAAAAGAATGGACTGAGCGACAGGCCAGAAGAATTCAGAAACATCTCCAAGGTGTTGGGTGCTTAAAAGGAAAATCAGACGATGCAACCATCAGCCTGTGGTGCATTTTAAATTCAGAAAAATAGCTCAAGAGCTAAAAAATCAACAGCACGTGGATATCATGAAGAATCTCAAAGGATGCTTTCCACTGGTTTCTTCAGTTCCCACAGTATCAAACTGGAGCAACACGGAGACGGGAAGATATCCGACGACATGTGGCCACCAAATCAATCTATGCAAAAAAGCACCACATCACCCCTCTGTTGATGACCTTTTAGCTGAAGTCAACAGGTCATAGTAGAGCTCCAAGAGAGACCTGACCTCTCGGTATAACCAGTGAGTGCTAAACTGTGAACCTTGGTGCATCACCGCCTTGTCAATGCCCGTTGGGTTACAATGATAGAAATGCCTCATATTCAGCATCTCCAGCATAGACAAGGGGGTGAACATGCATTAGAAGGTGCTGTCAGCTGTTGTGAGTGTCATCAATGTCGGAGATGATGTTTGGTCCATGTGACCCAGCTGCGCCCCTCCTGAACAGGGTAACAACAGCAGTGGGATGACATTCATCCAGTGTGAGTATCTATCATCCATTGATTCATTGGTATACAGGTTATCTGCAGAAGGCATCTCCCCACCTCAAAAGAGGTGTCCAGTGTCAAAGCCACTGCTGTGCCTCACTTTTGTGTCCAAATTCAGGAGTTTCTTGGGTATGGTGACGTACTGCAGATGTTGCATCAAAAACATGATGTCTCTCAAAGAGCTGCACTGACACTTGCTCAGAGCATTGCCTGCCTTAGAGTTCAACAAAAAAAAACACCATCCTTCCAAGCTATGGATGACACCCCTCCATCGACCATGACATACCATAACATGACAGAAGCACTGAACTGGCAGGTAATGTGCGTCGCAGAGGTCTCACCAAAGTCCCACAGATGGAGAAATCAATGACCAGAAAAAAGTGCCTTCGTATCGTGAATGAAACCCTAGCAAATGCTATGAAGGTGTCGCTATTTTCACGTTTATTAATCTGGATTCCAGTTTCAAGTCTTCACAAATCATAAGCATCTCATTCCCATATTCCCAGGATCGGCCTCAAAACCACGTCTGAGGATTTAAAAGTTGCCCCTGTAACACTTGTTCCAAGTAATACACAAGTCAGGTGTCCAGAAACATGTCAATTCGTTTTTTCTGTGGTCCCTGCCTTACTGCAAGAGGCTGTCCAGGCGTAAGAGACTTGCAGCGTGCACACCCCATTATTGGTGAGTCCTGACCTTAGTGACTAGTCTTTGCTGATGTGACAAATGTCCACCACTGCGGCTCCCATTGGTGTTAAAATACAACATAAAACACCCTGAGGACATCACTACGACACGCAAAGGTGGAAATAATTCTTGCAGACCTCGACTTGTGTTAGGTGGGAAATTTTTGTTTGGGTGATGGTACGCTGCTCAGGGTCCCACGCCTGCTATCACCTGTGATTGCACACACTCTGCAGTTGGCTAATGCTGGACATCAAGGTGTTTTTGACTTGAAACCATGAGTCTGAAGGAGGTTTGGCTTCCCTAGATTGAAACTTAGGTTGAATCCCTCATAAATGGTTGTCTTCCAGGCCAGGCACCACGACCGAGAGACAGAGGACATCCCCATGGCTCCTTCAGTGAGGGCCAGCAATGATTCCTTGTGGCATGCACTTCTGCATGGTAATTCATGGTTACACTAAAAATCCTGAGGCTGAACTTGTCGGACCCACATCAGTCTTTGAGGCCGACCCAAAACTGAAGAAAGTGCTGACAATTAGGGTCTTTGAAACGACAGTGGTCCCCCACTCCTAGAAGAATACTGTACATCTCATGATTTAATGTTTCCTGGAATAAAACATCTTTGCGTCTCACTACATGGCTACAGACGAACGGTGAAGCTGAACACTTCATGCACACACTCAACAAGAACAGAGGCCCAGTAGAAAATACCTTGACAGGACCATTGACAAAGTCCATAAACAACATCGAACAAGACCCACATGCCCACCATCTGCACCCTCACTTTTATGATCATGGGGTGTATTGTTACCTCCCTGGCATGGGTCCTGTACATTCCAAGGAGACACCTGGTCACGGATGCAAGAACAACGAAAAAGGATCGGTCTGAAGCCACAGTCCTGCCCGTCAGAACTTCAGGTTGGAAACGTTGTATTAGTGCTTGATCGACAGTCCGGTAGTTACCTCCAAATGTCCTTCAGGCCAATGGTTTGAGTTATCATGGCAAGAAAGTAGGTGCAGATCATGGCCAAGAGAAAGGGAGAAGGAATGCTTGTTGTGTCTATGCCTGTCTTCAAGGGGCTTCACAGACTGGCCACTGCTTCACATTGCCTCCAATCCCTTGGCATGTCCAAAGGTGAAGGTGACAGTAGTCTGGCCAACAACTTCTAACATTAAGAGAGACAACTTTGACAAGAAATTGATCATTCTTGGGAGCCCATCAGATCCCTCACAGTCCTGCAGGTACAATAGGCATAGAAGAAAATTGCTTGATTTCCTTTGTATAATTACACAATATGGCCATGAAAAATGTATGTGTTGTGTGAAATTCTGGCTTTGGCATTTTGCTCTATTTTTGTTTTTACCTCTCTTCCATTGTTGGTGCGAGAATACATTTTGCACTAAAAAATAGTGCAAAATTCTGCAAGACATGAACAGCAGCTGTGCACGTTTTGTTCGTGTGCATTCTTCCTGCGCTCCTGCACAAGGATTTTTACCTGGACGAAGTCTCAATTATGCGACATGGTGCAGCAGTATAATTTCAGTAATTTCGAGTATTTTGCTTGACAATCATAACATGAAATGCCGGAAAATACATGAATTTACGTTGGTGTATATGAATTATCATGCACGTTTTGTCCCAATCCCAATATCATCGGTGATATCACTTTGAATCATCTTAGAGACTCTTTGGATGACTTTATACCTTTTCACTTAACTTTTGTTCTTTTTGAGTTTTGAGTTGTCTCAGATGCTTGTCAAATGTACTTTCACCCTGATGATGACCCTCTAAATCATTCACCGGGGTTGAAACGTCAACATCCAATAATCAGCCTCAATATTAATATGACTGAGCATTACTCTGTCCACTCACTGTTTGTGTTCACCTTTCCTGGCAAAACGTGTCATTTTTCAAAATAGAAATATACAGAGGAAAGCAATAATAGTCTGTGTATGTCCCTTGTGGAGTCATATTGAAGCGTCTTTTGTAATACAGGGTCAGTTCTGTTCATGTTCTATGAATATGTACTGGGAGAATCCCATGCTGTGGGACGGTTTCTCCCTTTAAAGGCTCTGTTGCGCAGGGATGGGTAAGAATCTCATGCCCACCATGTAGATGTAACCTTCAGATGTCAGACGCTCCAAGCCTTCCTTGTGGTGATGACCCTGAGTCATAGAAGGAAGGTGCTGGCAGCAAAGTGCCAGTGAGAGCTCTTTGCGTGTCCAGCCAAGTCTGCGCTTTCTGTGAGTGTGCTGTGGAACAAATGTCACTGCCAGTGAAGAAGCCCCCTCCTCTTCACCCACGCCAGTCTGGGGGTGCTCGCTAACATTTACAGTACCAACTTACTCTTTCCTTTGTCTGGAATACAGTCAGCCATTTTACAGTGTGGGAAGGGGCGAGAGAGCGGTTTGTGAATACCCACAAACATGTACTTTTTGTACACAAGCTTACATGACATTCCTATCATAGGGTGTCCATTCCCTGCCCTGGGAGCAGATGTATTTGTAGTGAAATCTTTGTTAGGTAAAACCTTTTACAGGTGCATGCACAACGTTTGTGGATTGCAATAGTGGTTTTGCACCTGTATAATAGTCTGCAAATGTAAGACAAATTTACATGTGCAAATAGCACCAGTGTAGAGTGTCAGAGATGTAGCCGGGACACTGATGGCAAACATAAGGTGATCACTCAGTGTCCGGCAGCCTTTCTGAGGACTGCCCCAGCCAGTCCCCAGGACCTGAGAGGGGGAGGAGTGGATTATTAGTATGGACACCCTCTAGCAGCAGGCTCGTACGTATCTGGCCCCATCCCTTGCTGCGGGAGACCACCAGCCATACACCCACACCATCCATTTCATGGCAAATCCTCGTGGGTGCCACTCATTTCGCCCTTTACCATATCAACCACATCCAAGCACAGGCAATGGGCAGTGGCGTAACAAAGGCCCCCGTGTCCCCCTGGCTGCAGGGGGGCTGAGCTCCAGGGGCCCCACTCAGAACAGTACCCTGGCCTGAGAGATCCTGAGTGAGTCCGGAGGGGGGCTCCTCTGTGTACTTTGCAGGGGGGGGCCTCAAGTTTCGTTACGCCACTAGCAATGGGATAGTTCCTGCTCACTAATAGATATATTTCTTCTGTTGTATTTATAAAGCGCCCCATTGTAGGGTGACCAGATCTTGAGAACCAAAAACAAGGACATTTTGCAAAAATAGAAGGACTACATATTTTCATCAATGGAGCGTCGCAGAGCGACAGATCTCATCAACATCGTAACGCAGAAGAGGCACTAAGAAAATAAATAAAACGTAATTTTTAAAGCCAGTATCACAACTGTTAATTAAACTGCTTACTTATAACAGCTGCTAACTAGTACAGCTTTATAGCACCTAAAAAAGTGTCCCTCACTGTTTTCAGTCAACCCCCTCTAAAAACCGGGACATGAGCCAAATTTGCTGAAATCTGCTAGGACAGCTGGTGAAAAACTGGGCCTGTCCCAGCAAATCCAGGATGCCTGGGCACCATACCCCTTGGCACTAAAATGCTTTCAGTATGTCTGGGCTCCCGCCCTTCAACTGACAGCTGTTGATCAGTCTGGGACCAGATTACCCAAGTGCACCAGGTGCCCAGCCGGGGTTTGCATCCACTTTTTTGTCCCTTGGACACTTCCGTTTAAAAGAAGGCGCTACAGATCCTTCAGCGGCACTTTCTCCTAACACCCATGAGGAGCTGTACATTTCATGCTCGCGGAATGGCACAGTCCCATCTGCTTGGGGGCGTGGCCACATGCAAATGAGGGAATGCTTTTGTCCATACACCTGCACAATGTCACAGATGCAAGGCAGTGGCCTGGGGGTTCCTGGAGGAAGCACTAACTCTCTGGCACTTAGGAAGGGGTGCACAATGAGTGTGCCGGCTGATAGAGGGGACCCTCCAGGGAACCCTCCTTCCATAGTCACGGTCAGTGCGGCAGTGAGGGAGATCCAGCCTGTTCCTGGTTCCAACAGCTATTTCTGAACTGGAACTGGCTGACCCAGTGAAGTATGCTGAATTGACATTACCCAACACCAGGGCACATTTCAGACTTGCCAGGAAGTTGCTTGCTTTGTGTTCAGAACAGCAACCTGTAGGCACATGAGTGGGCTTTCTCATTTTCTATTCCATCAGAGCCCAAAACAAAGGCCTGATTTAAAGGGTCACCAGCCCTTCTTAAGCTCACGTACCATCTTTGTTGGGAGCCTTTTGGAGCCTAACACCTGCACACCAACGCAATGGGAGGAAGCAGAGACTCACAGCTTGTCATCATCCCAGAAGTACTGAAGACAAACAATGATGTGGAGCAGGTTTTTAACTTTATCCAACCCCTGTGCAAGAGATGTCCTTGCATTGTAGAAATGCCAAATGTATCTGTGTGTATGAGTAATTTCAGAAATAATGATTTAAATGCACTAAATAATATTTGTTTGATTCTTTGATAGTGCAGCTCATTCCAGAGTAGGGTGTCAGTGCGTTTTACATCACACCCAGGGAGACAATAGATCATACAGGTGTGTACATCAATGTACAAGAGACGCGATATAAGACAATGGATGTTATAAAGTGTAGGAGCTACATATCATCCATACTTGTAGACATTGTAGGTTGAATGCATGACCAGGAGATAGACCTAACACAGGGGTTGGGGGTGTCTGCACTAACTAGATTTTACTACCCAAAGAAACCCCTCTTTGCACCCCGAGAATAATACGAGATTGGACAAAAACAACAAGAGTCTAACTAAACCCGTGACTTGCAGATTGTGTATAGCTCCTTGATGCCGGTTGATGGAGCACTGTGTGACATTGGAAGGATTGCACCTTAAGGATCTAGTTGTCAAAAGCTGTAGCCCACTGTCCATCTCCGTAAGATACAAATCTGTGATCTGCATGTTGCACGATTTGCTTTGCAGCAGACACTGTAACCCTCTGTTATTTTGATTCAAAACTGTGGGGGTCATTCCTACCATGGCGGTCCGAGACCGCCAGGGTAGGGGACGGAGGAAGCACCGCCAACAGGCTGGCGGTGCTTCTGGGGCTATTCTGACCGCGGCGGTAAAGCCGCGGTCAGAAAAGGGAAGCCGACGGTTTCCCGCCAGCTTCCCGCTGCCCCTGTGAATCCTCCACGGCGGCGCTGCAAGCAGCACCGCCATGGGGATTCCGACCCCTTTCCCGCCATCCCGGCGGTAAAAACCGCCAGGAACAGGATGGCGGGAACGGCTGTCGTGGGGCCCCTGGGGGCCCCTGCAGTGCCCATGCCACTGGCATGGGCACTGCAGGGGCCCCCTAACAGGGTCCCATTGAGATTTTCAGTGTCTGCTTGGCAGACACTGAAAATTGCGACGGGTGCAACTGAACCCGTCGCACACCAGCAACTCCGCCGGCTCCATTCGGAGCCGGCTTCCTCATTGCTGGTGCTTTCCCGCTGGGCGGGCGGGTGGCCTTTTGGCGGTCGCCCGCCAGCCCAGCGGAAAATTCAGAATGACCGCCGCGGTCTTTTGACCGCAGTACGGTCTTCTGGCGGTTCCCGCCAGGCGGGCGGCGACCGCCGCCCGCCAAGGTAGGAGTGACCGCCTGTGTCTAGACAAAACACAGATCTTCCCAGCAAGTGCATTAACCACCAGAGTTATCTTTCCATTATTATTACCCCTAGACGTTTGGTAGGAACAGAAAGAGCTCTGCAGCAGATGCCCTCACCCATAAGATATTTTAAAGTGCAGCCACTGTGTGACCACTTAAATAGGCAGAACAGGTTTTCTGTCACATTTGTCCTTGTTGCTAATTTCTTTGTGGCAGATTTAAAAAAAAAAAAAACATGTACAAGTTGCATTTCAGACTCTGCTTTTTCTGGCTCCCCCTTCTGAGTCCAGCACATTTCCTTTGCTTTGACCCCCAATGTATGGCTTCCTGGAGTAAAAGTACTCCTATTCCTGCGCTGGTCACAGCCTGCCCCCTGCGGGTGAGTGCTGGAACCGCAGCACAAGAGGTGCTGCTCTGCCTTTCACCCCTGTGGCGTCTCCGGCGCAGACCGGAAGTCCTGGGGTGCACTCCTCTTTGAGGTGTTGTAATCAGGTGCCCTGTCCCGGTCTGTGTTTGGCATGTCCGCCGGACACAGCATCGGTCACTGTTGTCACCTGTCCAGAACCTATCAAGCTGCTCGGCGCAGACGCACTGACAACCCTCTGAGTTTTGGGGCTCACAGCAGGCCGGGCTGGGAGCCAGGCACACTGATAAACCCTCTCAGTTTTAGGGCTCACAGCAGGGCGGGCATGGAGCCACACACACTGATAAACCCTCTGAGTTTTGGGGTGCACAGAAGGACAGGATGGGAGCCAGGCACACTGACAAGCCCTCTCACTTTTGGGGGGTGCAGCAGGAAGGGACGGGAGCCAGGCACACAGACAAACCCTCTCAGTTTTGGGGCTGCAGCAGGGTGGGCTGGGAGTCAGACATTCTGAGAAAATCTCTGAGTTTTGGGGCTCTCAATAGGGAGGGCTGGGAGTCAGGCAGACCGATAAACCCTCTCAGTTTTGGGGCTCAAAGCAGGGCGGGCATGGAGCCACACACACTGATAAACCCTCTGAGTTTTGGGGTGCACAGAAGGACAGGATGGGAGCCAGGCACACTGACAAGCCCTCTCACTTTTGGGGGGTGCAGCAGGGAGGGAGGGGAGCCAGGCACACAGACAAACCCTCTCAGTTTTGGGGGTGCAGCAGGGTGGGCTGGGAGTCAGACTGTAGGAAAGTACCATCTTGCCTGGCATGTTACCCCCATTTTTCACTGTATATATGTTGTTTTAGTTGTATGTGTCACTGGGACCCTGGTAACCCAGGGCCCCAGTGCTCATAAGTGTGCCCTGTATGTGTTACCTGTGTAGTGACTAACTGTCTCACTGAGGCTCTGCTAATCAGAACCTCAGTGGTTATGCTCTCTCATTTCTTTCCAAATTGTCACTAACAGGCTAGTGACCATTTTTACCAATTTACATTGGCTTACTGGAACACCCTTAAAATTCCCTAGTACATGGTATTGAGGTACCCAGGGTATTGGGGTTCCAGGAGATCCCTATGGGCTGCAGCATTTCTTTTGCCACCCATAGGGAGCTCTGACAATTCTTACACAGGCCTGCCACTGCAGCCTGAGTGAAATAACGTCCACGTTATTTCACAGCCATTTTACACTGTACTTAAGTAACTTATAAGTCACCTATATGTCTAACCTTTACCTGGTAAAGGTTAGGTGCAAAGTTACTTAGTGTGAGGGCACCCTGGCACTAGCCAAGGTGCCCCCACATTGTTCAGAGCCAATTCCCTGAACTTTGTGAGTGCGGGGACACCATTACACGCGTGCACTACATATAGGTCACTACCTATATGTAGCTTCACAATGGTAACTCCGAATATGGCCATGTAATATGTCTATGATCATGGAATTGCCCCCTCTATACCATCCTGGCATAGTTGGCACAATCCCATGATCCCAGTGGTCTGTAGCACAGACCCTGGTACTGCCAAACTGCCCTTCCTTGGGTTTCACTGCAGCTGCTGCCAACCCCTCAGACAGGCATCTGCCCTCCTGGGGTCCAGCCAGGCCTGGCCCAGGATGGCAGAACAAAGAACTTCCTCTGAGAGAGGGTGTGACACCCTCTCCCTTTGGAAAATGGTGTGAAGGCAGGGGAGGAGTAGCCTCCCCCAGCCTCTGGAAATGCTTTGTTGGGCACAGATGTGCCCAATTCTGCATAAGCCAGTCTACACCGGTTCAGGGGACCCCTTAGCCCTGCTCTGGCGTGAAACTGGACAAAGGAAAGGGGAGTGACCACTCCCCTGACCTGCACCTCCCCTGGGAGGTGTCCAGAGCTCCTCCAGTGTGCTCCAGACCTCTGCCATCTTGGAAACAGAGGTGCTGCTGGCACACTGGACTGCTCTGAGTGGCCAGTGCCACCAGGTGACGTCAGAGGCTCCTTGTGATAGGCTCCTTCAGGTGTTGCTAGCCTATCCTCTCTCCTAGGTAGCCAAACCCTCTTTTCTGGCTATTTAGGGTCTCTGTCCCTGGGGAAACTTTAGATAACGAATGCAAGAGCTCAGCCGAGTTCCTCTGCATCCCTCTCTTCACATTCTGCCAAGGAATCGACTGCTGACCGCGCTGGAAGCTTGCAACACTGCAACAAAGTAGCAAAGACGACTACTGCAACTCTGTAACGCTGATCCTGCCGCCTTCTCGACTGTTTTCCTGTTTGTGCATGCTGTGGGGGTAGTCTGCCTCCTCTCTGCACCAGAAGCTCCGAAGAAATCTCCCGTGGGTCGACGGAATCTTCCCCCTGCAACCGCAGGCACCAAAAAGCTGCATTACCGGTCCCTTGGGTCTCCTCTCAGCACGACGAGCGAGGTCCCTCGAATCCAGCAACTCTGTCCAAGTGGCCCCCACAGTCCAGTGACTCTTCAGTCCAAGTTTGGTGGAGGTAAGTCCTTGCCTCACCTCGCTAGACTGCATTGCTGGGAACCGTGACTTTTGCAGCTACTCTGGCCTCCGTGCACTTCCGGCGGAAATCCTTTGTGCACAGTCCAGCCTGGGTCCACGGCACTCTAACCTGCATTGCACGACCTCCTAAGTTGTTCTCCGGCGACATGGGACTTCTTTGTGCGACTTCGGGTGAGCACCATTTCACAGATCCTTGTAGGGCCTGTTTCTGGCACTTCTCTGGGTGCTACCTGCTGCTGAGAGGGCTCCTTGTCTTGCTCGACGTCCCCTCTCTCTCCTGGTCCAATTTGCGACCTCCTGGTCCCTTCAGAGCCACAGCAGCATCCAAAAACGCTAACAGCACGATTTGCAGCTAGCAAGGCTTGTTGGCGTTCTTTCGGCGGGAAAACACTTCTGCACGACTCTCCACGGCAAGAGGGATCCGTCCACCAAAGGGGAAGTCTCTAGCCCTTTTCGTTTCTACAGAAACCGCAGCTTCTTCTGTCCAGTAGAAGCTTCTTTGCACCCGCAGCTGGCATTTCCTGGGCATCTGCCCATCTCCGACTTGCTTGTGACTTTTGGACTTGGTCCCCTTGTTCCACAGGTACCCTAGATTGGAAATCCACAGTTGTTGCATTGTTGGTTTGTGTCTTTCCTGTATTATTCCTCTAACACGACTTCTTTGTCCTTAGGGGAACTTCAGTGCACTTTGCACTCACTTTTCAGGGTCTTGGGGAGGGTTATTTTTCTAACTCTCACTATTTTCTAATAGTCCCAGCGACCCTCTACAAGGTCACATAGGTTTGGGGTCCATTCGTGGTTCGCATTCCACTTTTGGAGTATATGGTTTGTGTTGCCCCTATCCCTATGTTTCCCCATTGCATCCTATTGTAACTATACATTGTTTGCACTGTTTTCTAAGACTATACTGCATATTTTTGCTATTGTGTATATATATCTTGTGTATATTTCCTATCCTCTCACTGAGGGTACACTCTAAGATACTTTGGCATATTGTCATAAAAATAAAGTACCTTTATTTTTAGTATAACTGTGTATTGTGTTTTCTTATGATATTGTGCATATGACACTAAGTGGTACTGTAGTAGCTTCACACGTCTCCTAGTTCAGCCTAAGCTGCTCTGCTAAGCTACCATTATCTATCAGCCTAAGCTGCTAGACACCCTATACACTAATAAGGGATAACTGGGCCTGGTGCAAGGTGCAAGTACCCCTTGGTACTCACTACAAGCCAGTCCAGCCTCCTACACAGACATTCTGATAAAACCTCTGAGTTTTGGGGCTCTCAATAGGGAGGGCTGGGAGTCAGGCAGACCGATAAACCCTGTCAGTTTTGGGGTGTGCAGCAGCGGGTCTGGGAGCCAGGCACATTCATAAACCTCTCAGTATTGGGGTGCACAGTAGGGCAGTCTGGGAGTCAGACACACTGATAAACCCTCTTAGTTTTGGGGCCTGTAGCAAAGCAGGCTGGGAGCCGTGCACACTGACACACTCCCTCAGTCTTGGGATCCACAAGAGGGCGGGCCTGGAGTCAGACACACTGATACTCCTTCTCAGTTCTCGGGTCTGCAGCAGGGTGGGATGGGAGCTAGACACACTGACAAGCCCTCTCAGTTTTGGGGTGCAGCAGGGTGGGACGGGAGCCAGGAACACTGACAAACCCTCTCAGTTTTGGGGGTGCAGCATGGGGGGCTGGGAGCTAGACACACTGATAAACTCAGTTTTGGAGGGTGCAGGAGGGCGGGCTGGGAGCCAAACACAGACAAACCCTGTCATTTGTGAGGTTCAGAGAAGGGCTGGCGGGGAGTCAGACACACTGATAAACCCTCTCAGTTTTGGGGTGCACAGCAGGGCAGGTTGGTAGTAGGACACACTGATAAACCTTTTTAGTTTTGGGGTCCGCAGCAGGGCAGGGAGAGCGCCAGACCCACTGATAAACACTCTGGCCCATATTTATGAAAAATGACACACAACTGCGCTAGCGAAGTTGTGCTTCAAAAATTTTAATGCAAGCTAACGCCATTCCTTAGCGTCATCTTTCTGCCATATTTTTAAAAAAACGTACAATGGTGCTAAGGAATGGTTATCATCATAGAAAATGATGCTAGCTGTGCAGGACAGGCGTTAGAAAAATAGCACTTGTGGGCCAAAAATTACGCTAGACTGATTAGCGGCAAAATATCCGCCGCTAGTCAGCCTAGTGTCATTTTTTGGTCTCACAAGCAGCCACAAAATGATGCCTGTCCAAATATGGACAGGAGACAGTACGAAAACCACAATGCCCACCATAGGGGACCAGTGTCCCCAGGACAAACCCAACAAAACCAGTGCCAGCCAGGGAGCCACATGTAAGTGGCCCCCAGTGGCACATCACAGTTAAGCACGTCAACTTACCTGGGATGGGCTCCCTCCACCTGTAGTGTCCCTGTGGTGTGGGTGGTGGTGATGCTGGGGGTTGGGGTGGGCACCTATGTGCCCTAAATAATGACACCATGGTGGACTCCATTGTGTTTCCTTTGGAAAATGTGCCTAACTTAACTTTAACTCCTGGTCTGACCAGGCGTTACATTTTGTGGCTAATGGGCCTTAGCGTCATTTTTGAGGTCCACTTTCTAAGTGTGCGTGGTTTTAGTGTAGGGAGGTAAATATGGCGCTAGAGGGCTGGGGTCATTTTTTGGAAGGGAATGCCTACCTTGCATATCATTGTCGCAAAATGATGCAAGATGGGTTGGAGCATCCACAAAATGATGCTAAGTCTGATATTTGTACGCTAGACGGGTCTAGCGTCAAAATATAAATATGGAGTTAGGTTAGCGCAGCTTTAGCGTAAAACAAATGACACTAAGGTGGTGCTAACTTTTCATAAATATGCGCCTCTGAGTTTTGGGGCCTGCATCAGGGCAGGCTGGGAGCCAGCCACACCGTTAAACCCTCTCACTTTTGGGGTTCGCAGCAGGGCAAGCTGAGAGCCAGACACACTGACAAACCTTCTGAGTTCTGGGGTGCAGAGCAGGCTTGGATCCAGACACAGTAATAAACCCTCCAGCTTTGGGGTGCGCAGCAGGGTGGGATGGAAGCCAGACATACTAATAACCCCTCTCAGTTTTGGGGTCCGCAGGAGAGCGGGCATGGAGCCAGATACACTGACAAACCCTCTTCGGTTTTGGGGTGTGCGGCAGAGCAGGGTGGGAAGCAGACACACTGATCAAATCTTTCAGTTTTGGGGTGCGCAGCAGGGTGGGCTGGGAGCCAGACATACTGATAACCCCTCCCAGTTTTGGGGTGCGCAGTAGGGTGGGCTGGGAGTCCGACACACTGATAAACCTTCTCAGTTTTGGGATCCACTGCAGGGCAGGGATGGAGCCACACCGACTGATAAACACTGAGTTTTGGGGCCTGCAGCAGGGCGGGCTGGGAGCCAGACACACCAATAAACTCTCTCAGTTTTGGGGTCTGCAGCAGGGCGGGCTGGGAGCCAGACACAATGGTAAACCTCAGTTTTGGGGCTCGCAGCAAGGCGGGCTGGGAACCAGACATACTGATAAACCCTCTCAGTTTTGGGGTGCACAGTAGGGCAGGCTGGGAGTCAGGCACATTGATAAGCCCTCACAGTTTTGGGGTGAACAGCAGGGCAGGCTGGGAGCCGAACACACTGACAACCCCTCTCAGTTTTGGAGTGCACAGCAGGGGGGCTGGAAGCCAGGCACACTGGTAAACCCTCTGAGTTTTGGGGGGTGCAGCAAGGTGGGTTAGGAGCCGAACACACTGATAAACCCTCTCAGTGTTGGTGTGCAGCAGGGCAGGCTAGGAGTCCGACACACTGATAAACATTCTCAGTTTTGGGGTGCAGCAGGGTTGGCTGGAGGCCAGACATGCTGATAAACCCTCTCAGTTTCGGGTTGTGCAGCAGGGTGGCTGGGAGTCAGGCACATTCATAAACCTAACAGTATTGGGGTTCACAGCAGGGTGGACTGGCACTGATAAACCATCTCAGTTTTAGGGTGCGCAGTACAGTGGGCTGGGAGACAGACACACTGATAAACCCTCTCAGTTTTGGGGTGCACATCAGGGTGACTGGCAGTCAGACACACTGATAAACCCTCTCTGTTTTGGGGTTCGCAGCAGGCCTGGCTGGGATCCAGACACACTGATAAACCCTCCTAGTTTTGGGGTTCGCAGCAGGCTTGGATGAGATCCAGACACACTGATAAACCCTCCTAGTTTTGGGGTTCGCAGCAGGCTTGGCTGGGATCCAGACACACTAATAAACCCTCCTAGTTTTGGGGTTCGCAGCAGGCCGGGCTGGGATCCAGACTGATAAACCCTCCTAGTTTTGGGGTTCGCAGCAGGCCTGGCTGGTATCCAGACACACTAATAAACCCTCTCAGTTTTGGGGTTCGCAGCAGGCCTGGCTGGTATCAAGACACACTGATAAACCCTCCTAGTTTTGGGGTGCAGCAGGCCGGGCTGGGATCCAGACTGATAAACCCTCCTAGTTTTGGGGTTCTCAGCAGGCTTGGATGGGATCTAGACACACTGATAAACCCTCTCAGTTTTGGGGTGCAGCAGGGCCCCTCCTCTCCTGGTGGGGTTCCCAGGACAGGTGTGATACACGCTGCCTGACGCGGACTCCCCGAGGTTTCCGTTTCCCGGGCTCCCCTCGGGCTCTTCCCGCGCTCATTATACATGGATCTGTCAGGGGGCGCAGGTACCTCTCTCCATCTCACTCTGCCCGCAGCGGGCAGCCGTCAGGGGGTAATCTATCTCTTTTATGAATCGATATATTTATCTCCGTGAGTGATTGACTGCCCCTATAGATGTCTGCTGTCTGTGAATATCTCCATTAGCTGATTTACTGTCTCTCCGGCCGGACACGCTCCCCTGCCCCCCTGGACATCAGTCACACTCAGTGCTCCCGGGTACATCACTCCAGCTGTGTCCTCAGCAGCTCCTGTCTGCAGGGTCCTCTCAGCAGCAGGGGCCCAGCGCCCCTTACCTGGCTCGTAGACGTCACTCATGTCTGTCCCCTCTATACAAGCCTGCTGGGGGGGCATCACCCCTTGTGGACGTCGTTTCAGCTTAACTCTCGGATCCAGCATTGTCCTCTGAGCCCCGCCCCACTTCCATCCCTCATTGTAAGCATCCTTGGTACCCGCCCTCTGAACCCCTCACTCTCATCCCTCCTTGGAAGCATCCCTGGTACCCGCCCTCTGAACCCCTCACTCTCATCCCTCCTTGGAAGCATCCTTGGCACCCGCCGTCTGAACCCCTCACTCCCCCCGCCCCTTGTAAGTATCCTTGGCATCCGCCCTCTGAACCCCTTACCCCCACCCCTCCTTGTAAGCATCCTTGGTACCCGCCCTCTGAACCTCTCACTCCCCCCGCCCCTTGTAAGTATCCTTGGCATCCGCCCTCTGAACCCCTTACCCCCACCCCTCCTTGTAAGCATCCTTGGTACCCGCCCTCTGAACCCCTCACCCCCACCCCTCCTTGTAAGCACCTTATGCACCTGCCCTCTGAACCCCTCACTCCCACCCCTACTTGTAAGCATCCTTGGTACCCGCCCTCTGAACCCCTCACCCCCACCCCTCCTTGTAAGCACCTTATGCACCTGCCCTCTGAACGCCTCACTCCCACCCCTACTTGTAAGCATCCTTGGTACCCGCCCTCTGAACCCCTCACTCCCACCCCTACTTGTAAGCATCCTTGGTACCCGCCCTCCGAACCCCTCTCCACCACCCCTCCTTGTAAGCACCCTTGGCATCCGCCCTCTAAACCCCTCACTCCCACCCCACCTTGTAAGCATCCTTGGTACCCGCCCTCTGAGCCCCTCACTCCCATCCCTCCTTGTAAGCGTCCTTGGCACCCGCCCTCTGAACCCCCACTCCCACCACTCCTTGTAAGCATCCTTGGTACCCGCCCTCTGAGCCCCTAACTCCCATCCCTCTTTGTAAGCGTCCTTGGCACCCGCCCTCTGAACCCCCACTCCCTCCCCTCCTTGTAAGCATCCTTGGTACCCGCCCTCTGAGCCCCTGTCCTCCACCCCACTCCCATCCCTCCTTGTAAGCGTCCTTGGCACCCGCCCTCTGAACCCCCACTCCCACCCCTCCTTGTAAGCATCCTTGGTACCCGCCCTCTGAACCCCTTACTCTCATCCCTCCTTGTAAGCATCCTTGGCACACACCCTCTGAACCCATCACTCTCATCCCTCCTTGCAAGCATCCTTGGTACCTGCCCTCGGAACCCCTCACTCCCACCCCTCCTTGTAAACATCCTTGGTACCCGCCCTCTGAACACCTCACTCTCATCCCTCCTTGTAAGCATCCTTGGCACCCGCCCTCTGAACCCCCACTCCCACCCCTCCTTGTAAGCACCTTATGCACCTGCCCTCTGAACCCCTCACTCCCACCCCTACTTGTAAGCATCCTTGGTACCCGCCCTCTGAACCCCTCTCCACCACCCCCACTCCCATCCCTCCTTGTAAGCGTCCTTGGCACCCGCCCTCTGAACCCCTCAACCCCACCCCTCCTTGTAAGCATCCTTGGTACCAGCCCTCTGAACCCCTCACTCTCATCCCTCCTTGTAAGCATCCTAGGCACCCGCCCTCTGAACCCCCACTCCCACCCCTCCTTGTAAGCACCTTATGCACCTGCCCTCTGAACCCCTCACTCCCACCCCTACTTGTAAGCATCCTTGGTACCCGGCCTCTGAACCCCTCTCCACCACCCCCACTCCCATCCCTCCTTGTAAGCGTCCTTGGCACCCGCCCTCTGAACCCCTCAACCCCACCCCTCCTTGTAAGCATCCTTGGTACCAGCCCTCTGAACCCCTCACTCTCATCCCTCCTTGTAAGCATCCTTGGCACCCGCCCTCTGAACCCCTCACTCCCACCCCTCCTTGTAAACATCCTTGGTACCCGCCCTCTGAACCCCTCACTCTCATCCCTCCTTGTAAGCATCCTTGGTACCAGCCCTCTGAACCCCTCACTCTCATCCCTCCCTGTAAGCATCCTTGGCACACACCCTCTGAACCCCTCACTCTCATCCCTCCTTGCAAGCATCCTTGGTACCTGCCCTCTGAACCCCTCACTCCCACCCCTCCTTGTAAACATCCTTGGTACCCGCCCTCTGAACCCCTCACTCTCATCCCTCCTTGTAAGCATCCTTGGTACCAGCCCTCTGAACCCCTCACTCTCATCCCTCCTTGTAAGCATCCTTGGCACCCGCCCTCTGAACCCCCACTTCCACCCCTCCTTGTAAGCATCCTTGGCACCCGCCCTCTGAACCTATCACTCCCACCCCTCCTTGTAAGCATCCTTGGCACACACCCTCTGAACCCCTCACTCTCATCCCTCCTTGCAAGCATCCTTGGTACCTACCCTCTGAACCCCTCACTCCCACCCCTCCTTGTAAGCATCCTTGGTACCCGCCCTCTGAACCCCTCACTCTCATCCCTCCTTGCAAGCATCCTTGGTACCCGCCCTCTGAGACCCTCACTCCCACCCCTCCTTGTAAGCATCCTTGGTACCCGCCTTGTGAACCCCTCACTGCCACACCTTCCTTGTAAGCATCCTTGGCACCTGCCCTCTGAACCCCTCACTCCCACCCCTCCTTGTAAGCATCCTTGGTACCCGCCCTCTGAACCCCTCACTCTCATCCCTCCTTTCAAGCATCCTTGGCACCCGCCCTCTGAACCCCTCCCTCCCATCCCTCCTTGCAAGCATCCTAGGTACCTGCCCTCTGAACCCCTCACTCCCACCCCTCCTTGTGCGCAGCCTATGCACCTGCCCTCTGAACCCCTCACTCCCACCCCTACTTGTAAGCATCCTTGGTACCCGCCTTCTGAACCCCTCACTCTCATCCCTCCTTGTAAGCATCCTTGGTACCCACCCTCTGAACCCCTCACTCCCATCCTTCCTTGTAAGCATCCTTGGTACCCGCCCTCTGAACCCTTCACTCTCATCCCTCCTTGCAAGCATCCTTGGTACCCGCCCTCTGAGCCCCTCACTCCCACCCCTCCTTGTAAGCATCCTTGGCACATGCCCTCTGAACCCCTCACTCCCACCCCTCCTTGTAAGCATCCTTGGTACCCGCCCTCTGAACCCCTCACTCTCATCCCTCCTTACAAGCATCCTTGGCACCCGACCTCTGAACCCCTCCCTCTCATCCCTCCTTGCAAGCATCCTTGGTACCTGCCCTCTGAACCCCTCACTCCCACCCCTCCTTGGAAGCAGCCTATGCACCTGCCCTCTGAACCCCTCACTCCCACCCCTACTTGTAAGCATCCTTGGTACCCGCCCTCTGAACCCCTCACTCTCATCCCTCCTTGTAAGCATCCTTGGTACCCACCCTCTGAACCCCTCACTCCCATCCCTCCTTGTAATCATCCTTGGCACCCGCCCTCTGAACCCCTCACTCCCATCCCTCCTTGTAAGCATCCTTGGCACACGCCCTGTGAACCCCTCACTCCCACCCCTCCTTGTAAGCATCCTTGGTGCCCGCCCTCTGAACCCCTCACTCTCACCCCTCATTGTAAGCATCCTTGGTACCCGCCCTCTGAACCCCTCACTCCCATCCCTCCTTGCAAGCATCCTTGGCACCCGCCCTCTGAACCCCTAACTCCCACCCCTCCTTGTAAGCATCCTTGGTACCCGCCCTCTGAACCCCTCACTCTCATCCCTCCTTGCAAGCATCCTTGGTACCCGCCCTCTAAACTCCTCACTCTCATCCCTCCTTGCAAGCATCCTTGGTGCCCACCCTCTGAACCCCTCACTCCCACCCCTCCTTGTAAGCATCCTATGCACCTGCCCTCTGAACCCCTCACTTCCACCCCTACATGTAAGCATCTTTGGTACCCGCCCTCTTAGCCCCTCATTCCCACCCCTCATTGTAAGCATTCTATGCACCTGCCCTCTGAACCCCTCACTCCCACCCCGCCTTGAAAGCATCCTTGGTACCTGCCCTGTGAACCCCTCACTCTCACCCCTCCTTGTAATCATCCTATTCACCTGCCCTCTGAACCCCTCACTCCCACCCCTCCTTGTAAGCATCCTTGGTACCTGCCCTCTGAGCCGCTCATTCCCACCCCTCCTTGTAAGCATCCTTGGCACCCACCCTCTGAACCTCTCACTCTCATCCCTCCTTGTAAGCATCCTTGGTGCCCACCCTCTGAGCCCCTAACTCCCATCCCTCCTTGTAAGCATCCTTGGCACCCGCCCTCTGAACCCCTCACTCCCACCCCTCCTTGTAAGCATCCTTGGCACCCGCCCTCTGAACCCCTCACTCCCATCCCTCCTTTTAAGCATCCTTGGCACCCCCCCTCTGACTCCTCACTCCCACCCCTCCCTGAGAGCATCCTTGGTACCCGCCCTCTGAACCCCTCACTCCCACCCCTCCTTGTAAGCATCCTTTGCACCTGCCCTCTGAACCCCTCACTCCCACCCCTCCTTGTAAGCATCCTTGGCACCCACCCTCTGAATCCCTTACTCCCACCCCTCCTTGCAAGCATCCTTGGCACTTCCGTCTGAATTCCTCACTCCCCCCTCCTTGTAAGCATCCTTGGCATCCGCCCTGTGAACCCCTCACTCCCATCCCTCCTTGTAAGCATCCTTGGCATCCGCCCGCTGAACCCCTCACCCCCACCCCTCCTTGTAAGCATCCTTGGTATCTGCCCTCTGAACCCCTCACTCCCACCCCTCCTTGTAAGCATCCTTGGTATCCGCCCTCTGAGCCCCTCACTCCCATCCCTCCTTGTAAGCACGCTTGGCATCCGCCCTCTGAACCCCTCACTCCCACCCCTACTTGTAAGCATCCTTGGCACCTTCCCTCTGAACCCCTCACTCCTGCCCCTCCTTGTAAGCAACCTTGGCATCTGCCTTCTGAACCCCTCACTCCCACCCCTCCTTGTAACAATCCTTGGTACCCGCCCTCTGAACCCCTCACTCCCACCCCTCCTTATAAGCATTCTTGGCACCAGCCCTCTGAACCCCTCACTATCACCCCTCCTTGTAAGCATCCTTGTCACCTGCCCTCTGAAACCCTCACTCCCACCCCTCCTTGTAATCAACCTTGGCATCTGCCCTCTGAACCCCTCACTCTCACCCCTCCTTGTAAGCATCCTTGGCATCCGCCCTCTGAACCCCTCACTCCCACACCTCCTTGTAAGCATCCTTGCCACCCGCCGTCTGAACCCCTCACTCCCACCCCTCCTTGTAAGCATCCTTGGTGCCCACCCTCTGAGCCCCTAACTCCCATCCCTCATTGTAAGCATCCTTGGCACCCGCCCTCGGAACCCCTCACTCCCACCCCTCCTTGTAAGCATCCTTGGCACCGCCCTCTGAACCCCTCACTCCCATCCCTCCTTGTAAGCATCCTTGGCACCCGCCCTCTGACTCCTCACTCTCACCACTCCTTGTAAGCATCCTTGGTACCCGCCCTCTGAACCTCTCACTCCCACCCCTCCTTGTAAGCATCCTTGGTACCCGCCCTCTGAACCCCTCACTCCTACCCCTCCTTGTAAGCATCGTTGGCATCCGCCCTCTGAACCCGTCACTCCCAACCCTCCTTGTAAGCATCCTTGGCATCCGCCCTCTGAAACCCTCACCACCACCCCCCCTTGTAAGCATCCTTGGGATCTGCCCTCTGAACCCCTCACTCCCACCCCTACTTGTAAGCATCCTTGGTACCCGCCCTCTGAGCCCCTCACTCCCATCCCTCCTTGTAAGCACGCTTGGCACCCGCCCTCTGAACCTCTCACTCAACCCCCCCTTGTAAGCATCCTTGGCACCTTCCCTCTGAACCCCTCACTCCCATCCCTACTTGTAAGCATCCTTGGTACCCGCTCTCTGAATCCCCACTCCCACCCCTCCTTGTAAGCATCCTTGGCACCCGCCCTCTGAACCCCCACTCCCACCCCTCCTTGTAAGCATCCTTGGCACACGCCCTCTGAACCTTTCACTCCCACCCCTCCGTGTAAGCATCCTTGGTACCCGCCCTCTGAACCCCTCACTCTCATCCCTCCTTGTAAGCATCCTTGGCACACACCCTCTGAACCCCTCACTCTCATCCCTCCTTGCAAGCATCATTGGTACCTGCCCTCTGAACCACTAACTCCCACCCCTCCTTGTAAACATCCTTGGTACCCGCCCTCTGAACGCCTCACTCTCATCCCTCCTTGTAAGCATCCTTGGTACCAGCCCCCTGAACCCCTCACTCTCATCCCTCCTTGTATGCATCCTTGGTACCCGCCCTCTGAACCCCTCACTGTCATCCCTCCTTGCAAGCATCCTTGGTACCCGCCCTCTGAGCCCCTCACTCACACCCCTCCTTGTAAGCATCCTTGGTACCCGCCCTGTAAACCCCTCACTCCCACACCTTCCTTGTAAGCATCCTTGGCACCTGCCCTCTGAACCCCTCACTCCCACCCCTCCTTGTAAGCATCCTTGGTACCCCCCTTCTGAATCCCTCACTCTCATCCCTCCTTACAAGCATCCTTGGCACCCGACATCTGAACCCCTCCCTCTCATCACTCCTTGCAAGCATCCTTGGTACCTGCCCTCTGAACCCCTCACTCCAACCCCTCCTTGTAAGCAGCTTATGCACCTGCCCTCTGAACCCCTCACTCCCACCCCTACTTGTAAGCATCCTTGGTACCCGCCCTCTGAACCCCTCACTCTCATCCCTCTTTGTAAGCATCCTTGGTACCCACCCTCTGAACCCCTCACTCCCATCCCTCCTTGTAAGCATCCTTGGCACCCGCCCTCTGAACTCCTCACTCCCATCCCTCCTTGTAAGCATCCTTGGCACACGCCCTGTGAACCCCTCACTGCCACCCCTCCTTGTAAGCATCCTTGGTGCCCGCCCTCTGAACCCCTCACTCTCACCCCTCATTGTAAGCATCCTTGGTATCCGCCTCTGAACCCCTCACTCCAATCCCTCCTTGCAAGCATCCTTGGCACCCGCCCTCTGAACCCCTCACTCCCACCCCTCCTTGCAAGCATCCTTGGTACCCGCCCTCTGAACCCCTCACTCACATCCCTCCTTGCAAGCATCCTTGGTACCTGCCCTCTGAACCCCTCACTCTCATCCCTCCTTGCAAGCATCCTTGGTACCCACCCTCTGAACCCCTCACTCCCACCCCTCCTTGTAAGCATCCTATTCACCTGCCCTCTGAACCCCCACTCCCACCCCTCCTTGTAAGCTTCCTTGGTACCCGCCCTCTGAACCCCTCACTCTCATCTCCCCTTGCAAGCATCCTTGGTACCCGCCCTCTGAACCCCTCACTCTCATCCCTCCTTGCAAGCATCCTTGGTACCCACCCTCTGAACCCCTCACTCCCACCCCTCCTTGTAAGCATCCTATGCACCTGCCCTCTGAACACCTCACTCCCACCCCTCCTTGTAAGCATCCTTGGTACCAGCCCTCTGAACCCCTCACTCTCATCCCTCCTTGTAAGCATCTTTGCCACCCACCCTCTGAACCCCTCACTCTCATCCTTCCTTGCAAGCATCCTTGGTACCTGCCCTCTGAACCCCTCACACCCACCCCTCCTTGTAAGCATCCTTGGTACCCACCCTCCGAACCCTTCACTCTCATCCCTCCTTGCAAGTATCCTTGGTACCAGTCCCCTGAACCCCTCACTCTCATCCCTCCTTGTAAGCATACTTGCCACCCACCCTCTGAACCCCTCACTCCCACCCTTCCTTGTAAGAATCCTATGCACCCGCCCTCTGAACCCATCATTCCCACCCCTCCTTGTAAGCATCCTATCCACCTGCCCTCTGAACCCCTCACTCCCGCCCTCCTTGTAAGCATCCTTGGTACCCGCTCTCTTAACCCCTCACTCTCATCCCTCCTTGTAAGCATCCTTGGCACCCACCCTCTGAAACCCTCACTCTCATCCCTCCTTGCAAGCATCCTTGGTACCTGCCCTTTGAACCCCTCACTCCCACCCCTCCTTGTAAGCATCCTTGGCACCCGCCCTCTGAACCCACACTCCCACCCCTCCTTGTAAGCATCCTTGGCACCAGCCCTCTGAACCCCTCACTCTCATCCCTCCTTGTAAGCATCCTTGCCACCGACCCTCTGAACCTCTCACTCTCATCCCTCCTTGCAAGCATCCTTGGTACCTGCCCTCTGAACCACTAACTCCCACCCCTCCTAGTAAGCATTCTTGGTACCTGCCCTCTGAACCCTTCACTCTCATCCCTCCTTGCAAGTATCCTTGGTACCCGCCCCCTGAACCCCTCACTCCCACCCCTCCTTGTAAGCATCCTTGGTACCCGCCTTCTGAATCCCTCACTCACATCCCTCCTTACAAGCATCCTTGGCACCCGACCTCTGAACCCCTCCCTCTCATCCCTCCTTGCAAGCATCCTTTGTACCTGCCCTCTGAACCCCTCACTCCAACCCCTCCTTGTAAGCAGCTTATGCACCTGCCCTCTGAACCCCTCACTCCCACCCCTACTTGTAAGCATCCTTGGTACCCGCCCTCTGAACCCCTCACTCTCATCCCCCTTTGTAAGCATCCTTGGAACCCACCCTCTGAACCCCTCACTCCCATCCCTCCTTGTAAGCATCCTTGGCACCCGCCCTCTGAACCCCTCACTCCCATCCCTCCTTGTAAGCATCCTTGGCACACGCCCTGTGAACCCCTCACTGCCACTCCTCATTGTAAGCATCCTTGGTGCCCGCTCTCTGAACCCCTCACTCTCACCCCTCATTTTAAGCATCCTTGGTATCCGCCTCTGAACCCCTCACTCCAATCCCTCCATGCAAGCATCCTTGGCACCCGCCCTCTGAACCCCTCACTCCCACCCCTCCTTGCAAGCATCCTTGGTACCCGCCCTCTGAACCCCTCACTCACATCCCTCCTTGCAAGCATCCTTGGTACCTGCTCTCTGAACCCCTCACTCTCATCCCTCCTTGCAAGCATCCTTGGTACCCACCCTCTGAACCCCTCACTCCCACCCCTCCAGTAAGCATCCTATGCACCTGCCCTCTGAACCCATCACTCCCACCCCTCCTTGTAAGCATCCTTGGTACCCGCCCTCTGAACGCTCACTCCCACCCCTCCTTGAAAGCATCCTTGGCTCCCGCCCTCTGAGCCCCTCATTCCCACCCCTCATTGTAAGCATCCTATGCACCTGCCCTCTGAACCTTTCACTCCCACCCCTCCTTGTAAGCATCCTTGGTACCCGCCCTCTGAACCCCTCACTCCCATCCCTCCTTGCAAGCATCCTTGGCACCCGCCCTCTGAACGCTCACTCCCACCCCTCCTTGAAAGCATCCTTGGCTCCCGCCCTCTGAGCCCCTCATTCCCACCCCTCATTGTAAGCATCCTATGCACCTGCCCTCTGAACCTTTCACTCCCACCCCTCCTTGTAAGCATCCTTGGTACCCGCCCTCTGAACACCTCACACCCACCCCTCCTTGTAAGCATCCTTGGTACCCGCCCTCTGAACCCTTCAATCTCATCCCTCATTGCAAGTATCCTTGGTACCCGTCCCCTGAACCCCTCACTCCCACCCCTCCTTGTAAGCATCCTTGGTACCCGCCCTCTGAACCCCTCACTCTCATCCCTCCTTACAAGCATCCTTGGCACCCGACCTCTGAACCCCTCCCTCTCATCCCTCCATGCGAACATCCTTGGTACCTGCCCTCTGAACCCCTCACTCCCACCCCTCCATGTAAGCAGCCTAAGCACCTGCCCTCTGAACCCCTCACTTCCACCCCTACTTGTAAGCATCCTTGGTACCCGCCCTCTGAACCCCTCACTCTCATTCCTCTTTGTAAGCGTCCTTGGCACACGCCCTGTGAACCCCTCACTCCCACCCCTCCTTGTAAGCATCCTTGGTGCCCGCCCTCTGAACCTCTCACTCTCACCCCTCATTGTAAGCTTCCTTGGTACCCGCCCTCTGAACCCCTCACTCCCATCCCTCCTTGCAAGCATCCTTGGCACACACCCTCTGAACCCCTCACTCTCATCCCTCCTTGCAAGCATCATTGGTACCTGCCCTCTGAACCACTAACTCCCACCCCTCCTTGTAAACATCCTTGGTACCCGCCCTCTGAACGCCTCACTCTCATCCCTCCTTGTAAGCATCCTTGGTACCAGCCCCCTGAACCCCTCACTCTCATCCCTCCTTGTATGCATCCTTGGTACCCGCCCTCTGAACCCCTCACTGTCATCCCTCCTTGCAAGCATCCTTGGTACCCGCCCTCTGAGCCCCTCACTCACACCCCTCCTTGTAAGCATCCTTGGTACCCGCCCTGTAAACCCCTCACTCCCACACCTTCCTTGTAAGCATCCTTGGCACCTGCCCTCTGAACCCCTCACTCCCACCCCTCCTTGTAAGCATCCTTGGTACCCCCCTTCTGAATCCCTCACTCTCATCCCTCCTTACAAGCATCCTTGGCACCCGACATCTGAACCCCTCCCTCTCATCACTCCTTGCAAGCATCCTTGGTACCTGCCCTCTGAACCCCTCACTCCAACCCCTCCTTGTAAGCAGCTTATGCACCTGCCCTCTGAACCCCTCACTCCCACCCCTACTTGTAAGCATCCTTGGTACCCGCCCTCTGAACCCCTCACTCTCATCCCTCTTTGTAAGCATCCTTGGTACCCACCCTCTGAACCCCTCACTCCCATCCCTCCTTGTAAGCATCCTTGGCACCCGCCCTCTGAACTCCTCACTCCCATCCCTCCTTGTAAGCATCCTTGGCACACGCCCTGTGAACCCCTCACTGCCACCCCTCCTTGTAAGCATCCTTGGTGCCCGCCCTCTGAACCCCTCACTCTCACCCCTCATTGTAAGCATCCTTGGTATCCGCCTCTGAACCCCTCACTCCAATCCCTCCTTGCAAGCATCCTTGGCACCCGCCCTCTGAACCCCTCACTCCCACCCCTCCTTGCAAGCATCCTTGGTACCCGCCCTCTGAACCCCTCACTCACATCCCTCCTTGCAAGCATCCTTGGTACCTGCCCTCTGAACCCCTCACTCTCATCCCTCCTTGCAAGCATCCTTGGTACCCACCCTCTGAACCCCTCACTCCCACCCCTCCTTGTAAGCATCCTATTCACCTGCCCTCTGAACCCCCACTCCCACCCCTCCTTGTAAGCTTCCTTGGTACCCGCCCTCTGAACCCCTCACTCTCATCTCCCCTTGCAAGCATCCTTGGTACCCGCCCTCTGAACCCCTCACTCTCATCCCTCCTTGCAAGCATCCTTGGTACCCACCCTCTGAACCCCTCACTCCCACCCCTCCTTGTAAGCATCCTATGCACCTGCCCTCTGAACACCTCACTCCCACCCCTCCTTGTAAGCATCCTTGGTACCAGCCCTCTGAACCCCTCACTCTCATCCCTCCTTGTAAGCATCTTTGCCACCCACCCTCTGAACCCCTCACTCTCATCCTTCCTTGCAAGCATCCTTGGTACCTGCCCTCTGAACCCCTCACACCCACCCCTCCTTGTAAGCATCCTTGGTACCCACCCTCCGAACCCTTCACTCTCATCCCTCCTTGCAAGTATCCTTGGTACCAGTCCCCTGAACCCCTCACTCTCATCCCTCCTTGTAAGCATACTTGCCACCCACCCTCTGAACCCCTCACTCCCACCCTTCCTTGTAAGAATCCTATGCACCCGCCCTCTGAACCCATCATTCCCACCCCTCCTTGTAAGCATCCTATCCACCTGCCCTCTGAACCCCTCACTCCCGCCCTCCTTGTAAGCATCCTTGGTACCCGCTCTCTTAACCCCTCACTCTCATCCCTCCTTGTAAGCATCCTTGGCACCCACCCTCTGAAACCCTCACTCTCATCCCTCCTTGCAAGCATCCTTGGTACCTGCCCTTTGAACCCCTCACTCCCACCCCTCCTTGTAAGCATCCTTGGCACCCGCCCTCTGAACCCACACTCCCACCCCTCCTTGTAAGCATCCTTGGCACCAGCCCTCTGAACCCCTCACTCTCATCCCTCCTTGTAAGCATCCTTGCCACCGACCCTCTGAACCTCTCACTCTCATCCCTCCTTGCAAGCATCCTTGGTACCTGCCCTCTGAACCACTAACTCCCACCCCTCCTAGTAAGCATTCTTGGTACCTGCCCTCTGAACCCTTCACTCTCATCCCTCCTTGCAAGTATCCTTGGTACCCGCCCCCTGAACCCCTCACTCCCACCCCTCCTTGTAAGCATCCTTGGTACCCGCCTTCTGAATCCCTCACTCACATCCCTCCTTACAAGCATCCTTGGCACCCGACCTCTGAACCCCTCCCTCTCATCCCTCCTTGCAAGCATCCTTTGTACCTGCCCTCTGAACCCCTCACTCCAACCCCTCCTTGTAAGCAGCTTATGCACCTGCCCTCTGAACCCCTCACTCCCACCCCTACTTGTAAGCATCCTTGGTACCCGCCCTCTGAACCCCTCACTCTCATCCCCCTTTGTAAGCATCCTTGGAACCCACCCTCTGAACCCCTCACTCCCATCCCTCCTTGTAAGCATCCTTGGCACCCGCCCTCTGAACCCCTCACTCCCATCCCTCCTTGTAAGCATCCTTGGCACACGCCCTGTGAACCCCTCACTGCCACTCCTCATTGTAAGCATCCTTGGTGCCCGCTCTCTGAACCCCTCACTCTCACCCCTCATTTTAAGCATCCTTGGTATCCGCCTCTGAACCCCTCACTCCAATCCCTCCATGCAAGCATCCTTGGCACCCGCCCTCTGAACCCCTCACTCCCACCCCTCCTTGCAAGCATCCTTGGTACCCGCCCTCTGAACCCCTCACTCACATCCCTCCTTGCAAGCATCCTTGGTACCTGCTCTCTGAACCCCTCACTCTCATCCCTCCTTGCAAGCATCCTTGGTACCCACCCTCTGAACCCCTCACTCCCACCCCTCCAGTAAGCATCCTATGCACCTGCCCTCTGAACCCATCACTCCCACCCCTCCTTGTAAGCATCCTTGGTACCCGCCCTCTGAACGCTCACTCCCACCCCTCCTTGAAAGCATCCTTGGCTCCCGCCCTCTGAGCCCCTCATTCCCACCCCTCATTGTAAGCATCCTATGCACCTGCCCTCTGAACCTTTCACTCCCACCCCTCCTTGTAAGCATCCTTGGTACCCGCCCTCTGAACCCCTCACTCCCATCCCTCCTTGCAAGCATCCTTGGCACCCGCCCTCTGAACGCTCACTCCCACCCCTCCTTGAAAGCATCCTTGGCTCCCGCCCTCTGAGCCCCTCATTCCCACCCCTCATTGTAAGCATCCTATGCACCTGCCCTCTGAACCTTTCACTCCCACCCCTCCTTGTAAGCATCCTTGGTACCCGCCCTCTGAACACCTCACACCCACCCCTCCTTGTAAGCATCCTTGGTACCCGCCCTCTGAACCCTTCAATCTCATCCCTCATTGCAAGTATCCTTGGTACCCGTCCCCTGAACCCCTCACTCCCACCCCTCCTTGTAAGCATCCTTGGTACCCGCCCTCTGAACCCCTCACTCTCATCCCTCCTTACAAGCATCCTTGGCACCCGACCTCTGAACCCCTCCCTCTCATCCCTCCATGCGAACATCCTTGGTACCTGCCCTCTGAACCCCTCACTCCCACCCCTCCATGTAAGCAGCCTAAGCACCTGCCCTCTGAACCCCTCACTTCCACCCCTACTTGTAAGCATCCTTGGTACCCGCCCTCTGAACCCCTCACTCTCATTCCTCTTTGTAAGCGTCCTTGGCACACGCCCTGTGAACCCCTCACTCCCACCCCTCCTTGTAAGCATCCTTGGTGCCCGCCCTCTGAACCTCTCACTCTCACCCCTCATTGTAAGCTTCCTTGGTACCCGCCCTCTGAACCCCTCACTCCCATCCCTCCTTGCAAGCATCCTTGGCACACGCCCTCTGAACCCCTCACTCCCACCCCTCCTTGCAAGCATCCTTGGTACCCGCCCTCTGAACCCCTCACTCTCATCCCTCCTTGCAAGCATCCTTCGTACCCGCCTTCTGAACCCCTCACTCTCATCCCTCCTTGCAAGCATCCTTGGTACCCACCCTCTGAACCCCTCACTCCCACCCCTCCTTGTAAGCATCCTATGCACCTGCCCTCTGAACCCCTCACTCCCACCCCTCCTTGTAAGCATCCTTGGTACCCGCCCTCTGAACCCCTCACTCCCACCCCTCCTTGAAAGCATCCTTGGCACCCGCCCTCTGAGCCCCTCATTCCCACCCCTCATTGTAAGCATCCTATGCACCTGCCCTCTGAACCCCTTACTCCCACCCCTCCTTGAAAGCATCCTTGGTACCCGCCCTCTGAACCCCTCACTCCCACCCCTCCTTGAAAGCATCCTTGGCACCCGCCCTCTGAGCCCCTCATTCCCACCCCTCATTGTAAGCATCCTATGCACCTGCCCTCTGAACCCCTTACTCCCACCCCTCCTTGAAAGCATCCTTGGTACCTGCCCTGTGAACCCCTCACTCTCACCCCTCCTTGTAAGCATCCTATGCACCTGCCCTCTGATCCCCTCACTCCCACCCCTCCTTGAAAGAATCCTTGGTGCCCGCCCTCTGAACCCCTCACTCTCACCCCTCATTGTAAGCTTCCTTGGCACCCGCCCTCTGAACCCCTCACCCCCATCCCTCCTTGCAAGCATCCTTGGCACCCGCCCTCTGAACCCCTCACTCCCACCCTCATTGCAAGCATCCTTGGTACCCGCCCTCTGAACCCCTCACTCTCATCCCTCCTTGCAAGCATCCTTGGCACCCGCCCTCTGAGCCCCTCATTCCCACCCCTCATTGTAAGTATCCTATGCACCTGCCCTCTGAACCCCTCACTCCCACCCCTCCTTGAAAGCATCCTTGGTACCTGCCCTGTGAACCCCTCACTCTCACCCCTCCTTGTAAGCATCCTATGCACCTGCCCTCTGAACCCCTCACTCCCACCCCTCCATGAAAGCATCCTTGGTACCCGCCCTCTGAGCCGCTCACTCCCACCCCTCCTTTTAAGCATCCTTGGCACCCTCCCTCTGAACCCCTCACTCCCATCCCTCCTTGCAAGCGTCCTTGGCACCCGCCCTCTGAACCCCTCACTCCCACCCATCCTTGCAAGTATCCTTGGTACCCGCCCTCTGAACCCCTCACTCTCATCCCTCCTTGCAAGCATCCTTGGTACCCGCCCTCTGAACCCCTTACTCTCATCCCTCCTTGCAAGCATCCTTGGTACCCACCCTCTGAACCCCTCACTCCCACCCCTCCTTGTAAGCATCCTATGCACCTGCCCTCTGAACCCCTCACTCCCACCCCTCCTTGTAAGCATCCTTGGTACCCGCCCTCTGAACCCCTCACTCCCACCCCTCCTTGAAAGCATCCTTGGCACCCGCCCTCTGAGCCCCTCATTCCCACCCCTCATTGTAAGCATCCTATGCACCTGCCCTCTGAACCCCTCACTCCCACCCCTCCTTGAAAGCATCCTTGGTACCTGCCCTGTGAACCCCTCACTCTCACCCCTCCTTGTAAGCATCCTATGCACCTGCCCTCTGAACCCCTCACTCCCACCCCTCCATGAAAGCATCCTTGGCACCCGCCCTCTGAACGCTCACTCCCACCCCTCCTTGAAAGCATCCTTGGCTCCCGCCCTCTGAGCCCCTCATTCCCACCCCTCATTGTAAGCATCCTATGCACCTGCCCTCTGAACCTTTCACTCCCACCCCTCCTTGTAAGCATCCTTGATACCCGCCCTCTGAACACCTCACACCCACCCCTCCTTGTAAGCATCCTTGGTACCCGCCCTCTGAACCCTTCAATCTCATCCCTCATTGCAAGTATCCTTGGTACCCGTCCCCTGAACCCCTCACTCCCACCCCTCCTTGTAAGCATCCTTGGTACCCGCCCTCTGAACCCCTCACTCTCATCCCTCCTTACAAGCATCCTTGGCACCCGACCTCTGAACCCCTCCCTCTCATCCCTCCATGCGAACATCCTTGGTACCTGCCCTCTGAACCCCTCACTCCCACCCCTCCTTGTAAGCAGCCTATGCACCTGCCCTCTGAACCCCTCACTTCCACCCCTACTTGTAAGCATCCTTGGTACCCGCCCTCTGAACCCCTCACTCTCATTCCTCTTTGTAAGCGTCCTTGGCACACGCCCTGTGAACCCCTCACTCCCACCCCTCCTTGTAAGCATCCTTGGTGCCCGCCCTCTGAACCTCTCACTCTCACCCCTCATTGTAAGCTTCCTTGGTACCCGCCCTCTGAACCCCTCACTCCCATCCCTCCTTGCAAGCATCCTTGGCACACGCCCTCTGAACCCCTCACTCCCACCCCTCCTTGCAAGCATCCTTGGCACCCGCCGTCTGAACCCCTCACTCCCACCCTTCCTTGTAAGTATCCTATGCACCTGCCCTCTGAACCCCTCATTCCCACCCCTCCTTGTAAGCATCCTTGGTACCCGCCATCTGAACCCTTCACTCTCACCCCTCCTTGTAAGCATCCTTGGTACCCGCCCTCTGAACCCCTCACTCCCACCCCTCCTTGTAAGCATCCTTGGCACCTGCCCTCGGAACCCCTCACTCTCATCCCTCCTTGTAAGCATCCTATGCAACTGCCCTCTGAAACCCTCACTCCCGCCCCTCCCTGTAAGCATCCTTGGTACCTGCCCTCTGAACCCCTCACTCCCACCCCTCCTTCTAAGCATCCTTGGCACCTGCCCTCTGAACCCCTCACTCTCATCCCTCCTTGTAAGCATCCTATGCACCTGCTCTCTGAACCCCTCACTCCCGCCCCTCCTTGTAAGCATCCCTGGTACCCGTCCTCTGAACCCCTCACTCCCACCCCTCCCTGTAAGCATCCTTGACACCTGCCCTCTGAACCCGTAACTCCCACCCGTACTTCTAAGCATCCTTGGCACCTGCCCTCTGAACCCCTCACTCTCACCCCTCCTTGTAAGCATCCTTGCTACCTGCCCTCTGAGCCGCTCACTCCCACCCCTCCTTGTAAGCATCCTTGGCACCTGGCCTCTGAACCCCTCACTCCTGCCCCTCCTTGAAAGCATCCTTGGCACCCGCTGTCTGAACCCCTCACTCCCACCCCACCTTGTGAGCATCCTTGGCACCCGCCCTCTGAACCCCTCACTCCCATCCCTCCTTGTAAGCATCCTTGGCACCTGGCCTCTGAACCCCTCACTCCTGCCCCTCCTTGAAAGCATCCTTGGCACCCGCTGTCTGAACCCCTCACTCCCACCCCACCTTGTGAGCATCCTTGGCACCTGCCCTCTGAACCCCTCACTCCCACCCGACCTTGTGAGCATCCTTGGAACCTGCCCTCTGAACCCCTCACTCCCACCCCTCCTTGTAAGCATCCATGGCACCCGCCCTCTGAGCCCCTCACTCCCATCCCTCCTTGTAAGCATCCTTGGCATCCTCGCTCTGAACCCATCACCCCCACCCCTCCTTGTAAGCATCCTTGGTATCTGCCCTCTGAACCCCTCACTCCCCCCCCTCCTTCTAAGCATCCTTGGCACCTGCCCTCTGAACCCCTCACTCTCATCCCTCCTTGTAAGCATCCTATGCACCTGCCCTCTGAACCCCTCACTCCCGCCCCTGCTTGTAAGCATCCCTGGTACCCGCCCCCTGAACCCCTCACTCCCACTCCTCCCTGTAAGCATCCTTGACACCTGCCCTCTGAACCCGTAACTCCCACCCCTACTTGTAAGCATCCTTGGTACCTGCCCTTTGAACCCCTCACTCTCACCCCTCCTTGTAAGCATCCTTGCTACCTGCCCTCTGAGCCGCTCACTACCACCCCTCCTTGTAAGCATCCTTGGCACCCGCCCTCTGAACCCCTCACTCCCATCCCTCCTTGTAAGCATCCCAGACACCTGCCCTCTGAACCCCTCACTCCCATCCGTCCTTGTAAGCATCCTTGGCACCTGCCCTCTGAACCCCTCACTCCCACCCCTCTTTGTAAGCATCCATGGTACCCGCCCTCTGAGCCCCTCACTCCCATCCCTCGTTGTAAGCATCCTTGGCATCTGTCCTCTGAACCCCTCACCCCCACCCCTCTTTGTAAGCATCCTTGGTATCTGCCCTCTGAACCCCTCACTCCCACCCCTCCTTGTAAGCATCCTTCGTACACACCCTCTGAGCCCCTCACTCCTTCCCCTCCTTGTAAGCACCCTTGGCACCCGCCCTCTGACCCCTCACTTCCACCCCTCCTTGTAAGCATCCTTGGTACCCGCCCTCTGAACCCCTCACTCCCACCCCTCCTTGGAAGCATCCTTGGCACCCGCCCTCTGAATCTCTTACTCCCACCCCTCCTTGCAAGCATCCTTGGCACCTCCCTCTGAACCCCTCACTCCCACCCCTCCTTGTTAGCATCCTTGGCACCCGCCCTCTGAACCCCTCACTCCCACCCCACCTTGTAAGCATCCTTGGTATCTGCCCTCTAAAACCCTCACTCCCATCCCTCCTTGCAAGCATCCTTGGTACCCGCCCTCTGAACCCCTCACCCCCACCCCTCCTTGTAAGCATCCTTGGTACCTGCCCTCTGAACCCCTCACTCCCACCCCTCCTTGTAAGCATCCTTGGCACCTGCCCTCTGAACCCCTCACTCCTGCCCCTCCTTGTAAGTAACCTTGGCATCTGCCTTCTGAACCCCTCACTCCCACCCCTCCTTGTAACAATCCTTGGTACCCGCCCTCTGAACCCCTCACTCCCACCCCTCCTTATAAGCATTCCTGGCACCAGCCCTCTGAACCCCTCACTCCCACCCCTCCTTGTAAGCATCCTTGTCACCTGCCCTCGGAACCCCTCACTCTCATCCCTCCTTGTAAGCATCCTATGCAACTGCCCTCTGAACCCCTCACTCCCGCCCCTCCTTGTAAGCATCCTTGGTACCAGCCCTCTGAACCCCTCACTCCCACCCCTCCTAAGCATCCTTGGCACCTGCCCTCTGAACCCCTCACTCTCATCCCTCCTTGTAAGCATCCTATGCACCTGCCCTCTGAACCCCTCACTCCCGCCCCTCCTTGTAAGCATCCCTGGTATCCGCCCTCTGAACCCCTCACTCCCACCCCTCCCTGTAAGCATCCTTGACACCTGCCCTCTGAACCCGTAACTCCCACCCGTACTTGTAAGCATCCTTGGTACCTGCCCTCTGAACCCCTCACTCTCACCCCTCCTTGTAAGCATCCTTGCTACCTGCCCTCTGAGCCGCTCACTCCCTCCCCTCCTTGTAAGCATCCTTGGCATCCGCCCTCTAAACCCCTCACTCCCATCCCTCCTTGTAAGCATCCTTGGCACCCGCCCTCTGAACCCCTCACTCTCATCCCTCCTTGTAAGCATCCTTGGCAGCTGCCCTCTGAACCCCTCACTCCTGCCCCTCCTTGTAAGCATCCTTGGCACCCGCTGTCTGAACCCCTCACTCCCACCCCACCTTGTGAGCATCCTTGGCACCTGCCCTCCGAACCCCTCACTCCCACCCCACCTTGTGAGCATCATTGGAACCTGCCCTCTGAACCCCTCACTCCCACCCCTCCTTGTAAGCATCCATGGCACCCGCCCCCTGAGCCCCTCACTCCCATCCCTCCTTGTAAGCATCCTTGGCATCCTCCCTCTGAACCCATCACCCCCACCCCTCCTTGTAAGCATCCTTGGTATCTGCCCTCTGAACCCCTCACTCCCACCCCTCCTTCTAAGCATCCTTGGCACCTGCCCTCTGAACCCCTCACTCTCATCCCTCCTTGTAAGCATCCTATGCACCTGCCCTCTGAACCCCTCACTCCCGCCCCTCCTTGTAAGCATCCCTGGTACCCGCCCTCTGAACCCCTCACTCCCACCCCTCCCTGTAAGCATCCTTGACACCTGCCCTCTGAACCCGTAACTCCCACCCCTACTTGTAAGCATCCTTGGTACCTGCCCTTTGAACCCCTCACTCTCACCCCTCCTGGTAAGCAACTTGCTACCTGCCCTCTGAGCCGCTCACTCCCACCCCTCCTTGTAAGCATCCTTGGCACCCGCCCTCTGAACCCCTCACTCCCATCCCTCCTTGTAAGCATCCCTGACACCTGCCCTCTGAACCCCTCACTCCCATCCGTCCTTGTAAGCATCCTTGGCACCTGCCCTCTGAACCCCTCACTCCCATCCCTCCTTGTAAGCATCCTTGGCATCTGCCCTCTGAACCCTTCACCCACACCCCTCTTTGTAAGCATCCTTGGTATCTGCCCTCTGAACCCCTTACTCCCACCCCTCCTTGCAAGCATCCTTGGCACCCGACCTCTGAACCCCTCACTCCCACCCCTCCTTGTAAGCACCCTTGGCACCCGCCCTCTGAACCCCTCACTCCCACCCCTCCTTGTAAGCACCCTTGGCACCCTCCCTCTAAACCCCTCACTCCCACCCCACCTTGTAAGCATCCTTGGTATCTGCCCTCTGAACCCCTCACTCCCACCCGTCCTTGTAAGCATCCTTGGCACCCGCCCTCTGAACCCCTCACTCCCACCCCTCCTTGTTAGCATCCTTGGCACCCGCCCTCTGAACCCCTCACTCCCACCCCTCCTTGTAAGCATCCATGGCACCCGCCCTCTGAACCCTTCACTCCCACCCCTCCTTGTAAGCATCCATGTCACCCGCCCTCTGAACCCCTCACTCCCACCCCACCTTGTAAGCATCCTTGGTATCTGCCCTCTGAACCCCTCACTCCCATCCCTCCTTGTAAGCATCCTTGGCACCTGCCCTCTGAACCCCTCACTCCCACCCCTCCTTGTTAGCATTCTTGGCACCCGCCCTCTGAACCCCTCACTCCCACCCCACCTTGTAAGCATCCTTGGTATCTGCCCTCTGAACCCCTCACTCCCATCCCTCCTTGCAAGCATCCTTGGTACCCGCCCTCTGAACCCCTCACCCCCACCCCTCCTTGTAAGCATCCTTGGTACCTGCCCTCTGAACCCCTCACTCCCACCCCTCCTTGTAAGCATCCTTGGCACCTGCCCTTTGAACCCCTCACTCCCACCCCTCCTCGTAAGCATCCTTGGCACCTGCCCTTTGAACCCCTCACTCCTGCCCCTCCTTGTAAGCATCCTTGGCACCCGCCCTCTGAACCCCTCACTCCCACACCTCCTTGTAAGCATCCCTGCCACCCGCCGTCTGAACCCCTCACTCCCACCCCTCCTTGTAACAATCCTTGGTACCCGCCCTCTGAACCCCTCACTCCCACCCCTCCTTATAAGCACTCCTGGCACCAGCCCTCTGAACCCCTCACTCCCACCCCTCCTTGTAAGCATCCTTGTCACTTGCCCTCTGAACCCCTCACTCCCACCCCTCCTTGTGAGCAACCTTGGCATCTGCCCTCTGAACCCCTCACTCCCACCCCTCCTTATAAGCATTCCTGGCACCAGCCCACTGAACCCCTCACTCTCACCCCTCCTTGTAAGCATCCTTGGCACCCTCCCTCTGAACCCCTCACTCCCACACCTCCTTGTAAGCATCCTTGGCAACCGCCGTCTGAACCCCTCACTCCCACCCTTCCTTGTAAGTATCCTATGCACCCTCCCTCTGAACCCCTCACTCCCAACCCTCCTTGTCAGTATCCTATGCACCCGCCCTCTGAACCCCTCACTCTCAGCCCTCTTTGTAAGCATTCTTGGTACCCTCCCTCTGAACCCCTCACTCCCACCCCTCCTTGTCAGTATCCTATGCACCCGCCCTCTGAACCCCTCACTCCCACCCCTCCTTGTAAGCATCCTTGGTCCTTGCCCTCTGAATCCCTCACTCCCACCCCTCCTTGTAAGCATCCTTGGCACCTTCCCTCTGAACCCCTCACTCCCACCCCTCCTTGTAAGCATCCTTGGTACCTGCCCTCTGAATCCCTCACTCCCACCCCTCCTTGTAAGCATCCTTGGTACCCGCCCTCCGAACCCCTCACTCCCACGCCTCCTTGTAAGCATTCTTGGCACCTGCCCTCTGAACCCCTCATTCTCATCCCTCCTTGTAAGCATCCTTGGTGCCCGCCCTCTGAACCCCGCATTCCCACCCCTCCTTGTAAGGATCCTTGGCACCCGCCCTCTTAACCCCTCACTCCCACACCTCCTTGTAAGCATTCTTGGCACATGGCCTCTGAACCACTCACTCCCACCCCTTCTTGTAAGCATCCTTGGTGCCCGCCCTCTGAGCCCCTCACTCCCACCCCTTCTTGTAAGCATCCTTGGTGCCCGCCCTCTGAGCCCCTCACTCCCACCCCTCCTTGTAAGCATTCTTGGCACATGGCCTCTGAACCCCTCACCAACCTCTTACAGACATACTTTCTACTCCTTTTCAGATTCCACATTATGCACATCTGTGGGTGTTGTGAGAGCTGTGCCCATGGGCGGCTCCTCCATTAGGGTGGTGGATCATTGCCCCCCGCCACCAGTGGCAGCTGCAAAATCTTTACAAGAAAATGATAATAAACCAGGGGTGACGATCAGTGAGGGAGAATGCTCAGCACTCCTCCTCAGAGCGCATGTGTGTTTGGCCGGCCGTCTCGGGCTGGCCAAACACACATGCGCAGTAGGCTCTCTCCAGCCCGGCAACACAGTTGCCAGGCTGGGGAGAGTCTGCACAGGCTCCCAGTCTGCCTGGGAGCGCCCTGGCTGGGCGCTCCTAGCCAATCCTGATGCTGCCTTAAGCAGCATCAGGATTGGCCGCATGGTCGGCTGGGAGCCTGTGCCTACAATCACGGACGGAGGAGCGGGTGGAGCAGTGCGGCAGCTACGAGTAAGGTAAGTGTTTATTTATTAATATATTTTAATTACATTTTTATTCCCCCCCTCGTGCCACCCGCCCCTTCCACGCGCTTCGAGCCGCGACTGGTTGTACCCCTCAAGTGCTGGGCTCATCTTTATGGATCTGGGGAGGGCAGCGAAGTAGCCAGGGTACCATGGGCCTTTGTGCAAGCAAGAGAAAGTTCTCTGTAGCTACAGTTTGGTAACAAAAGACGGTGTGCCTTCAGAATATTATATCAGCAATATCGATTGGACAGAATATAGAGGACAGAATATTGAAAATAAAATCTGGGCAAGGAAGTAAGTCTAGACTTTCTGTACCTAACTCTCCATATATGTACCTATGGGATGCACATATCTTCAAGATACGGAGATGTAGAATTAGGAATACTAAATCAGTACCTACCAATATGCACCTACTTTTCAATATTTGTCCCTTAATAGTGTGTTCTTGATATTAGTATGCCATGATATTGTTGGTGTCAATATTCAGCAGTAGAATCCAAACAACAGTCATAATTGGGTGCAGACCGCCCCCCAGGCCCCAATAGCACTGCACCTGCTGCACTTTTGATACCTGTGTCCCTAGAACAGTGGAAAAATGACTGGGTAAGGAGCGGCGGGAGACAGTGGGAGATGTGGGACTTCAAGAGTCACTAGGAGAGGAAACTTGCTCCAAGAGCTGAAGGTCCAGGTGCTCGTTGTTGTAGGATGGTTAGATGTGAAGGCCTGGGGATGTGTAAAGGCCCCTGGATATGAGGGCCGGCGAAAGGTCAGAGAAGAGCTGGGCTGGAAAAAAAGTGAGAGCTACAACATCCGTGCCAAAGTGCTGCCCTAGCAGACACAACGGGAGCAGGTCACGTCTCCTCTTCTCACAATGTCTCCTTTTCAGCCATGAATGGAATTCACTACTAAATGTGAAAGTGCAATTTGTCTTGGAGGACATTTTAGAAGGTGAGGAGAATGTCTCTCTATGTAAACTAGAAAGAGCAAGGGCCTCTGAGAAGTAACAGAAGTTTGCATAGGGGATGAGGACAAAGGGGTAACACAAGGTAGGCCAATATGCTCCTGCACTTTTAGGGCATACCAAGTGCTTTTTCTCTGTTAGAAACGGGGTTTCTGGTTGGCTAAGGTACGCACCCAAGGCAGAAGCCACCACTCTAGAAAGGACAAGTTTGAAAGATTACTTCTGGGGGTGGTGCAATCAGAGCTGCAGACTCACTACTAGCATGTACGTTACAGGGTCTGGGTATATGGTATACCACTTTACAAGGGACTTACAGGTAGATTAAATATGCCAAACATATGTAAGCCAATCACATCAGGTTTTAGGGGAGAGAGCACATGCACTTTATCAGTGATTAGCAGTGGTGAAGTGCCCAGAGTCCTACAGCCAACAAAAAGAGGGTCAGAAAAATGGGAGGAGAAAGGCAAAAAGTTTGGGGATAACCCTGCAAAGAGGGTCATTTCTAACAGTCTTTCACCCTTGCATCCTCAGGGTACCAGTCTGGCTGAGGTCTGAGCCACAAACTGACTAGGGCTCGGTCAACTGATGCGTGTCCACTATTGGGAGCAGGAGAAGGGCTTTAGCTTGAACCCCAATCAAAGAGTACCTTCCTTCAGCCTAATAGGGGTCGGTGGTATCTGGGCCTTTTAAGATTGTGTGGGTTCTGCTCAGGCCGACAGGTTTGACTGATCTTCCACTTTTGTCTTCATTCATGAGGCGTTGGCACAGCTGAAGCAGCAGTGCCTGGCCACCGCTCATCCCATCAACGTCCACTCTTGCCTACTTGGCATCATTCTATTGACTTGATGGCATCTCTGCCTTGCACATGTTGCTGTATGGATGAATGGGCCATCTCTGATTACCCCCTTTTTAAGGTGTAGACCCACACCGTGCTGCACACCCCGTCTGTCTGGGGTGGTGTTTGTAACAGCCTATAGGATATCTATAGGATATATACCCCCCACAGATCGGAGCCTCCTCCTGATACTTGAGTTCTGCAAGAAGTTGAAGACTTGGCTCTTCTAGTGGGCGCCCTGGGCACCTCACCGCTGCCTTGGCACCTGGATGCTCCCTCTGGTGATTAGTGGGCTCTACAAATCAATGTAGCTTAACGCAACATGCCTCTGTCCCCTCACTGGACCATCAGTAACACGACTGGCCGTCCAACTAAATCCCTGCCTCTTCCCCCCTGCGTCTGGCAGGAAATATTATTTTGCATTACTTCACACTGTAGATGCCATGACCCAAGACACGAGAAGTCGCCTCTCTGGCCTCTCCCAGGCAGCACCAGAACACTTCCACGTATGATCACAACATACACAACACTGCCCTTTACGCACTCCTCAAGGATGCTATTAATCCACACATGTGCTTTGTCGCGCCACACAGGGGCATACAATGCTATATGTATGCACAATGCTATAAAATATCAGCAGTGACCCCTCTTCGTCTTCAGCTGCTGAGTGAATGAGAAGCACAGGGCTGGTGCGTCCAAATAGGAGAACTAGGTGGTCACCTGGGATACCCAGTTAAGTGAGGTGCAAATTTGAGGAAAGCAATTAAATTTGAAAACATTAAATTAAAAATAAATGAGGACAGCTGAATGAATTGGCCTCTAAGCTAGTATGAGCTAAGTCTAAGAACTTTAAGGTTCACCTAATGAACCCTTAGCTATGCAGCAGTGTAGCTTCCATTGGTGCAGCAGGTGCAGTGGCACCAGAGTCCAGAAGCCTATGGGGCCCACTGGACCCTATGCACGGAGGTATTTTATAATCCAAACTGCAGCCAGGGGGCCTGTTTCCTTGCTTGCACCAGGGCCCATGACACACAGGCTACACTGCTAAGCCTCTGGCCTAAGGGGGTCTTTAGGTTCCAGACCTAGCTGACAGTAGGGCAGAACCAGGGAGGAAGGGAACAGAAGACCATTCCGTCCCTAAAATAAGGCCAACCCCCCCAAGAAAATAGAAAATAAAAGATGCTTTGGCCTCATGCCCATTCCTTCGCACCTCGTAAGAGAACGAACGTGCAGGGAGCAGAGATGAGTTGATCAGGATCATAAACAGCATTCCATGCTTTCATGGTGCAAATATGACCAGCTAATTCAGTTCGGGATGTTTCTTTGCATTCTGGGACTTGTAGTCTTGTTTATCCCATTACAGAACAAGGACTACAAACACCAGAATGCAAAGATGAAACTCAGGCCTGGAGCAGCTAGCTACGTATAAACCAATTAAACTTGGCAGCTGGAAGTGATGAAATAAAGATGGGAATTCAGGTCTCTTCCCCTGTAGGCCATCTTGGGAACACTGGCATCAGCAGTGCCCAGGCCACGGGAGGGGTCTCTGAATTTGCTGTTCTCTAATCCAAAGAGGCCTTTCAATAAAATTAAGAACATCTGTTCCTTCGGACAGTACAGAATACAAACATGATTCAGGCTTTCAAATCCAACTACAGGGTCACATTGTATACATTTGCACCCATTCGCTTTTAAGTGATTTTAGGCCAGAGATAATATGTGCTGCTCTTGTTTTCTTAATCAATTTGGGGCTGCTTTAATAATTTGCAAGACATTTTCCTAAAAATGTTCATACACTTTGATTTCTTCATGGCATATTTCGTGCAGATCCGTCAAATGCAGGTCACGAAAAAGGACAGGGGGACAGTTTGCCCAAAATTTACTTTTCCATTTTTAATTCTTATAGGATTCTTTGCTCTTGGATACAGAAAAACAAATCTCAACAATATTAAACAAATTTGCCACATATTAAAAACTTTACTCAAGGACTATGGTTTTAGTGGTTTGGTGTGAATCCGTTCAGCAGTTTTTGATAAATTAGCGTTTAAAGCGGTGCTCGGGTTGGACATCAAAGGTTGAGTTTTAGAAATAGCTCGACTCTTGTAAAGCTGTATGTCTATTTGCCCATGTCCTAGGACTTTTTAGTGAATTTACATGAAATTTAGCGTGTGCTTAGCATGTTTAGCTCATATCTGGCATGTTTTTAATTCTGTGGCTGTGGGAAGTTTCAGGCTGATCCACCATCAGTGCCAAAATTGAAAGGGGAAGTGAGCTCAAAAAATGACTCCATGTGCTAATAACCTGGTGCCTTGTAATTAAATTTCATGACATATGGCAGACTCTTAGCATGTTAAGCCCAGTAAGAAATGTCATTTTCATGCAGAGCTGAGGAGAGGGGAAAAGTTAAATGCAGGAGGTCCAAAAATCATTGATTTATCAATAGCTTATGCACAATTTACAGATCAGCACAATACTTGGCAGACACCATGCTTAGCTTACTTGTGATATTTTGAGTTTTATGCAAAGTCATCAATGGTGGTGTATTTAAAAGGGTTCCTTAAAAAAGCAGTGGTTCCCATGTTAACTCCCACAGCAATCTATGCTACAGAACAAAACTGGGAATTATGGCAATTTTGGAACCAACGTAGGGGTAGATTGATGGAAAGTGGCCACTTTCCCTGCGCCCCTTAGCGCCCCCCTATGTCCACCATGTGTGCACCGTATATAAAATACGACGCACCATTGTGCTGGGTAGGGGGCAGTAGCGTTATTCTATGTGACGCTATTGATGTACTCTGCAGGAGTAGCGCCAACATGTTGCAGCTACTCCTGCAGAGTACGCAGGGGCCCATTCTAGATAATGGAAGCACCCTGTGAACGCTGGCTCTGAGCAGCCATTAAAAGTACCCAAAAAATGGTGGAAGGAAATCTCATAGATTTCTTGCGCCATTTTTTTGCCCCTACCCCAATGGGGGAACACCCCTTTGCAGACATTATGCCTGGCGCAGCAGAATATTGCGCAAAAGGTTACAAAGTGGCGCAATGCATGCATCGCCCCACTCTGTAAATATGGCGCTGGGATTTTGGCCTCGTTGGGCCACATTAGCGTAAAAAATAATGGCCCTAATGTGGTGCAAGGTGGCAGTAGGGCCTCAAAAATATGCCCCGTAATGTTACCCAGGGAAGTGAGGTTGCCTGGTTCGGCGTACTTCCATTCAATCGTTTTCAAGAAATTACCATTACAATTATGTGTCAGGGAATGCAAAAGGGTTAAAAGACAGAGATAGCTGGAACGTTAAGGCTTGAATATACATTTAAAAATAAAAGCCCACATTGGACACAGAAGCGTTTAGCTCCTGTTGTCAATTTCGAGTCTGCAGTAGTAAAGTTTGTTCTGCAAATTTGTCAAAGCAGGTTCCAAGAATAAAATGCCAGGCACCAGGCCCTGAGAACAAACATGCTGTGCATGTTTGAAGGCAGTGTGCAGTGGGGGTTGTCAGGCTGTGGGAGGTTAGCAAATGAACACTTTTTTGCCTCCCCCTGAACTGTTCCCTCTTTGATGGATTCCATGAAACTCCATATACTAAGGGTGCCATGTAAACATGCTAACTTTCTGCCACATATCATACTGGTCCATGAAACCAATATTAGCTTCTACTGTGTCCCTTCCTCAGATCATCCCCATACTTGCTAAGAGCCTGTCAAATGTCATGCCCATGGTAGCACCAAAATTATTTACAAGGGAACAATTTGTTGACCCTCCTCCCAGCAAATTCAGTTCTACCACCACTTGATGGATTTTCATGACACTCAGTATCTCAAGAATAGGCTGAATGTGATAAGGGCCTGCCAACTTTCGTGCTGACCTGATTTTATTTATTATCTGAAAGCTTTCAACACCTCCCCCCTTTACAATTGCTTCCCTGTGATTGATCAGCATTAAATATGATATCTCAAGAGACAGACAAACATCCTAAAGATTTGGCAAATTTCAAGATGATTCATGACGGCGGAAAGCCCTGTGCAGCGGAGGTTGACTGCCTGCAAAGGTTTGGGCACAGGACCCAGTCTCTAGCCGGGCCCTGCAGCCAACCCCTGCTGCACATGGCCAGACAGGGACCCTATAGAGCTTAAATTATTGAGCTATGTCGACCGCTAATCCACAGATCTTCCATGGACTTGTAGATCTATGGGGGATTCGCAAATCCAATCAAAAAATAGCAAGGCACACCATTGGACCAGGGATCCTTTCCTCTTGTTGCTCCTTGTTGATTTGCAAACCTGGCTGCAGATATGTGAATACGCCGTGCTGTGGTTGTTTGGCCGTCACAGAAACAAATGTATTACAGTCACCTTTACCCAGCATGGTGCACTGATCACTGTGTTGGTAAAATCAAAAACAAAAAAAATGCATAAGGTGGCAAGATGTGCCTGACCTAGACCCGAGGTTCCTGAAGAGGGTCCCCAAAGAGACCCCAGTATGAAAATGTATATTACAAAAATGAATTTGTATCAAATGATTCGGGAATTCTATGCCAGATTAATAAATTCTTAACCCTCACCAGGTTCTTTGGATTACCCTGTGATCTCAGGATTCATGATCCAGGACTGTATTTGTGAATCCTCAACAAAAAACTGTAAAATAATTTGGTGCACTATAGATGCTTTTAGCCAGCTATCAATCCCGGTCTGTCATGAGACTTTGTCTGGATTTCCCGCATGGGATGTGCTTGAAACCTGGATCCAGCAGGCTGATGAGGAATGAGTTCAGCTGTTGCGAGGTCTTTAAGCCAGCACCCCACAACACTGTGCAGCATTGCTTAATTTGAGCTGGTGGTTTCCAGTGCTCTGCACTGGCACTTAATTGTCAACACCGGCAGTTATGACAGTCGGCCACATGGTGGTGCTGTTTGTCTAAACTAGAGATGAACATTACCACAGTTCTTTATTAATTCAATGTATATTTAAAATGAATAGTACCTGCTGCTCAAGCCACTCGTTTAGCATTGGGGGATTGAAAATAGTCTGAGTTGTCACACTTGTAGGGTGTGATGGTTAGTACGTGTGTTGTTACTATCGTTGGCAGCTTGGCGGGCAATGGGTGGTGCAACCTTCAGTGGCCTCCTGATGAGAGCTGTGGTGCTTATGTTTTTACAAGTTAAGTACTGCTGTGCAGCCCAGCAACCACAGCTTCCCAAAAGGACAAACACTCTCAAGGTTTGAAAGTAAACAGATCAGTTTCATGTGATGATAACGAGCAGAGCAGCCAGTGATGAAGCCTCCCATACTATGTGCAAGGACCACCTTTGCATCCATGTGAAGGCCAAGCTGGAGCACTTCCACATCTCTCCGACTCAAGGTTTCCTATTTACCAAGTCCATTCCTAATTCTGGGCCCTGAGGAGGAGAATGTTCAACCCTATTAGGAAATGCCTTTAGTTTTCGGAGAATTCCAAAACTGCATCAGTAATGTCCTTCAGTGTCCACGAGCTCTCCTTCTGTTACTGTGTGTGCAGCCAAGTGTTCCAGCAGGGAATGTTTTCTTGTCTTATTTACTGGGACAGGGAGTGCTTTACAAACTGGGGGTGGGCCAGGCACAGAAGACGAATGACCTGGTGCCCTTTGCAGTGTTTGTGAAAAATAATACATTTGTTTGATCGAGAGATCCTGCATTGTGTGAATTTGCTATTGCAGCAGTTGATGCTCAGAACAGAAATGCAAACTAGCATATAGACGGAAGAGGGTGTCAGCTGCCCTGTTTAAAGGGCACCTTCTTGCAAGGCCTTTGTTGAAGTTCAGGTGAGTCTAGTCTGACATGAACTCGACCTTCCCCTTTACGGTTGTAAATGTCACAGATAAACAGCCAATTCTCTGGACAGAGAGGGAGAGACACAAGTGATCTGATGTATCTCCCAGGGATGGCATCAGGAAACCTCTCTTAGCACAGCTGGTCTGCTAGGCAGAATATTATAAGAATTACCAACATATAAACCCAGAGAGGTGCACATCTAAAGGATCCCACACACTAGCAAGACTCACAGCAATTCTCAGCCCTCTTACCTCGACTTCCACCAATGGTGCTCTGGTGATCGCTGCAAAGACCAGGAGACGTTCCCAACAAACCTGCAGATGGAATGAGAGGTGAAGAAGTGCATTTATTTATTTTTTATTGTTATATATTTATAAAGTTTTATATAGTGCAAACATGGCCCTTGAGGGTATCAGAGCGCTTTACATGTGGTCAAGAAGGAAGAAACAGGGAAAACCGACAACACCATGATGGAGAGCGGCACAGGGTATTGTAGCTCCCAAGCTGAGGGAAGAGACCACTACAGGGTCCAGGCCTCCAGCTCACTAAACAAAGACATGAAGGCGAGTAATTCACCTGGGTGTGGGCACTGAGTCCGACTGGGTCCGGCTAGTATCGTTTGTGAGTTTTAGAGCGGAAAAGTCTTCTTCCGTAGCACTTCAACTTCCTTCTTAAATGATGCAGTTGTGGGGTTCAGACTGATCTCAGGGTGCAGGGAGTTCCAACTTCTCAGAGCAATACCCGAGAAGGCTCTGTTGTACGTTTTCTTTTTTATGAAATTTCTGTGGTTTCAACACTAGGGTGCTGGTGCTTCTAGAAGATCTGCAGCCGCCAGAAAGCTCCAGGTTTGTGATCGGTACCCCGGGGTGTTGAAGTGCAGGGTATTATGGGTCATGCACCTGAATCCTTGCCTCGTATGGGAGCCAGTCTAGGGATTGCAGGTCGGGAGCGATGGGGGTGTATCTTTTCGATCCCGTGATGAGCCTTGCAGCAGAGTTAAGACAGAAGAAGGAGCAAGGTGGTGAGTAGAAAAGTTGTAACGTAGAGGGCTTCAAGGGTGGGGATGTCTCACCGAGGGCACAGCAGTCATGGCCTCAATCAGATACTACAAGCACACGCTGGTGTCCCCATGTGCACTGCAGGACTAATAGGTCAGAACAAGTCATAGCCACAAGGAAAAGGCAATGGAGGTGTTTTACCCCGTCACAACGGTGATGGATATCCTCTCCGCCAAACCTAAATCCCATAGGATGTAATATGATTTATATTTCAACGGACAGGATATCTATTACCTTTGTTACAGAGTTACCCGTCTGCCGTTATCTAAATCAGGCCCTTACTGCCTCCTGTTTCCTCTGGAGCTGCAGAAGGCATGATACTGATCCCTTTCAAAGCATGTGATGGGTTGGAGTAACTTCAGACTCCTCCTGACACCAAGGACAGCAAGGGAACCGCTCCATGACCTCCTTTCCTCTTAGAGGCGTGGGGTAAACTTGTGGCTTTTGGACAGACTGACTTATCACACTTTCTTCACAAAAGTCTTCAGACTTGGGCCATCTGCAGGCTTTTCCAGAGATGAGGTCACTGCTCCTGGCCGGCACAGTCCAACTCCTTACCGGACACCAGGTGCCCTCTCCCTACATCACTGAGTGAGCCGACCCAACAAGGTTCTCAGACATAAGCCAAGGCACTTACCAGAATGTCACACTTATTTATTAAGGTGCTGTAAAGTGCTTACATATCACTTACTAGTCATTTCACAGCACTACAAATAAAGTTGAACCAATATTTAAAGAGGAAATAATGGTGAGGCGGATGTTTGGACAAAATATCAGAAACAAAAATATCGTGGGGCAGAATATTGTGAAGGTACGTTTCTATAGGTCAGTGACGTTTTACTAAATATAACTCCACATATATGCACCTTGATGATACATATATCTTCAAGGTATGGATCTCTGAAGCTAAGAATAGTAAATCTATGCTCACCTACTTGCAGTTACCTTCTTGATATTCTTATCCTCGATACTTTTGATATGATATTCTGTCCACGTCATATTTGTGTTTCAGATATTCTGTCACTGATCCAGTGAGGCAAGGAGTAGCTTAGTAGTGAGGATGAGAAGCAAGAGCAGCCCTGCCACGAACCGCATTGCTGATTGGTCGATAGCTTTGTTTAAGAGACCAGAACTCCTCCCATTACCACCTACCTTTGTGTTGGTATCACTGGGGCCAGGCTCCTGGCTAGGGCCCTGAATAAAGGACCATATTACACATGTTACTTGTTATGTATTTTTATTTTAAAGCATTTACTCACTGATGTTAATACTCCTTTAGTACTCATTGTTTGTCTGAAACTGCAGATGTGTCTGTCAATGTTTAGAGAAATGTGTTTTATGCTAGAGATAATGTACTGATATTTAAAATGTGTTTTATGCAACAATATGTATTATTGTAAATCAAATTTTAATGAAAATGGCATTGTGAGGAGATAACAAAATTCATCCTAAACTGCACTTGTTTTTACAATTTCTTCTTTTTTCTCGAATATCATCTCTCAGGGGACCGCCGTGTCTTTAATCAACCACAAGGACACAAAACTAAAACTAAGGAAGGTAATTTGAGCAGAACCATCCAACTGACAGCTTCACAAAGTCTTACGTAGACGTCTGATCCTGATGCCATTCACAATTCACAAGTGGGTTAATAACTCCTCATCAAACCAAATGTGTCTCTCCTTGGGCTGATAATGGATTCTAGTTTCCTAAGAGTGCGTTTCCCATTTCCTCTCTTAATGGATTTGGGCACAAAATCTATCACTGAGAATCTTAACATTTCCACATCCTCAATGTGAAATTTCTTTGAATGTTTTTGCCACTGGATACTTAGAACCTAAGTCCCTAATGGCTCTAATGAGCTGTAGGACTCTAGGCAGCCTCAAGGCTGTTCTTTTCTGTCTCTTTCCAAACAGTAAACCTTTCTAGTCCCACTCCCTGCCTTGTGCTCGACCCTTTCAAATATTTACCTTTTATTGCCTCTTCCCCCCAGGCAGCCCATTATCCCAGACTGCTCCTCCTCACACAAAGCATTCCTGCTACAATTCTCACAGCTCTCCAGACTCCGTGTATGGGATGTTGTTGCAAGGGGCGAGGGCTCTCAGCAGGTCACGTGCTCTTTCCTGGTGCCTTCTCTAATGTTGGCTTTTAGTTCTGAAGTTCACGGCTAGAAAGGTTGTCCCACTTCTGCTCACTGTATGTGGACATGAGACGGAGCACGGCCCATAAGTGGCACCACAGCCACGCAAACCGCAAGCTACACCCACAATGCACTGCTCATGGCCTCCTCCTTCATGCAACAGATGCAGTTACAAACCTTGTGAACCATTTTAGAGTCTAAGGGCCTGAGTTAGATCTTGGCGGATGCGGTTACTCCGTCATCACGGCGATGGATATCCTGTCCGCCATATTACAATCCCATTATGTGCTATTGTAGGAGGCTGGCCTGGTGTGTAGTGGGTACCAAAGGTACTTACACCTTATACCAGGTCCAGTTATCCCTTACTAGTGAAATGTAGTTAGCGTCTAGAAGCCAAGCTGTCTAGGGGTAGCTGTAGCAGAGCAGCCAAGGATGATCTAGGAGACATGCAAAGCTCTTGCAATACCACTGTAGTCACACAGTAATCACACACATGAAAGAAAATACTCAGTGTTAAAAAAATAAAGGTACTTTATTTTGGTGACACAAATGGAAAAAATATTTTAGAGACTATACTCCCTTAGGAGGTAAGTAATGCGCACAATATATACACTAGTATCCAAAAACAGGTAAGTACACAGTCAGAAAACAGTGTAAATAGTGAAAATCACAATAGGTTGCAATGGGCCTAGTGGGAACACAAACCATATACTAAAATAGTGGAATGCGAAAGTCGGTTTCCCCCCTAGGCAAGTGTAGTGTGTAGAGGGGCGCTGGGAGTGTAAGAAAACACCAAATGTAAGTAATATAACCCACACCAGAGCCCAGGAAAACTGGAGTAAATCACAGCAAGTTTCCTGAAACACACACGACGTCGTGATAGAAGATGATGCAAGAACCAGAAGAGACTGCAAGACATTAACAATGGATTCCTGGACCTGAAGACCTGTGGAAGAAAGGGACCGAGTCCAAGAAGCACTGTAGAATCCAGAGAGAACAGCCCCTGCTAACCCAGATGAAGGTGCAAAAGAAGAACCACCGGTGAGAAGACAAAGTCAATTATGCACCCAAGAAGACAGATGCGTGTTCCTGGTTGGTGCAGAAGATGTCCCATGCCGGATGGATGATTGCAGTCTGGGTTGCATCCCTGGATTCCGCCAACAAGCCGGCGCCAAGACTGTCGGGTCACTATAGTCCACCACCTGTGTTGCTGGATCCACGCCTGTCGTCTGGAGAGGGGACCCATGCCACTGGTCGTTGCTGCAGAGTGGTGCCTGCTGAGGCAGGGAAGTGACTCCGTCACTCCACAGGAGATTCCTTCAGTTCTTCTGGTGCAGGCTGAAAACAAGCAGTCCTCGGAGGATGCACAACTTGGAAACTGTTGCAGTTGCTGGCAGGAGCTAAAGTTACAATGTTGCAGAAGTCATTTTTGCTTCTTTACTGCAGTTTGTAGAGTTCCTGGACGGTTCAGCTCTGGTTCCATTGGTAGAAGATGAGGTAAAGGATTCAGAGAATTCCTGCTGGAGTCTTGCAATCCGAATCTGAAGAAACACCCAGAGGAGAAAACCCTAAATAGCCCTGAGAGGGGGATTGGTCACCTAACCAAGTAAGTACCTATCAGGGGAGGTCTCTGATGTCACCTGCTGGCACTGGCCACTCAGATGCTCCTGAGTGCCTCACCTTTTGGAATCCAAGATGGCAAAACCCAGGGACACTCTGGAGGAGCTCTGGGCACCACGCCTGCGGTGGTGATGGACATGGGAGTGGTCACTTCCCTTTCCTTTGTCCAGTTTCATGTCAGAGCAGGGGCTGGGGGTCTCTGAACCGGTGTGGACTGGATTATGCAAGGATGGCACTATCTGTGCCCTTCAAACCATTTCCAGAGGCTCTGGGAGGCTACCCCTCCCATGCCTGTAACACCTATTTCCAAAGGGAGAGGATGTAACACCCCTCTCCCAAAGGAAATCCTTTATTCTGCCTTCCTGGGCTTGAGCTCCTCAAGCAACAGGAGGGTAGAAACCTGTCTGTGAGGTGGCAGCCTGGGGTTCCGGGAGAACCTCAGAAGGCTGGCATGGCAGTACTGGGGGTCCACTGTGGAGCACCCAGAGTGCATGGGATTGTACAACCAATACTGGAATCAGTATTGGGGTACAATTCCTAGTTGTTAGACACCTTACATAGCTATATTCAGGGTAACCATTGTAAAGCTGGACATAGGTATTGACCTATGTCTAGTGCACGCATAAAATGGCATCCTCGCACTCACAAGGTCTGGAAAATGGTCCTAGATGACAGGGGAGCATCTCCACTAGGGCAGGGTTGCCCTCACACACAGATACTTTGCACCCAGCTTTCAGGATTGGAAGGCCTGACATATAGGTGACTTATAAGTGACTTGGTGCAGTGAAAATGGCTGTGAAAGGTTTCATGCACCATTTCACGCAGGCTGCAATGGCAGTCCTGTAGAACCCTTTGCACGGGCTCCCTATGGGTGGCAAAAGTAATGCTGCAGCCCAGAGGAATCCCCAATGCCCTGGGTACCTAGGTAACATATACTAAGGTCTTATAAGGGGGCACTAGTATGCCAATTTGGAGTGAAGTACTGGGTTACCAGTATGCAGTGACAACATTTAGAGGAAAGAGACCATAAGTACAGGGGTCCTGGTTAGCAGGACTCCAGTGACACAGTCAAAACACACTGCCACCAGGCAGAAATTGGGGGTAACATGCCAAAAAGAGGGTACTTTCCTACAGCTATGGAGACGGTAATGCTGCGGACGGGATGTCCGTCACATTTGTGAGGCAGTATTCCATCCACTGAGATCTAAATCAGGCCCTGTGTAGTAATCTGTAGTATCATTCGTACGTTTTGTCACGTGTTGTTGTATAATTACATTTCACTTTTAGGTTTATTTATTAGAATTCAATTTATGAGGTCGTAAGCATTGCATTTGGTTGCATGTTGTGGCTTCAAATGCTGCTGAGCCAGCTATGCGTTGGGCTCCTCCTCGTAACTTGCAAATGTCAATGTTTTTTCTGTTTTAATTTCAAATGTAGCTGCATTTTAACAGTGCTTTGTAAGTGAATTTCTGTTTCTTTTTTAACCGCATGTTTAGGTGTTCTAACCAATGCTGACCATAACGTCACTTTAACCTTAGTTTTTTTTAAAGTGAATTTAGTTTTTTTTAATCATAAACCATGTCCAACTGTACCCTAAGGCCAATTCGGTGCACTGATTACCTGACTTAAGCGGTGCACGGTTGGAGGGGCCACGGGGCCTGCACCCAACCACTGTCGAACACGACTGAAGGACATGTGCAGCAACCGCATGAGGAGGCCACACTGTACCACAAGAGGAGGCTACAATTCATCTGAATGAGAAGCCTCACTGCATCTTCTGCAGAGGCTCCACTGCATCACCCTAAGAGACGCCTTCACTGCTTCTTCTGCAGAGGCTCCACTGCATCACCCTAAGAGATGCCTTGACTGCATTCTATGAGGATGCTTCACTGCATCACCTTAAGAGATGCCTTGACTGCATTCTATGAGGATGCTTCACTGCATCACCTTAAGAGATGCCTTAACCGCATTTTATGCAGAGGCTTCACTGCATCACCTTAAGAGATGCCTTAACCGCATTTTATGCAGAGGCTTCACTGCATCACCTTAAGAGACGCCTTCACTGCATCTTATGCAGAGGCTTCACTGCATCACCTTAAGAGACGCCTTCACTGCATCTTATGGAGAGGCTTCACTGCATCACCTTAAGAGACGCCTTCACTGCATCTTATGCAGAGGCTTCACTGCATCACCTTAAGAGACGCCTTCACTGCATCTTATGGAGAGGCTTCACTGCATCACCCTAAGAGATGCCTTGACTGCATCTTATGGAGAGGCTTCACTAAATCACCTTAAGAGATGCCTTCACTGCATCTTATGCAGAGGCTTCACTGCATCACCTTAAGAGACGCCTTCACTGCATCTTATGGAGAGGCTTCACTAAAACACCTTAAGAGATGCCTTCACTGCATCTTATGCAGAGGCTTCACTATGTATTGTGTGGACGCTCCACTGCATCACCCTAAGAGATGCCTCGACTGCATTTTATGCAGAGGCTTCACTGCATCACCTTAAGAGACACCTTCATTGCATCTTATGCAGAAACTTCACTGCATCACCATAGGAGACGGCTTTGCAGCATTCTATGTGTAGGCTTCACTGCCTCTACAAAAGAAAAGCCTTTAACTGCATTCTAGGAGGAGGGTTCACTGCATTACCATAGAAAATGCCTTGACTGCATTCTATGGGGAGGCTTCACTGCATTGCGATGATGAGGCTTCACTGCATCACCATAAGAGATGCCTTCACCGCATACTAGGCGGAGGGTTCGCTGCCTCACCATCAGAGATGCCTTCATTGCATTCTAAGTGGAGGGTTCACTGCATCACCTTAAGAGATGCCTTAACTGCGTCTTCTGCAGAGGCATCCCTGCATCGCCTTAAGAGATGCCTTAACTGCATCTTCTGCAGAGGCATCACTGCATCGCCTTAAGGGATCCAGACTATGATAAATCATAGTCTGGATTGGTTTCTGCAGAGGATCTTTGGAGGATTAAAGGAATTGATTTAGACTCTCTGAGGATTTGGAATGGAGTTAATGCAGCAAACAGAAAAGAACCAACTTGCTGTTTTTAATGTTTTTTTAATAGGTTTTTGATTCATTGGAATATGTATTATTCTTCTTTCTATCTATCACAAGCACTTTTCTTTTTCACACTATCTGCCCTTTGGTGTGTTGTTTCACTAGATGGGTTGTCCATATAGGATGAATATATTATATTGATATTTATGTATAAGTAAAAAAATGAATATATATATTTATATGAATAAAGTTTTTCTGTTTTCACCTATGTTGTTTTATGATATATAAATAATTTCTCATTGCATTCTAGACAGAAGCTTCACTGCATCACCATAAGAGATGCCTTCATTGCATTCTAGCCGGAGGATTCACTGCATCACCCTAGGAGATGCCTTGACTGCATTCTATGCGGATGCTTCACGGCATCACTTTAAGAGATGCCTTCACTGCATCTTATGCAGAGGCTTCACTGCATCACCTTAAGACATGCCTTCACTGCATCTTATGCAGAGGCTTCACTGCATCTTGTGTGAAGGCATCACTGCATCACCCTAGGAGATGCCTCGACTGCATTCTATGCAGATGCTTCACTGCCTCACCTTAAGAGATGCCTTCACTGCATTTTATGCGGATGCTTCACTGCATCGCCTTAAGAGATGCCTTCACTGTATCTTATGCAGAGGCTTCACTGCATCACCTTAAGGATTGTCTTGACTGCATTCTATCTAGAGGCTTCACTGCATCACCCTAAGATATGCCTTCACTGCATTGTATGCAGAGGCTTCACTGCATCACCGTAAGGGATGCCTTCACTGCATCTTAGGCAGAGGCTTCACTGCATCACCATAAGAGATGCCTTTACTGCATTCTATGCAAAATCTTCACTGCATCACCATAAGAGATGGCTTTGCTGCATTCTATGCGTAGGCTTCACTGCCTCTACAAATGAAAAGCCTCTAACTGCATTCTAGGAGGAGGCTTCACTGCATCACCATAAGAGAGGCCTTCACTGCACTCCGATGAGGAGGCTTCCCTGCATTACTATAAAAGATGCCTTCACTGCATTCCATGCCGAGGCTTCACTGCACTCTGATGATGAGGCTGCACTGCATTGCATGAGGAGATTTCACTGTACAGCATGAGGATGCCTACTGCATCACACAAGGAGGCTAAAATGCACCACATGAGAGATGTTCGCAACATCCTTCAAGAGGTCTTCACTGTACACCAAGTAAGGCTTCACTGCATCATATCAGGAGACTGCTCTGCATTCTAGGAAGAGGCCCCACTGTATCTGATGAGGAGGTTTCAGTGCATCCCATTTCGAGGCTTCACTGTATCTCAGGAGAAGCTTCACTGCATCCCATGCAGCGCTTCAATGCATCCTCTAGGGTAGTTTCACAGCATCCACACAGGGACGCTTTATTTCATCCCATGAGGAGGGATCACTGCATCGTAGGAAGAGGCTTCAGTGATTTGCAAGAGGAGGCATCACTGCATCCTATAAGGAGGCTTCGCTGCCCCCTATGACCAGGCTCCACTGTGTCACAGAGGAGGGGTCAGTGCATTCTATTGAAAGGTTTCACGGCCTCCTATGAGACTGTTTAATTTCATCCTATTGCAAGGCTCAACTGAATCCAGTGAGGTGTCTTCACTGCATGGCATGAGGAGGCTTTACTGCATGACATGAGGAGGCATAAGTGTGTCCTTTGAAGAGGCTTCAATGCATGATATGAGGAGGGCTAATTTTGTCTTTTGAGGAGGCTTCACTGCATGACATGAGGAGGGCTAATTGTGTCCTTTGAGGAGGCTTCACTGCATGGCATGAGGAGGATTCACTGCATGACATGTGGAGGCCTAATTGGGTCCTTTGAGGAGGCTTCACTGCATGACATGAGGAGGATTCACTGCATGACATGAGGAGGCCTAATTGTGCCCTTTGAGGAGGCTTCACTGCATGACATGAGGATGGCTAATCGTATCCTTTAAGGAGCCTTCACTGCATGACATGAGGAGGATTCACTGCATGGGATGAGGAGGCTTCATTGTCTCCTGTGAGGAGGCTTCATTGTGTCCTACGAGGAGGCCTCATTGTGTCCTATGAGGAGGCTTCACTGCATGGGATGAGGAGGCTTCCTTGTGTCCTATGAGGAGGCTTCACTGCATGGGATGAGGAGGCTTCATTGTGTCCTGTGAGGAGGCTTCATTGTGTCCTACGAGGAGGCCTCATTGTGTCCTATGAGGAGGTGTCAGTGCACCCCAGGGTAGGCTCCACTCTGTCACAGGGTTCAGTACATCCTATGGAAAGGGTTCCCTGCATCCCATGACGTGGTGCCGCTGCGTCTCGTGAAGATGATTGACTTTATCCAATGGGCAGGCTTCACTGCATCCCTTGAGAAGGATTCACTGTATCACATGAGAAATCTTCACTGCATCCCGTGAATAAATGTTGTTGCATCATTAGAAGAGGCTTCCTTGCCTCCTATGAAAGACTTACATTTGTCCCTTGAGGAGGCTTCACTGCATCCTACGAGTGCGCTTCACTGCTTCTCATGAGGATGCTTCGCTGCTTTCTCTGAAAAGGTTTCATTGCATCCTTTGAGGAGGCCATACTGCATCCTATGAGGAAACGTCACTGCATCCCATAAGGAGGCTTCACTGCCTCCTATGAAAAGGTTTCATTGCATCCTTTGAGGACGCTACACTGCATCCTATGAGGAAGCTTCACTGCATCTCATGAGGAGCCTTCACTGCCTCCTAATAAAAGGGTTTCATTGTGCCCCTTGAGGAGGCTACATTGTATCCTATGAGGATGCTTCACTGCATTTCATGAGGAGGCTACACTTCACCCTACGAGGATGTTTCACTGCATCTCATAAGGAGGCTTTACTGCTTCCAATGAAGAGGTTTCATTGCATCCCTTGAGGAGGCTACACTGCATCCTATGAGGATGCCTCACTGCATCTCATGAGGAGGCTTCATTGCTTCCATTGAAAAGGTTTCATTGCATCCATTTGATGAGGCTACACTTCATCCTATGAGGAAACTTCACTGCATCTCATGAGGATGCTTCACTGCTTCCTCTGAAAAGGTTTCATTGCATCCTTTGAGGAGGTTACACTGCATCTCATAAAGAGGCTTCACTGCTTCCTCTGAAAAGGTGTCATTGCATCCTTTGAGGAGGTTACACTGCATCTCATAAAGAGGCTTCACTGCTTCCTCTGAAAAGGTGTCATTGCGTCCTTTGAGGAGGTTACACTGCATCCTTTGAGGAGGTTACACTACATCCCACTCTGAGTCTCCCGAGATTGAAACTACAATCTGTGATTCATCTGCATGAGATACAGGGGAGAATCCAAACCATCTGGCCAGCTTGGCCAGAGGTGCCACTTAAATAATAAAGAGGGTTGGACTCAGGGAAGACCCCTGAGGGACCCCGCAGGGCAGCGTGAAAGGCCTGGATGTGAAGCCCCCCAACGCCTCCGTCTGTTCTCTGCCAGCAAGAAAAGATGTCAGCCAGGCGCGCGCTAATGCACCGACCCCTGCACTGTCCGACCGCTGGGGGAAACGGCACCGGAAGTGGAGGAAAGATCTAACAAGATCCATGCCGCCTTTCCGCCCCTGTCCATGATCATCCAAATGTCTTCCACCTCTGCAAGCAGCGCTGACTCTCTACTGTGGGTTTTCCTAAATCCATACTGTACAATGTCTAAGATTTCATGTGCATCCAGTTGAGATGTTTTCCAGACTTTTTGCGGGAAACGGAAGCCGGGATATGGGACTGCAGCTTCTTACAGGATCCAATGGAAGTTTTTCCAGCAGAGTAAGAAAGGATGCTTTCTTCCAGTCAGCAGGACAAATCCTGTTTGAATAATTAAATTCAAAAGAGTGCTGAGCTGGCCTGGAATTACCTTTGATGCTAATTGAACAGTAGATGGCGGGCAGTGGAGTTCTGAGTCTCTGCCCCCCACTACTCCCCTGAGAAGCCTTTGACTGCTCCCCCAACAGGCAAGCACAGACATTGGGGTGCTTGGCCCAGCTTGCAGAACCACAGGTGGCCAGACCACTGGTCACCAGCCGCAAACAGCCCCAGACCCCGAGCCTGCGACACAGAAGCCCTATTTTCCTGGGCTTTGCTTTTTCCGTGGTTTTGCCCTGTGACATGTCTGTTCTGTCTGTAACGAAACCCAGCACCGGTGCTGCAGCTGCTGTTTGTGGTGGAAGTGTTTTTCAGTATTTCTGGCACTTTATGTGATAACATATACATGACAGGCACAGTTGTAGAGTGCCAGTACTGACAGCTAATAGATATCAATTGCTATCTCGCACAGTGTTTCTCATTTTATCGACCTTAGAAGGATGAAAGTCTGAGTAAACCTTCCAGCAGGGGCGCAACAGACACCCCTGCAGTGGCCAAAGATTTTTTTGTTGGGGCGGAGACTTCTATACATAAAGGGGTGGGTCTCACCTTGTCAGCTCCAAGATATGGCTATTGCAGGGTGCCCTCTCAACATTCCTTACAAGTGGGGGCCCCAAGGTTTCCTTACGCCACTGCCTTGCAGGATTTGAACCTGTCACCATGGTGTCAAACACAGAGCCCTGGAGTAGACACATTAACCCACTGAGCACAGGATCCAGATGTTGTGGTGCATCTGTTGTGACTTTTAGTTTATTTTTTAATGTAACAAATAACATCTGTTTTCACGCAGCATTTGCTGTGGCAGATGTTACCGTTTTCCAGCACTTGTTTGACCCGCTGGAATTCACCCGGTAAGTGTTGCTGGGGTGCGGGGATTACAGTAAAACTCAGGATTCAAGTCTGCAGTTTGCGCAGGTAATGGAAAAACGGAACCCCTCCTATGAAACAAAACAGGATTTCCGTTCTCATTCTACTGTCTCAGATCTCTTTTTTACTCTGAAAAGAAAATGTATTCGCAGATTGTTTCCACCTTATCACTGTCTTGCTCTTAGTTATATTCTGGTGAGCGTGTACCTTTGATTTTTGTATTATTCAGTGTTTCGGAGACCCCTGGGGTGGATTTGCCTTGCATCAGGGCTGCTCTGTTCCTTGCTGATGGCTTCCTTGCAAGAGGAGACATCAGGCCAAGAGGGCAGTGTAGGAAAGTACCCTCTTTTTGACATGTTACCCCCAATTTCTGCCAGATGCCAGTGTGTTTTGACTGTGTCACTGGGATACTGCTAGTCAAGACCCCAGTGGTTATGGTTTTTGGCCTGCTTGACAGTATGTTTCACTGTTTTTGAAAGTATGCTTGACTGTGTCACTGGAGTCCTTCTAACCAGGACCCCAGTGCTTCTGCTCTCTCTGGTTCTAAATTGGTCACTAAATACTGGTAACTCAGTATTTCACTCCAGATTGGCATACTAGTCCCCCCTTATAGGTCCCTAGTATATGGTACCTAGGTACCCTGGGCACTGGTGTTCCAGGGGATCCCTATGGGCTGCAGCATTACTTTTTCCACCCATAGGGAGCCCATCAAAAGGCTTCTGCAGGACTGCCTTTGCAGCCTGTGTGAAATGGTGCATGCACCCTTTCACAGGCATTTACACTGCACCAGGTCACTTATAAGTCACCTATATGTCAGGTGTTCCAACCCTGAAGGTTGGGTACAAAGTACCTTAGTGAGGGCCCACCTCACTAGCAGAGGTGCCCCCACTACGTCCAGGACCATTTACCTGGACTTCGTGAGTGCAGGGGTGCCATTTTACCAGTGCACTGGACATAGGTCAATACCTATGTCCTGCTTCACAATGGTAACCCCAAATATGGCCATGTAAGGTGTCTAACACCTGGGAATTGTACCCCAATACTGATATTGGTATTGGTTGCACAATCCCATGCACTCTGGGGGCTCCAAAGTGGACCCCCAGTACTGCCATACCAGCCTTCTGAGGTTTTCCAGGCAGCCCCAGCTGCTGTCACCTTACAGACAGGATTCTGCCCTCCTGATGCTTGAGCAGCTCAGGCCCAGGAAGGCAGAACAAAGAATTTCCTTTGGGAGAGGGGTGTTACACCCTCTCCCTTTGGAAATAGGTGTTACAGGCATGGGAGGGGTAGCCTCCGAGAGCCACTGGAAATGCTTTGAAGGGCACAGATGGTGCCCTCCTTGTATAATCCAGTCTACACCAGTTCAGGGACCTGCAGCCCCTGCTCTGGCGTGAAACTGGACAAAGGAAAGGGGAGTGACCACTCCCCTGTCCATCACCACCGCAGGGGTGGTGCACAGAGCTCCTCCAGAGGGTCCCTGGGTTTTGCCATCTTGGATTCCAAGGTGATGGGGCACTCAGGAGCATCTGAGTGGCCAGTGCCAGCAGGTGGCATCAGAGACCTCCGCTGATAGGTGCTTACTTGGTTAGGTAACCAATCCCCCTTTCAGGGCTATTTGGGGTCTCCCCTCTGGGTGTTTCTTCAGATTCGGATTGCAAGACTCCAGCTGGATTCCTCTGCATCACTTACTTCATCTTCTACTGACGGAACCGCAGCTGAACTCTCCAGGAACTCTACAAACTGCAGCAAAGAAGCAAACATGACTCCTGCAACATTGTAACGTCAGCTCCTGCCAGCAACTGCAACAGTTTACAGGTCATGCATCCCCCGAGGACTGCCTATGTTCAGCCTGCACCAGAAGAACCGAATGAATCTCCCATGTAGTGACGGAGTCACTTCCTTGCTTCAGCAGGCACATCTCTGCAGCGATGACCTGGGGCATGGGTCCCCTCTCCAGACGACAAGCGTGGATCCAGCAACACAGGTGGTAGATTAAAGTGACCCCGACAGTCCCAATGTCGAGCTGTCCAACTTTGGTGGAGGTAAGACCTTGCCTCCCTATGCAAGACAGTACCCCTTTGTACCATGTGACTTGCAGTTGCCAAGGCCTGTGTGCAACCTTCCAAGAAGTTCTTCATGCACAGCACAGCTTAAGCCCCCAGCACTCCATCCTGTGACGCCCAGCTTCCTGAGTGGTTCTCAGGCAGCATGGGATCCCTTTGTGTCATGCTGCATGGGCCTCCATTTGTACCTTCTTTGTTCCCGTGCTGTGGGATGCCTGTGCACGCTGTTTGGTCTTCTCATGGCTCTCTGAGTTGCTGAGAGCCCTCTCTGTCTCTCCCTCCTGGATAGAGGCCACCAAGTCCCTCCTGGTTCCGGGCAGCCCCATTTTCTGCTAACCAGGAGCTTTCCATGTGCCAAGGCTTGTTGGCAGAATCCAGTGACGCAAACCAGACTGCAATCATCCATTCAGCATGGGACATCTTCTGCACCAACCAGGAACACGCATCTGTCTTCTTGGGTGCATAACTGACTTTGGGGGTCATTCTGACTTCGGCGGGCGGCGGAGGCCGCCCGCCAAAGTTCCCCCGACAGAATACCGCAGCGCGGTCAAAAGACTGCCGCGGTAATTCTGAGTTTCCCGCTGGGCCGGCGGGCGACCGCCAGAAGGCCGCCCGTCCGCCCAGCGGGAAACCCCCTTCCACGAGGATGCCGGCTCCGAATGGAGCCGGCGGAGTGGAAAGGGTGCAATGGGTGCAGTTGCACCTGTCGCGATTTTCAGTGTCTGCTATGCAGACACTGAAAATCTTTGTGGGGCCCTGTTAGGGGGCCCCTGCAGTGCCCATGCCATTGGCATGGGCACTGCAGGGGCCCCCAGGGGCCCCACAACACCCGTTCCCGCCAGCAAGGTTCTGGCGGTCAAAACCGCCAGAACCAGGCTGGCGGGAAGGAGGTCGGAATCCCAGCGCTGCCATGGAGGATTCATCAGGCCAGGGGAAAACCGGCGGGAAACCGCCTGTTTCCCTTTTCTGACCGCGGCTTTACCGCCGCAGTCAGAATTGGCCTGGATGCACCGCCAGCCTGTTGGCGGTGCATCCGCGGTCCCCGGCCCTGCCGGTCTATGACCGCCAGGGTCGGAATTACCCCCTTTGTCTTCTCACCTGTGGTTCTTCTTTTGCACCTTCATCAGAGTTAGCAGGGGCTCCTGTTCTCCGTGGACACTTCAGTGCTTCTTGGACTTGGTCCCCTTCTTCCACAGGTCTTCAGGTCCAGGAATCCATAATTGGTGTCTTGCAGTCTCTTCTGGTTCTTTCATAATTTTTTATCAGGACTTCTTGTGTGTTTCAGGAAACTTACTGTGATTTACTCCTGTTTTCCTGGGCTCCGGGGTGGGGTCTATTACTTACCTTTGGTGTTTTCTTACACTCACAGCACCCCTCTACACACTACACTTGCCTAGGTGGGAAATCGACTTTCACATTCCACTATTTTAGTATATGGTTTGTGTTCCCCCTAGGCCCATTGCCACCTATTGTGATTTTCACTATTTGCACTGTTTTCTGACTGGTAATTACCTGTTTTTAGTTCCTAGTGTATATATTGTGTATATTACTTACCTCCAAAGGGAGTATAGTCTCTAAGGCATTTTTGGCATTTGTGTCACCAAAATAAAGTACCTTTATTTTTGTAACACTGAGTATGTTCTTTCATGTGTGTGAGTACTGTGTGACTACAGAGGTATTGCAAGAGCTTTGCTTGTCTCCTAGCTCAGCCTTGGCTGCTGTGCTACAAGCTACCTCTAGAGAGCCTAGCTGCAGACACTGACTACATTTCACTAATAAGGGATAACTGGACCTAGTATAAGGTGTAAGTATCTTTGGTAGCCACTACAAACCAGGCCAGACTCCTACATTGGTGTCAGTAGTGGGATAAGTACTTGCAATTGCCTTATCTCTCTGTCACCGGTGCTTTCCACAGGAAAGTATACTATATACCTAGAGCTCTACAAAAGTACACTTAGGCTCTCATTTTAACATTGGCAGTAAATACCACCTCATGCCGCAGTGACGGCTGCCAACATACCGCCACCGCGGCTACCATCCGTCCGCCATATTATGAGCACTGCCTGACTTTCGCCACAATAAGGGCGGAAATCCGTCAGTGTTCATTGTGGCGGAAGGTGGTAACCTGACTCTGCTACCACCAGCACTGCCACGCCAGGTGAACGCCGCCAGCCGTATTATGACCAGTAATATGGCCTGGTGGTGTCCTGCTGGTGGGGCGCTGCTGGTGGTAGCAGCGCCCTTTCCCATTCTCTGCCGGACGACTTCCTCGCCGGAGAAGGTAAGTCGGGTGTCTGACAGAGGAGGGGGGTGGGAGGGCAGGGGGTGATGTGTATGAGTCTGAGTGTCTGTGTGAATGTGTCTGTGAGTGATGTGTTGTATGCATGTGTATGAATACGTGTATGCCAGTGTGTGTATGAATGTGTATATGTGTGACGCTGCGCAGACCTGCGGCGCCCCATTCACAGGTCGCAGTCAGATTGCCAGTTCGCATCTCGGACAGCCGTTTCTGCCGCGGGCCACTTTTCAGCCTGCGACCTGTTTTTCGGGCTACAGCGTGACCTGAGACCTTTTCTTTTGGCTCAGGTTCTCACTGCATCCAGTTTTTGCCCCCTTAATTTTTCTTACCTGTTTGTTGCTGTTTTTCTTCTTCTCTTCTTTTTTTTCTTTTTGTTTCTTCTTTGGCCATATTTTATCTTACCCAGAAGTCTGTATTCTTTCCCTGCATGCTTTGCTTCCTACCATATACTATGGTTATTTTTCAATTTACCTTTATGTGGCTCTTCCCAATCCAAGATGGTGTCTTCATTACTTCCTGCATGTCACTTCCTGTCTTGTCTGTATATAAGCACAGTTTGTCTTCTGTTCCTTGCGTTGCAAACACTTCCGTTCCGGTTGTGCTTCTCGCTCCTGTATCCCGTGATTTGGATTCTACCTTTTCTCCTGACTTCAGTTTCTGTTCAAGTCCTTTTTGTGCCTCAATATTTTTTTTTCCTTATTTTTCAGGAGTTCCTGGAGTAGAGGTTTTTCCTTGCTGGTTTTTCTTCCCTCTGGGACTCCTTCTGGAGGTTAAGGCCTGCTTGGTGTTTTATTATCAGCAGCACCGTGGCTACTGGAAAGGGTCGCCCCTACCTTGGTCAATCTAGAACAAGCAAGAAACCAGGTGGTGCGCAGAGACTGGCGGATTACTCCGGTAAGAGGCGTTCAAGTCGTGACAGTATGCCAGTGTTAGCGAGTGGGTGTATGGCAGAGTTAGTGAATGGGTGTATGCTTGGTGCATGTGGGTGTCTGTGTACGTGTATGTGGGGAGGGGGTGGGGTGAGGGGTGCCCTGACTGTAGTGGGGGTGAGAGAGGGGGGTGATGTGTGTGAGTGGCTGTGGAGGCAGTTGTGTGGAGTGTGCGTGTATGGGGGTGGGGGTGAATGTATCGGAGGGCGTGAGTGAGTGGATCGGAGGGGGTGTCAGTTTGTGTATCAGGGTGGGGGTTAGTGTGTGTATGTGGGTTGGGTGGGGGGTGAGTTTGAATGTCAGGGGTGGGGGGGTGTGTGTTTGGATCAGGGGTGGGTGGGGAGTGAGTTTGGATGGAAGGGGGTGTCAGGTGAGTGTTGGGGGAGCCGCTTAACCCATGACAGGGAAGGAATTCCCTGTCACCAGTAGGGCCTACCGTCATGGTTTTTAGGCCGGCTCATAATGCTGGGGCGGTACTCTGTGGACTGCTAGGTCTGAGATTCGCGTCTCTGGCCCAGCGGCTCATACTGCCCTGGCGGTTTGAATGGAGAAGTGGCGGGCTGGCTGCAACCAACCCGCCATTCTCATAATGTGGCGGTATATACTGTCAGCCTGTTGGCGGTACTACCGCCATATTAACCCAGGCAGTCGAAGGTCGCCAGGGTCATAATGAGGGTCTTAGGGCCTCATTCTAACTTCGGCGGGCGCTCCCATTCTGGCTTTCCCGCTGGGCCGGCGGGCGACCGCCAAAAGAGCGCCCGCCGCCCAGCGGGAAAGGCCCTGCAACAAGGAAGCCGGCTCCGAATGGAGCCGGCGGAGTTGCAGGGGTGCGACGGGTGCAGTTGTACCCGTCGCGATTTTCACTGTCTGCTAAGCAGACAGTGAAAATCCTGCTGGGGCCCTGTTAGGGGGCCCCTGCAATGTCCATGCCAGTGGCATGGGCAGTGCAGGGGCCCCCAGGGGCCCCACGACACCCGTTCCCGCCATCCTGTTTCTGGCGGTGAAAACCGCCAGAAACAGGCTGGCGGGAAGGGGGTCGGAATCCCCATGGCGGCGCTGCAAGCAGCGCCGCCTTGGAGGATTCCCCCAGCCGGGGGAAATCCGGCGGAAAACCGCCGGACCCGGCTGGGCGACCGCGGCTTCACAGCCGTGGTCGGAATACAAAATGAAGCACCGCCAGCCTACCGCCATGGTTTTTAGGCCGGCTCATAATGCTGGGGCGGTACTCTGTGGACCGCTAGGTCTGAGATTCGCGTCTCTGGCCCAGCGGCTCATACTGCCCTGGCGGTTTGAATGGAGAAGTGGCGGGCTGGCTGCAACCAACCCGCCATTCTCATAATGTGGCGGTATATACTGTCAGCCTGTTGGCGGTACTACCGCCATATTAACCCAGGCAGTCGAAGGTCGCCAGGGTCATAATGAGGGTCTTAGGGCCTCATTCTAACTTCGGCGGGCGCTCCCATTCTGGCTTTCCCGCTGGGCCGGCGGGCGACCGCCAAAAGAGCGCCCGCCGCCCAGCGGGAAAGGCCCTGCAACAAGGAAGCCGGCTCCGAATGGAGCCGGCGGAGTTGCAGGGGTGCGACGGGTGCAGTTGTACCCGTCGCGATTTTCACTGTCTGCTAAGCAGACAGTGAAAATCCTGCTGGGGCCCTGTTAGGGGGCCCCTGCAATGTCCATGCCAGTGGCATGGGCAGTGCAGGGGCCCCCAGGGGCCCCACGACACCCGTTCCCGCCATCCTGTTTCTGGCGGTGAAAACCGCCAGAAACAGGCTGGCGGGAAGGGGGTCGGAATCCCCATGGCGGCGCTGCAAGCAGCGCCGCCATGGAGGATTCCCCCAGCCGGGGGAAATCCGGCGGAAAACCGCCGGACCCGGCTGGGCGACCGCGGCTTCACAGCCGTGGTCGGAATACAAAATGAAGCACCGCCAGCCTGTTGGCGGTGCTTCAGCCGGCCTCCACCCTGGCGGTCATAGACCGCCAGGGTCAGAATGAGGCCCTTAGTCTTTTCACTTGCTTTCTAAAAGACTAAAAGTTAGGTAAAGCAGGTATTTTTCTTTTCTTTCCTTTCAATTTACTCTAACTTTCTACACTATGGGGGTCATTCTGACCTCAGCAGTAAAAGGCGCTTACCGCCGGTCAGAAGACCGCCATAACACCGCCGCGGCCGCGGGAAACCGCCATGGTCATTCTGACCCGCAACAGGCAAACCGCCAAAAACCCGACATCCACAAAAGTCCGCCACACCAACGGCCAGCGAAAAACTGGCGATGACCAAACTTCCACCGTCACGCCAACAGAAATACGCCCATTCCATTCCGACCCACGAATCCACGCGGCGGTCTTTCAACCGCGGTATTCCATTGGCGGTACACACCGCCGCGGTCAAAATACACACACAGCACCAAAACACGACCACATTGGACATTTTGAAATACACACACCTGATACACATACAAACACCACTCCCACACACCCAACACAATATAAAACACACACCCACATCACCCACAAACCCCTACGACCACCAATTATTGACTAAGGCCAGAGAGAGACACCACCAGCTAGTACAGAGCATTCACAGGCACATTACACCATCACCCACACAACATCCACGCACAAAACACCACACACCACCACACTCACCACACTCATCACCACAAACACCACCCCACACCTCATCCACACCACCTCATGGCACCCCAAAGACACCCCAGGTTTTCAGACGCTGAACTCAGGGTCATGGTGGAGGAAATAGTTCGGGTAGAGCCCCAGCTCTTCGGGACACAGGTGCAGCACACCACCATTGCCAGGAAGATGGAGCTATGGCAAAGAATAGTGGACAGGGTCAACGCTGTGGGTCAGCATCCACGAAATCGGGACGACATCAGGAAGCGGTGGAACGACCTACGGGGGAAGGTGCGTTCCATGGTATCCAGACACAACATCGCGGTGCAGAAGACTGGCGGCGGACCCCCACCTCAACCCCCAGAATTTACAACATGGGAGGAACAGGTCTTGGCGATCCTGCATCCTGAGGGCGTCGCAGGAGTAGGCGGAGGAATGGACTCTGGTAAGTCTAATCTCAACTACTTCATCCCCCCCACCCACCGGCATGCCAAATCATACCGCCACCCTTCCCCTCCACCCCCATCACACATCCTCCTTGCTAATGTCTCACCATCACAACCCACCCATCCCAACACCAAGCCCTGCATGCGACCACAAACCATGGACACCCATCACCTAAGCATGCCCACTTCACATACCCATCCCCCCCCAAACCACCGTCACAACAGCCCCCACAAGGGAATGCCAGCACTGGGGTACACGGGCACCCACCCATTGCACGCTATGGCACACACAGAAGCAATAACCATACTCTTATACCCCTGCAGGACCCGAACGCCACGACACCGCCCAGGAGGGTCCAGAAATGTCCATTCCACCCCCAGAAGAGGCCCACAGTGATGACAGCAGCTCTGTCTCCCTGGACCCAGATGACCAGCCCGGCCCATCGGGGACCTCGGGACAGTTGGTTCCCCTCAGACAGCCACAGGCCACAGCAGACCTACCCCCCTCTGGGAACACCAGCACAGCACCCACCCAGCGGGCTCATGCCTCTGACTCCAGGACACGTCAATCAGCGGTGTGTCCACCACTACAGGGCACCCAGGTGAACCCACCACCCCAACAACAACAGGGACCTGGGGGCAGTGGCAGTGGTAGTGGGCACACGGTCCAGGGGACAGAGGCCCAGGGAAACAGGGCAACTGGGAGGGCTACTGTGCGACAGGGGGGGGACAGGCCCAGGGAACCCACTCTCCACGAGGCCCTATCCTCCATCATGGGAGCATACCACCGCTCCCAGGAGACGATGGCGACGGTCCTGGCCAGGTTCCAGGAGATCCAGGTACTGCAGGAGGAACAGTTTATGGGGTTCAGGGAAGAACTCAGAAACATCAGTTCCGCAATGGGCACCATCGTTGTGGCTCTCAATCAGATTGTCAGCACATTGCGGGACCATGTGGCACCACAAAGGGCCCCTGTCACTAGCATGGACCAAGAAAAGGCCACTACCTCCGCCGGCGCTAGTGGTCAGGAGGCCCCGACACAAGAACAACAGGCCACCAGAACCCCACCCCCTGCAGAAGGAGAACCACCCCGCAAGCGGTGCCTGAGATCTAGGAAGAAGACAGAGTAGGATGCCAAGACCCCCGCCAGGAAAGGATACCCCCTGATTGTCATCCCACTGTCCCAAATTGTCACCCTGTCCAACCTTAAACTGCCCCTGCTCCACCTTCCACAGGCATATGGACAATGCACCTGTGAGATTGAAAATCTGGACTCTGCCATGGACATTCCTCCACCATCCCCCATCACCGAATTGCAACCATTACCCAAAATTGAGCACTTTAATAAACACACTTATTGCACAATAATAATCTGGAGTCTGCCTGTATTTTTGAACAAATGTATTACACAGAACCGTGCCAAAATGTCCAGTTACATTGTGATGACAACATACCACTGTCACACAGCTGCAGTCCATGGGGAAACAAAGCAGAGGTCATGGAGTGGGGCCCACTTCTCTGAAATTGGAAGGGAAAGTCACAACTCAGTTAACATACACTGGGGGGAAACTCAGACAGTAGAGAGGCAGGAGACTTTAAGTAAATGTAAAATGCCGGTGTTGATTCTTACCTGTATGTCATTGAAAATACTGCTGTATTACTGTGTCCCTGTTGTCTGTGTCGTCCTCTTCGTCTTCCTCCTCTTCACTCTCCGCAGGCTCCACAGCTGCCACAACACCACCATCTGGACCATCCTCCTGCAGGAAAGGCACCTGGCGTCGCAAAGCCAGGCTGTGAAGCATACAGCAGGCCACGATGATATGGCACACCTTCTTTGGTGAGTACATTAGGGATCCACCTGTCATATGGAGGCACCTAAACCTGGCCTTCAGGAGCCCGAAGGTCCGCTCGATCACCCTCCTAGTACGCCCATGGGCCTCATTGTACCATTCCTCTGCCCTTGTCCTGGGATTCCTCACTGGGGTCAGTAGCCATGACAGGTTGGGGTAACCAGAGTCACCAATTAGCCACACACGGTATCTCTGAAGTAGTTCCATCACGTAAGGGATGCTGCTATTTCGCATGATGTACGCGTCATGCACTGACCCAGGGAACTTGGCATTTACATGGGAAATGTACTGGTCAGCCAAACAGACCACCTGGACATTCATGGAATGATAACTTTTTCTGTTCCTGTACACCTGTTCACTCGTGCTGGGGGGGACCAAAGCAACATGTGTCCCATCAATTGCACCAGTGATGTTGGGAATATGTCCAAGCGCATAGAAATCACCCTTCACTGTAGGCAAATCGCCCACCTCCGGGAAAACAATGTAGCTCCGCATGTATTTCAGCAGGGCAGACAACACTCTGGACAACACCTTGGAAAACATAGGCGGAGACATCCCTGATGAAATGGCCACTGTTGTTTGAAATGACCCACTTGCCAAAAAATGGAGTACTGACAGAACCTGCACTAGAGGGGGGATCCCTCTGGGTTGGCGAATGGGGGACATCAGGTCTGGCTCCAGCTGGGCACACAGTTCCTGTATAGTGGCTCTGTCAAGCCTGTATGTCAGTATGACATGTCTTTCTTCCATTGTCGACAGGTCCACCAGCGGTCTGTACACGGGAAGATTCCTCCATCTCCTCGCAAGTCCCAGCGGACGGTGCCTAGGAAGGACAACATGGAGCACAGAGTCAATCAACCCACAGGTACGTTCCCACAGCTTGCACAGTACACGATTCTCAATGCATTGAATGGCTTGTATGAGTGTTGATGCAAGGCCTAGGTATGTGTGACGCAGTAGAAATTAAGATATGGGGGCCCTTGAAATGGCGGCTGCCTGACCTGTGAAGTGCGACAGTGGGATGTGAGGTCAATGCGCTGGCGTGGCACACCGTGGCGGTAGGCGGTCGAAGACCGCGGCGCAAAGCCGCATTGGTTAACATTGAACCCTATGGGTTTCAGGAGCCAATGACGATGTGCGCCGGCGGTCGCGGTACGCCCCGCCGCGGTACGCACCGCCGTGGGCGTGACCACCATTTTCTATCTGCTTAATCACTCGATACCTGATCATCCACAGGAGAGGACCTATACTGCAAGTGCTGCTGTGATCTCGGTCTGGAAGAGACAATGGCTGCTGCGACTGGGGTAAGGGCCCCTGCCTTCACTTCTGAAGAATTGGAGAAACTCGTGGATGGGGTCCTCCCCCAGTATGCGCTACTCTACGGTCCTCCAGACCAACAGGTAAGTACACTGGGACCATGCTTTGTGGCCAATGCCTGGGTTGAGTGGGGTGAATGAAAGATGGTGTGGAGGGGAGCGAATGAGGCATGCATCAAACGACAGATGAGAGCATGTGCCACATGGCAAGGGTGGGGATGGGGGTCCACTCACATCGAGCATGCAGAAGGTGATGATTTTTTATTTTCTCCCCCTGTACATGTCACATAGGTCAGCGCCCATCAGAAAATCGACATTTGGCGTGCCATCGCCAAGGACGTCCGGACCCTGGGGGTCCACAACAGACGGGGCACCCACTGCCGGAAGAGGTGGGAGGACATCCGCCGCGGGAGCAGGAAGACCGCGGAGGATCTGCTGGGGATGGCCTCCCAACGTAGGAGGGGTGCCAGTCGTACCTTGAACCCCCTGATGTCCCGGATCCTGGCGGTGGCCTACCCCGATTTGGATGGGCGCCTGAGGACATCACAGCAGACACAAGGGGGTGAGTACAAGCACATTCTGCTGATTTTGCGCACATTGGAGGTGTCTGGGTGGGGGAGGAGGGCTGTGGGGATCCCTAGGCCATGGCGATTTCTGTAGGCTAGGCCCCTCTGTTAGGCATGGCCCTGTGCCCCCGCCCCCCACCTCTGTAGGTTGCCTAGTACAGCTATTCATGGCCCTGTGTCACCTATGTGTGGAGTTGTCGTCCATAGGCTTGTAGGCCATGTCCCACGGATTGAGTAGTGTACCCCAAGTGCGCAGCGTAGTGCAGGGGGCTTCTGTGTCTGTCCTCTCCGCCAACGGTGTCGCCAATGCATGCACTCAACATGTCTTTGTTTCTCCACCCCCCCCTTTTTTGGTGGTCTTCCTGTTCATGTGTGCATTAGCATCATCAGGCGGAGGAGAAGTGGCATCGGAGGACGAGGGAGCTGCATCTCACATGGCCATGGAGGGCCATGCAACTGAGTCGGATTTCACCAGTGAGACGGAGGGCGAGGGGAGCTCCACAGCGGGGACACGTGGTGACACCAGCGACACAGACACGTCCTCGGAAGGGAGCTCCCTTGTGGTGGCGGCAACATCCGTGCCCACCGCAACAACAGGTACAGCCGCCACCCAGCACACCAGCTCCGCCCTCCCAGCAGCCCCTCAGCCTTCGCCCCGTGCCCGCTCACCCAGGAAGGTGGGCATCTCCTTCGCCCCAGGCACCTCAGGCCCTGCCCCAGTTACCCCTGCTGCCCTCAGTGAGGAGGTCATTGACCTCCTGAGGACGCTCATTGTTGGGCAGTCTACCCTTTTGAATGCCATCCAGGGTGTAGAAAGGGAGGTGCACCGGAGTAATGCATACCTGGAGGGCATTCATTCGGGTCAGGCTGCCCATCAGCGATCGTTCAATGCTCTGGCCTCAGCACTGACGGCAGCCATTGTCCCTGTCTCCTGCCTCCCTCCTCCAACTTCCTCAACTCAGTCCCACTCCCCTGTACCTCTGCCTATCCCAGACACACCTACAGACCAGCCTGCACACACCTCAACACCCAAGGGAAGCTCATCCAGACATAAGCACCACACATCACACAAGCATTCACACAAGCAACATCCACATGCAGACACACCAACACCCACTGCCTCCTCTGTGTCCCCCTCCTCCTCGTCTCCCTCCTCCCTCCCTGTGACGTCTCCACTCACACTTGCATGCACAACATCTTCAGCCACTACGTCCATCACCAGCACACCCACCAGAACACTCCGCACACGTGCAGTCACCACCCCCACTACCATTTACACGTCCCCTGTGTCCTCTCCCAGTGTGTCTGTCACCCCCTCTTCCAAACCACACAAACGCAGTCACCCACCCAACAGCCATCCACCTCACGACAGCCTCCAGCACAAGCACCTGCACCCCAAGACACCAGACTTCACTCTCCTACAACCACATCCTCTTCCTCCACTCCCATACCCACTACAACTACCCGTCCCTGTCTTTCTAAATTGATTTTCCTTTCCAACCTTGACCTCTTTCCAACAACTGCCCCACCCCCTCCATCTCATAAGACTCCAACCAGCACCTCAGCCACCACAAAACCTGGGCCTACAAAGACAATAGTCCAAGGATTTTGGAGTCCACCACCTTCAAGGCCAGCTACTTCGACTAGGAGTAAAGAGACGGCCAGCCCACCCCCTGAAAAAAAATCCAAGAAAGCCAGTGCCTGGTGCTAGAGGCCAAAGACAGCAGGCTCCAAAAGCACTACCCTGGCACCGTCAGGGAGTGGGGTGCCACCTGGCACACCGCCAAAGGGAGGAAAGGGCCACAGACGAGCAGGGAAGGGTGGCAAGGGCAGCACGCCAGACAAGTCCGGCAGCAGGCGAGCTGCCCAGGAGGGCCCCACCAGCCCCATTCCAGGTGTGCAGGAGGACACCCACGGGCCCGGGACGGCAGCACAGGAGGGCCCCGCAAGCGAGAAGACAGATGTGCACGAAGGCCCCGGCAGCCACATGTCAGGTGGCGAGTGAAATCCATGTAATGGCCGGATCTGGTGACCTGGACACACATGTCATGAACCGCTGAACAGGGCCCTTCATGTCAAGCACCGCTGAACAGGGCCCTTCAAGTCAAGCACCGCTGAACAGGGCCCTTCATGTCAAGAACCGCTGAACAGGGCCCTTCAAGTCAAGAACCGCTGAACAGGGCACCGCCGTCTCAAGACTGCTGAACAGGGCCCTTCAAGTCAAGAACCGCTGAACAGGGCCCTTCATGTCAAGCACCGCTGAACAGGGCCCTTCAAGTCAAGCACCGCTGAACAGGGCCCTTCATGTCAAGAACCGCTGAACAGGGCCCTTCAAGTCAAGAACCGCTGAACAGGGCACCGCCGTCTCAAGACCGCTGAACAGGGCCCTTCAAGTCAAGAACCGCTGAACAGGGCCCTTCATGTCAAGAACCGCTGAACAGGGCCCTTCAAGTCAAGAACCGCTGAACAGGTCACCAGCGTCTCAAGAACCGCTGAACAGGGCACCGCTGTCTCAAGACCGCTGAACAGGGCCCTTCAAGTCAAGAACCGCTGAACAGGGCACCGCCGTCTCAAGACCGCTGAACAGGGCCCTTCAAGTCAAGAACCGCTGAACAGGGCACCGCTGTCTCAAGAACCGCTGAACAGGGCCCTTCAACTCAAGCACCGCTCCGCTGGGCCCTTCATGTCAAGCACCGCTGAACAGGGCCCTTCAAGTCAAGCACCGCTGAACAGGGCCCTTCAAGTCAAGCACCGCTGAACAGGGCCCTTCATGTCAAGAACCGCTGAACAGGGCCCTTCAAGTCAAGAACCGCTGAACAGGGCCCTTCAAGTCAAGAACCGCTGAACAGGGCACCGCCGTCTCAAGAACCGCTGAACAGGGCCCTTCAACTCAAGCACCGGTCCGCTGGGCCCTTCATCTCAAGCACCGCTCCGCTGGGCACCGCCGTCTCTGCACCGCTCTGCTGGTCCCTTCATCTCAAGCACCGCTCCGCTGGGCACCGCCGTCTCTGCACCGCTCCGCTGGGCCCTTCATCTCAAGCACCGCTCCGCTGGGCACCGCCGTCACTGCACCGCTCCGCTGGGCCCTTCATCTCAAGCACCGCTCCGCTGGGCCCTTCATGTCAAGCACCGCTCCGCTGGGCACCGCCGTCTCTGCACCGCTCCGCTGGGCCCTTCATCTCAAGCACCGCTCCGCTGGGCCCTTCATCTCAAGCACCGCTCCGCTGGGCCCTTCATCTCAAGCACCGCTCCGCTGGGCACCGTCGTCTCTGCACCGCTCCGCTGGGCCCTTCATCTCAAGCACCGCTCCGCTGGGCCCTTCATCTCAAGCACCGCTCCGCTGGGCACCGCCGTCTCTGCACCGCTCCGCTGGGCCCTTCAACTCAAGCACCGCTCCGCTGGGCACCGCCGTCTCAAGCACCGCTGGCCCATTGGCAGAAGGGGCAGGCCCGAATCTGTGTCGGGCAGGGCTGCACGAAGCACTCTGGGCACCATGCCTCCTCCAGAACCAGTGGAGTCTGTAATCCACTTGTGAGACTGTGGCTTTGCACTCCCCAGGATGGCACAGTGGGCAATCCACCCACTGTATAGACTTGAGAGACTGTGGCTTTGCACTCCCCAGGATGGCACAGTGGGCAATCCACCCACTGTATAGACTTGTGAGACTGTGGCTTTGCACTCCCCAGGATTGAACAGTGGCCATGGAGGCCCCTCGTGGATCTGGCGTCGTGGACTCATCTGGCTGAGGTGCCCCCCCTTCCCTTCCCCCTGAGGTGCCTGTAGTTTTGCTATCTGATGCCCCTGCAGTGTTTTCTCCATTGGAGTCGGGTATCCTGTGTGGGCTTTGCCCATGTGTTTAGGCCCATTGGCCCACGAACAATGACTGATACCCAATTTGGACAGGACAATTTACATATGTATATATAGTTATAGATGTTTGATATATTTTTTAACTTAGCCGTACAATATACTTAAAATTTCATGGTCATTTTATTTTGTCGTTGCATTCTTCCGGGGGGCTTGGGGGTGTCACTGTGAGTTGTTGCTCTGCATTGATGTGTATGTAGTTGTGGGTGAGGGTGGGTGTGTTGCGTATGTGTGTCCCCGTAATTTTTTGCCTCCCCCCTCCCCTGTGTCGTAGGTGCAGTACTCACTGGTGTCTTCTGCGCCGGCGTTCGTGCTCCTGGTAGAGGAGCAGGAAGACAATAGCTGGTAGGATGTGTAGTTCAGGTTCCATGCTGTCCAGATTCCTCGTGGAGTGTGTAGAGGTGAGCGTTTTGCGTTCGTAATGTCTGTTTCCGCCGTGTTTTTATCGGCGGGGCTACCGCCCCGGAAAAGGTGGCGGATTGGTGGGTTGTGATAGGGTGGGCGGTACATTGTGTCCCGCCTGTCTGTTGGCGGTCACCGCCGCGCTGTTTGTTTGTCCCGCCGTGGCGGTCGGAGTGTTAAAGTGGCGGTCTCTGTTGGCGGTTTCCGCCAGGGTCAGAATTCCATTTTTTTTACCGCCTGCCTGTTGGCGGGTTGGCCGCCGCTTTAACACCGACCGCCAGGGTTGGAATGAACCCCTATGTCTTCCTCTGAGGCCACCCCTGGAGTCATGGGAACTCCCCATGAGAACCTGACTTGCAAAATCTTAAGAGGACTTTGCTCAGAGAGAAGCCAAGAGGTAGGGAAGAAGCCTAACAAGAATTTCCATTTAAGTCTCCTTCTCCAGGGTGACCAGGAGCAGTCTTGTAACCAGGAGGAGGAGGCGAGGGAGGGGGATTCTAATCCTTTAGAATTAGGGGAGCAGACTGAGGATTCAGGGGAGGGGCTTTCACAACATCTTCCCCCTAGCAAACCATCTAGTGTAGCTAGCAGTGGGAGGGGTTCACATACAGGTAGAGCTCCTTTCACACCTAGATGCCAGGTTACTAGGGTTACAAAAGCTAGGGAAAGATCGTGCCTCTGCACATTCCTATGCCACCTCAGTCTTTGAGGGTTCCCACACATCCAATCCAGGGGATGATTCCCTAGATAGGGAACTCAGAAAGCTGAGATTGGAGGAGGCTAGACTGAAGCTGCAACAGCAACAGTTGGCCTTATATAGGGAATCCCTAGCTGTGGAAAGGGAAAGACAGGGGTTGGGGTTAGTACCCCATGGTGGCAACAGCAACAGTAGTTTGAGGAGTTATGGTGTTAGGGAGAATACCTTTGATTCCAGGAACTTGCATAAAATTGTAGCCCCTTACAAGGAGGGGGATGATATCTACAAATGGTTTGATGCACTTGAGAGGGCCTATAAAGGACAGAGGGTTCCTCAGATGCAGTGGGCTGCTATTCTGTGGTTGTCCTTTTCTGGCAGGGGGAGTGATACACTCCTCACTGTCAGGAAGGAAGATTCAGATAACTACAACGTTTTGAAGACAGCACTCTTGGATGGATTTGGCTTAACCACTGAACAATACAGAATTAAGTTCAGAGAAACCAGAAAAGTGTCTTCAAAAGATTAGATATACTTTGTGGACTGTTCAGTGAAGGCTTTAGAAGGTTGGTTACATGGCAGTAAAGTGTCTGACTATGAGGATCTTTATAATCTAATTTTGAGAGAAGAGAGCCTATTCTTAACAATTGTGTGTCTGACTTGTTGCAGCAGTACTTGGTAGACTCAGATCTGACCTCTCCCCAAGAATTGGGAAAGAAGGCTGACAAATGGGTCAGAACAAGAGTGAGCAGAAAAGCTCATACAGGGGGTGACAAGGACAAGAAGAAGGATGGTAAGTCACATGATAAGAGTGGGGACAAAGATAAAAAGTCAGAGTCTTCATCAGGTCCACTAAATTCTTCTGGGAGTGGGCACAAATCCTCTTCCAACCAACAGAAAAAGCCTTGGTGTTATATGTGTAAAAACAAAGGCCATTGGGCAAGTGATCCCACTTGTCCCAAGAAAAACGCCAAAGCTCCAACCACCACAACCCCCACTGCTTCCACTAGTGCCCCTAGTAATTGCAGTGGTGGTGGGAAAAACACTACAAATAACCAGTCCAAGGGTGTAGCTGGGTTCACTTTGGGTAATGTAGTGGGGGTTGGTTTAGTTAGGGAAACCACTGAGGCTGTTTTAGTCTCAGATGGTGGCATTGACCTTGCCACCTTTGTTGCTTGTCCCTTTAACATGGGTAAGTGCAAGCAACAACCCCTAATCTATGGTGTTCAGGTTGAGGCCTACAGGGACACAGGTGCCAGTGTCACTATGGTGATGGAGAAACTGGTGCCCCCTGAGCAACACCTACTTTGTCATTAGTACCAAGTGACTGATGCCCATAATAACACTGTTAGCCACCCCATGGTTGTTGTGAATCTCAACTGGGGGGTGGTTACTGGTCTAAAGAAAGTTGTGGCATCCACTGACCTTCCTGTGGAATGTCTACTGGGCAATGATTTGGAGACTTCAGCTTAGATTGAAGTGGAATTGGAGGCTCATGCAGGAATGCTGGGCATTCCAGAGCACATCTTTGTTCTTACCAGGTCTCAGGCCAAGAAGCAAAGAGGACAGGGAAACTTGGATCCTGGAACAATGGACCAAGTGCTCCGAAAAACTATGGGTAAAAGGGCAAACCATCGTCCACTATCCCTCCCTCTCCTGAAGATTCCTCTTTTGATGAGGAGGAGTCTACTCCCTGTGCAGAACCAACACCAGAGGAGCTCCAAGCTGACACAGCTGAGCTTTTGGGTGCAGTGGGGCCTGACAGGGAGGAATTGAGTGTGGCACAGTAGACCTGTCCCACATTAGAGGGTTTAAGACAGCAAGCTGTCAGACAAAAAGCAGGGGATGTCAGTGATTCTCACAGGGTTTACTGGGAAAACAATCTCCTTTCTACAGAGGCAAGGGACCCAAAACCTGGTGCCACCAGGAGACTGGTCATGCCCTTCCAGTATAGGGAATTCCTCCTAACACTGGCACATGACATTCCTCTTGCTGGACATTTGGAGCAAAGCAAGATGTGGGACAGACTGGTCCCTCACTTTCACTGGCCTCACATGTCAGAAGACACAAAAGAGTTTTGTCGCTCTTGTGTTACTTGCCAGGCCAGTGGCAAGTCTGGTGGCACTCCAAAGGCCCTCTTGATCACAATACCTGTGGTTGGGGTGACTTTGAGAGGGTTGGGGTTTACATAGTTGGCATCCTTGACCCTCCTACTGTTACTGGCAAAAGATTCATCTTAGTAGTAGTGGACCATGCCACTAGATATCTAGAAGCCATCCCTCTAAGGACCACTACAGCTCTTGCAGTGGCAAAGGCCATCCTGGGAATATTTTCCAGGGTGGGCTTCCCTAAAGAGGTAGTATCAGACAGGGATAGCAAGTTCATGTCTGCATACTTGAAGACAATGTGGATGGAATGTGGTGTAACATACAAATTCACCACACCTTATTATCCATAGACAAATGGATTGGTTGAGAGGTTCAATAAAACTCTCAAAGGTTGCCCTTCTTAATGACCTAACTTCCAAGAAAATGCCCAAGAAGCTATTATGGACAGCCAGCTGTCAAAATGTTTTTGAGGAGCTTAAGCAGGCTATGTGTACTGCACCTGTCCTGAAAAGCCCAAACTATTCTAAGAAGCTTATTGTCCAGACAGATGCTTCTGAGGTGGGGGTTGGGGTAGTGTTATCACAACTAAACTCAGAGGGCCAAGATCAACCTGTTGCTTTTATTAGTAGAAGGTTGACCCCTAGAGAAAAGTGTTGGTCAGCCATAGAGAGGTAGGCCTTTGCTGTGATCTGGGCCTTGAAGAAGCTAAGACCCTACTTGTTTGGGACTCACTTCATAGTTCAGACAAACCACAAACCTCTCTTATGGTTAAAACCAAATGAAAGGTGAAAACCCTAAATTGTGGTGGTCCATTTCCCTTCTGGGGATGGACTTTACAGTGGAACATAGTCCTGGGAGTACCCACTCCAATGCAGATGGACTCTCGAGATATTTCCACTTAGACAATAAAGACTCCTCTGGGCAAGGTTAGCCTTATTGTCTCTTGTTTGGTGGGGGAGTTGTGTAGGAAAGTACCCTCTTTTTGGCATGTTACCCCCAATTTCTGCCAGATGTCAGTGTGTTTTGATTGTGTCACTGGGATACTGTTAGTCAGGACCCCAGTGGTTATAGATTTTGGCCTGCTTGTCAGTATGTTTCACTGCTTTTGAAAGTATGCTTGACTGTGTCACTGGAGTCCTGCTAACCAGGACCCCAGTGCTCATGCTCTCTCTGTTTCTAAATTGATCCATACATACTGGTAACTCAGTATTTCACTCCAAATTGGCATACTGATCCCCCTTTATAAGTCCCTAGTATATGGTACCTAGGTACCCAGGGCATTGGGGTGCCAGGGGATCCCTATGGGCTGCAGCATTACTTTTTCCACCCATAGGGAGCCCATGCAAAGGCTTCTACAGGACTGCCATTGCAGCCTGTGTGAAATTGTGCATGCACCATTTCACAGCCATTTACACTACACCAGCTCACATATAAGTTATCTATATGTCAGGCCTTCCAACCCTGAAGGCTGGGTGCAAAGTACCTGTGTGTGAGGGCACCCCTGCACTAGCAGAGGTGCCCCCACATCATCCAGGACATTTTCCCAGACTTTGTGAGTGCGGGGACGCCATTTTATACATACACTGGACATAGGTCAATACCTATGTCCAGCTTCACAATGGTAACCCCAAATATGGCCATGTACGGTGTCTAACAACTGGGAATTGTACCCAAATACTGATTCCAGTATTGGTTGCACAATCCCATGCACTCTGAGGGCTCCACAGTGGACCCCCAGTGCTGCCATAGCAGCCTTCTGAGGTTTTCCAGGCAGCCCCAGCTGCTGCCACCTCACAGACAGGTTTCTGCCCTCCTGTTGCTTGAGCAGCTCAAGCCCAGGAAGGCAGAACAAAGGATTTTCTTTGGGAGAGCGGTGTTATACCCTCTCCCTTTGGAAATAGGTGTTACAGGCATGGGAGGGGTAGCCTCCCAGAGCCTCTGGAAATGCTTTGAAGGGCACCGATGGTGCCCTCCTTGTATAATCCAGTCTACACTGGTTCATGGACCCACAGCCCCTGCTCTGGTGTGAAACTGGACAAAGGAAAGGGGGGTGACCACTCCCCTGACCAGTACCTCCCAGGGGTGGTGCCCAGAGCTCCTCCAAAGTGTCCCTGGGTTTTGCCATCTTGGATTCCAAGGTAGTGGGGCACTCTGGCAGTATCTGGGTGGCCAGTTCCAGCAAGAGACGTCAGAGACCTCTGTTGATAGGTGCTTACTTGGTTAGGTACCAATCCCCCTTTCAGGGCTATTTAGGGTCTCCCCTCTGGGTGTTTCTTCAGATTGGGATTGCAAGACTCCAGCAGGAATCCTCTGCATCCTTTGCTTTATCTTCTACTGAAGCTGAACCCTCCAGCAACAAAGAAGCAAAGACAACTCCTGCAACATTGTAACTTCAGCTCCTGCCACAACTGCAACAGTTTCCAGGTCGTGCATCCTCCAAGGACTGCCTGTCTTCAGCCTGCACCAGAAGAACGGAAGGAATCTCCCGCGGAGTGACGGAGCCACTTTCCTACTTCAGCAGGCACCTCTCTGCAGCAATGACCGGTGGAGTGGGTTCCCTGTCCAGACAACGAACCTGGATCCAGCAACACGGGTGGTAGACTAAAGTGACCCCGACAGTCACAACATCGAGCTGTCCAACTTTGGTGGAGGTAAGAGCTTGCCTCCCTACTCAGGACAGTACTCCCATGCACTGCGTGACTTGCAGTTGCCAAGGTTTATGTGTGACCTTCCAAGAAGTTCTTCGTGCACAGCACAGCTTAGGCCCCAAGCACTCCATCCTGTGACGCACAGCTTCCTGAGTGGTTCTCGGGCGGTGTGGGATCCCTTTTTGTTGTGCTGCGTGGGCCTCCATTTGTAACTTCTTTGTCCCCGTGCTGGGAGACTCCTGTGCACGCTGCATAGTCTTCTGAGCACTCTCTGAGTTGCTGAGAGTCCTCTCTGTCTCCCCCTCCTGGGTAGAGGCCACTAGATTCCTCCTGGTCCCGGGCAGCGCCATTTTCCGCTAACCGTGAGCTTTGCGTGTGCCAAGGCTTGTTGGTGGAATCCGGTGACGCAAACCAGACCGCAATCATCCATCCGGCGTGGGACATCTTCTGCACCAACCAGGAGCCCGCATCTGTCTTCTTGGGTGCATAACTGACTTTGGCCCTCATTACAACCCTGGCGGTCCAAGACCGCCAGGGCTGTTTTGGCTGAAGCACCGCCAACAGGCTGGCGGTGCTTCAGAGGGGATTACGACCGCGGCGGTAGCGCCGCGGTCGCACCGCCGGGGCCGGCGGTAGCGCCGCGGTCGCACCGCCGGGGCCGGCGGTTTCCCACCACATTTGCCCCAGCGGTGATAATCCGCCAGGGCAACGCTGCCCAGGGGATTACGAGTCCCCCTACCGCTAGCCTTTTCCTGCCGGTTTGAACCGCCAGGAAAAGGCTGGCGGTACGGGGAGTAGCGGGCCCCTGGGGGCCCCTGCACTGCCCATGCTACCGGCATGGGCAGTGAAGGGGCCCTCTGACAGGGCCCCGTGCAGCTTTTCACTGTCTGCATAGCAGACAGTGAAAAGCGTGACGGGTGCAACTGCACCCGTCACACGGCCGCAACACTGCCGGCTCCATTTGGAGCCGGCTCCCATGTTGCGGCCCACATTCCCGCTGGGCCGACGGGTGGAAACTCTGTTTCCGCCCGCCGGCCCAGCGGGGATGTCATTATGGGCACCAAGGGAGTGCGGCTGCATTGGCGGCCGCACGGCGGTTACAACTTGGCGGGCGGCGGTTGCCACCAGCCAATGTTGTAATGACCCCCTTTGTCTTCTCATCTGTGGTTCATCCGGATTAGCAGGGGCTCCTGTTCTCCCTGGACTCTTCAGTGCTTCTTGGACTTGGTCCCCTTCTTCCACAGGTCTTTAGGTCCAGGAATCCATTGTTGGTGTCTTGCAGTCTCTTCTGGTTCTTGCATAATCTTCTATCACAACTTCTTGTGTGTTTCAGGAAACTTACTGTGATTTACTCCTGTTTTCTTGGACTCTGGGATGGGGTCTATTACTTACCTTTGGTGTTTTCTTACACTCCCAGCACCCTTCTACACACTACACTTGCCTAGGGGGGAAACCGACTTTCGCATTCCACTATTTTAGTATATGGTTGTGTTACCCCTATGCCCATTGTAACCTATTATGATTGTCACTATTTGCACTGTTTTCTGAATGTGTACTTACCTGCTTTGGTTACCAGTGTACATATTGTGCATATTACTTACCTCCTAAGGGGGTGTAGTCTCTAAGGTATTTTTGGCATTTGTGTGGGAGGCTGGCCTGGCTTATAATGGGTAGCTTGTGGTACTTACACCCTGTGCCAGGTCCAGTTATCCCTTATTAGTAGAATAGAGGTGTTTCTAGCAGCTTAGGCTGATAGAAGGTAGCTATGGCAAAGCAGCTTAGGCTGAACTAGGAGACATGCAAAGCTCCTACTATACCACTTATATCATATAGCACAATATCATAAGAAAACACAATATTCAGAGTTACTAAAAATAAAGGTACTTTATTTCTATGACAATATGCCAAAAGTATCTCAGAGAATACCCTCACTTAGGAGGTAAGTAATATATACAAGTTATATGTACACAAACCCAAAACAGGCAAGTAACAGTAAGAAAAGTATTGCAAACAATGTAGAATCACAATAGGATGCAATAGGCAAACATAGGTCTAGGGGCAACACAAACCATATACTCCAAAAGTGGAATGCGAATCACAAATGGACCCCAGACCTAATGGAACTTGTAGAGGGTCGCTGGGACTGTAAGAAAACAGTAAGGGTGTCCAAAATACCCCACCCCAAGACCCTGAAAAATAGGAGTAAAGTTACCCTACTACCCCAGAAAGACACATTAGTCGTGATGGGGGGATTCTGCAAGAACCACAAGCACCAGCAAAACACTGAAGATGGGTTCCTGGACGTGAGGACCTGCAAGGCAAGGGGACCAAGTCCAAGAGTCGCGATAGTGTCCAGGGTGGGCAGGAGCCCAGGAAACTCTGGCTGAAGGTGCAAAAGGGCTGCCTCTGGGTGGAAGAAGCCAAAGATTCTGCAACAACGAAAAGGGCTAGGAACTTCTTCTTTGTATGGAAGATGTCCCACGGCGTGCTGGATGTTGCAGAAGTGTTTCCACGCAGAAATACCACAAACAAGCCTTGCTAGCTGCAAGGGTTGCGGTAGAGGTTTTTGGGTGCTGCTGGGGACCAGGAAGGACCAGGATAATGTCCCTTAGAGAAGGAGACAGAGGGGGTGCTCAGCAACTCAGAGAGCCCCTGCAGAAGCAGGCCGCTCCCGCAGAAGTACCAGAGCAGGCACTTAGAAGATTTGTGAAACTGGAATCACAAAAGAAGGGTCCCACGACGTCGGAGTCCAACTCAGAGGGTTGAGCACTGCAGGACGGAGTGCTGGGGATCCAGGCTAGACTGTGCACAAACGAATCCTTGGAGAAGTGCACAGAAGCCGGAGCAGCTGCAAATCATGCAGTACACAGGTTTTCTGTCTGGTGTGGGGAGGCAAGGACTTACCTCCACCAAACTTGGACTGAAGGATCACTGGACTGTGTGGGTCACTTGGATCCAGCTCCTGTGTTCCAGGGACCACGCTCTGCAGGATGAGAGGGGACCCGGAGGACCGGTGATGCAGTCTTTTGGTGCCTGCTTTAGCAGGGGGAAGATTCCGTCGACCTACGGGAGATTTCTTCTTGGCTTCCAGTGCATGGTGAAGGCAGACAGCCCTCAGAGCATGCACCACCAGGAAACAGTCGAGAAAGCCGGCAGGATGAGGTGCTACAATGTTGCCGGTAGTTGTCTTGCTACTTTATTGTGGTTTTGCAGGCATCCTGGAGCAGTCAGCGATCGATCCTTGGCAGAAGTCGAAGAGGGAAGTGCAAAGGAACTCTGGTGAGCTCTTGTATTCGTTATCTGAAGAATACCCCAGAGGAGAGACCCTAAATAGCCAGAAAAGGAGGTTTGGCTACCAAGAAAGGAGGTTTGGCTACCAAGAGAGGTAAGAACCTATCAGAGGGGGTCTCTAACGTCACCTGCTGGCACTGACCACTCAGAGCAGTCCAGTGTGCCCCCAACACCTCTGAATCCAAGATGGCAGAGGTCTGGGACACACTGGAGGAGCTCTGGGCACCTCCCCTGGGAGGTACTGGTCAGGGGAGTGGTCACTCCCCTTTCCTTTGTCCATTTTCGCGCCAGAGCAGGGCTGGGGGATCCCTGAACTGGTGTAGACTGGCTTATACAGAGATGGGCACCATCTGTGCCCATCAAAGCATTTCCAGAGGCTGGGGGAGGCTACTCCTCCCCAGCCCTTCACACCTATTTCCAGAGGGAGAGGGTTTAACACCCTCTCTCAGAGGAAATCCTTTGTTCTGCCTTCCTGGACCGGGGCTGCCCAGACCCCAGGAGGGCAGAATCCTGTCTGAGGGGTTGGCAGCAGCTGCAGTGGAAACCCTGGAAAGGCAGTTTGGCAGTTCCCGGGTTCTGTGCTAGAGACCCAGGGGATCATGGAATTGTCCCCCAATACATTGGGGGACAATTCCATGATCCTAGACATGTTACATGGCCATGTTCGGAGTTACCATGGTGACGCTACACATAGGTAGTGACCACACGTGTAATGGTGTCCCCGCACTCACAAAGTTTGGGGAAATTGCCCTGAACGATGTGGGGGCACCTTGGCTAGTGCCAGGGTGCCCACACACTAAGTAACTTGCCACCCAACCTTCACCAAGTAAGGGTTAGACATATAGGTGACTTATAAGTTACTTATGTGCAGTGCAAAATGGCTGTGAAATAACGTGGACGTTATGTCACTCAGGCTGCAGTGGCAGGCCTGTGTAAGAATTGTCTGAGCTCCCTATGGGTGGCAAAAGAAATGCTGCAGCCCATAGGGATCTCCTGGAACCCCAATACCCTGGGTACCTAAGTACCATATACAAGGGAATTATATGGGTGTACCACTGTGCCAATGAGAATTGGTCAAATTAGTCACTAGCCTGCAGTGACAATTTTAGAAAGCAGAGAGAGCATAAACTCTTAGGTTCTGGTTAGCAGAGCCTCAGTGATACAGTTAGGCACCACACAGGGAACACATACAGGGCATACACTATGAGCACTGGGGCCCTGCCTGGCAGGATCCCAGTGACACAAGGGCAAAAACAAACATACATACAGTGAAAATGGGGGTAACATGCCAGGCAAGATGGTACTTTCCTACAGTTACCAAAATAAAGTACCTTTATTTTTGTAACACTGAGTATGTTCTTTCATGTGTGTGAGTACTGTGTGACTGCAGTGGTATTGCATGAGCTTTGCATGTCTCCTAGTTCAGCCTAAGCTGCTCTGCTACAAGCTACCTCTAGAGAGCCTAGCTGCTAGGCACTGACTACATTTCTCTAACAAGGGATTACTGGACGTGGTATAAGGTGAAAATACCATAGGCACTCACTACAAACCAGGCCAGCCTCCTACAGGCGGGGCTGTTTAGTGCTCCCGGAGCAATAAAACAAAATAGACGTATCAAGCTGTAAAATGCCTTTGGGAGACCAGTAAAGATTGCGGCTGGGACTGAAGAGCCTGCCCAGCTCACAGCAGCTGACAGGGGTGGACTCAGCCCTCCTAGCCCAAAGGCCGACTAAGGGTGGGCGGAACTCGCAGAGCTTCACTCCACGGAATTCCACAGAGTTACAGAGAAAGCCTGTTAAATTCCTCCAGGGGTGTAAAATATGTACCTCGTGCTGCAATTTAGCGTTGGTAGCGCAAGCAGCTCTCAAAATCAACGCCAATGGCTCCATGCGTTGCGCAAGAGTGTGCGGCCATTCGAGTTGATTTTCTACTCTACTCGCACAGCGGCCTTCCGACTGTGAATGGCGGTGACAGCTCACATTAGAAAACTGTGCAAGGTGATGCCAAATGTTGCTGCGCTCACCGGTTTGCTTGTTCTGGAGCCTCGCGGGAGAAAAGTTCCTCCACGTGGCGATTGGCAGGATTTGGCCAGAACTCTGCGTTAAAGAGTAATGCGGAGTGGCCAAAATTCTGCCAGTTTCGCAGGCAGAATGGAATATTTCTCCCATCCCTAGTTGCTCCCGGTCCTAAATGCTTGCAGAGCACGTTAAGTACACAATGACCCCACGTACCCCAGCCGGCATCCACTAACTATACCTGCCTCTCAGGCCAGTGCTTAGAGCAGAAGAAGCAGAACTACAGGTCCCAGCATGCACCTCGAGAAAGCCCCTCTCGTGCATGGGCTATTTAACAGCTGTCGAAAGAATAATGGCGTGAAATGCTTTTATTTTGGGCTGCTTTGCATGAATGGACCATTGTTGGTAGAATGGGTGGATGAATGTTCGTGCAGTGAGACCGCAGGGCCTCAGTTTGTCATGTAGGTGGCGCTGTCCATATGCGGACCAGTTACAATCTCCTTTAATTTTGCCCGTGAATTGTGAACGATTTGTTGAAAGCGAAAGCATTTCTTTCAGAAGACAGTCTGCTGTCGCTCTCTAGTGGTCGGGAGGAGAACTGCGGGGCCTCGGCTAAGTGCCCAAGAATGTCCCACCTAAAAATTAAATAATTCTTAGTATTCTGGCAGGTCGAATGGGAATCTGAAGTTATTTTTTTTTTATTTATTGAACATTTTGTTAAAAAATGCTGTGAAAGCAACAGAACATATAACCAAAGGGCAGCTGAGGTTTAGGTGTGCCACAGGAACACAATCCTGCACAGTCCAGTGTCTGTACTTTAACCTCAGAGCAAGCAACAGCACAGACTTCAGTTTGGAGCCTTCACAGGACTGCAGACTCTTCTGTGGTTATCAGTGAAACGCTGCCCCATAGTACAGCGCCTTCTCCCCGTGGTAGGAGTTCTCTTACTGCCTACGGGGACTCGTAATAAGTGCAGTTTACTCGGCGTTGCCCCACTGGCTAACGGAAGAGTCCCAGTAGCAGAGGTCTAGTGCTCTTGTGACCTATGCACTTTTGCACATTTAGGGGCATATTTACAAGAAACTGGCACATCATAAATGATGCACGACTTTTCATGCGCCCCCCACGGGACCTAACAACACCATGGTAGTGCTGAATTTACAATATGGCACACCGTGGCAGTCGTTAGGGCAATAGCATCAGAATTTGTGACGCTATTGTGGCACTTTGCTGCACTAGCGTCACAAATGTTGATACTAGTGCAGCAAAGTGCAAGGAAGCCATTAGGTTACTCTGGGTGCGTCATTTTAATGCCTGCTTTGAGCAGGTGTTAAAAATGACGCCAAAAATGGTGCAGTGAAATCTTGTACATTATACTGCACCATTTTAAGAGCCTCCTAGCGCCGGAACGCACCTTGCATACGTTATGCCTGGAGCAGGAATAATGGGGCGCAAGTGGTTAGAAAGTGGGGCAGTGCATGCATTGCCCCACTTTGTAAATGTGGCACAGGAAAAGGGCCTCCTTAACGCTGCCTTAGCGTAAAAAAAAAAAATCTTTCATGTTTCTCCCGGGTTAGCCCTGCTTTACCTCCTCAGTTACACTGTGGCCCTTTTGACACTGGCTTCTCTTCCTGTACAGTCCATCCGCCTGCAGGGACAGGCACACTCCTCCTCTCTATCGGTAGGCGTGCAGGCTTCTTGGTTCTTGAGACAGACCCTCAGCTTGTCCGGCAAGTTGCAGACTTCAGGTGATGTCCCCTCACCTCTGAGAGACTGGGGGGTTCCACGTTTATACTGATTTTCCTAGTAGAGGTTGTGGATCCACTGAGGCTTTGGAAAGGGTTTGGGTTGGTTCCCCCAATGTCATTTGTTTGGCTGTTCCCCTGACCGCGCCTTTGCGCAAGGTGCTCGCGCTCACGGCAGGTAGCAATGAGCCTGTCGCTCAGAAGCAGCGCTCAGAACAAGGGCAAAAGGAAGTGTGAGATTTGTTAGTGGAATCTATTTTTACACCTCCCTCCCAACAAAAAAACTAGATTTTGGATATAAAATGTATATTTTTTAGGAAATGTCAAACTGATGTTTGAGGACAAATGCAGGGCAGATGTTTCAGGAGTGTTTAATGCTGATGTTGGTTCACGCTCTTTAACTGGTGCCAGAAGGCACGCGCTGCTGACGCTGTTTCATGATTCACGCAGAGGCGTTTCACCATCTACGCTGGTGAACACTTTCACGACATTATCATCAGTGTTGCCGCCTGAGGCCTGAGCCGGTGCTGTGGTGATAATCTATGGATATGTTTACTGTCTGAACGTGTGGTAGCTTCAGCATCGGAATCTGTGCCACCTGTGTCACCTGAGAGATAGTTCTGCTGTCCATTGACTGAAGGTCCCATCTAGGGTTTGCCAGATCAAGGGTACATCATATATCACCAGGGACTCTGCCCTGCCAGACTGGGGCTTCCCCTGCCTCGTTTGGAGCTGGAGGAAGCACCATGTTTCTAGTGGTAGAACTTCAACTGTCTCCACTGTTGGAGAGCTTTAACCGACGGCCCGCCCACCACATCAGTCAGTGTACCCCAGAAGGATGTCCATTGGTGTGCACCCTTCTCTGCTGGGCCCGGCTCATTCAGTCTCCATCCAGGAGCATCACCGCACCAGTGACTCCTTCCTGGGGAGCACTAGAGGTTGTTGCTTTGTTCAAAGTTCAGTTCATTGATGCAGATGCCCCCCCTCCCACCTTTGCACATCCTGCTGCAGGAAGCCTAGACTGGACCACGTGATCCTCAGCGCAGTGGCTATAAGTTCTTTGCCCGCCTTCCACAAGGGTGAACAAGAGCCTGAGAATGTGTAACCATATTTTTAAGTAGAAGAGATGAGACCCACCCTACCGACGGCCAATGCCGGACCAGGCTCTCGAGTACCCATCAACCTCTCATAGCAGCCTGGAGGGGGAGATGCAGGCCACAGACTGCAGACCCCAGTAACATCACAGGAAGTGATATCACATGACCTTTGACACAGTGACACCACAGAAAACCACATCACATCACCTATGATCCAGTGACCTCACAGAAGGTGACATGAGGAAGTTCTGGCATTTATGTAACATAAATTATGAGCAAGGGGTGACAACCATTCCGAAATGCATTCGTCTGGTTTGGAAGGGTGCACATAGGCACTGGAAGGAGGCATAGGGAGGTGCTGCAGCACCCCTAAATAACCATGCTGGAGTTCAGGAGGTGTACAAGCATTAAAGACACCATTAAAATGTGTCTGTATCCTGTCACATTTACTGTGCCTTCAAATATGGAGGACACATGTCAGGCTGTGTCTCCTGACAAAATGATAATTATTGTTTTAACATGGAGATTCTTTCTCTGACCGCAAAGTTGGAGGGTTTTGTAAAGTGAACATCTCACAATCTTTCTGGGGTACAGGGAGTGTGAAAGGAAAGGCTGTAGGATATCAGTACTTTTTTCTAACACATAGCATTTCAATATTTGGTAAATAACTGTCCACATTTTTCAAAATAACTCAGAAGTTATAAAAGCACAAATGAATCACTTTAAAAAAAAAAAAAATTGAAGTGTGATAGAAGTAAAGATTGAACAGGATCAAAAGAAATCACTTGGTGATCTGCGACTGGTAAATATTTGCTGAAAAAGTATTTCCACTCATTTTTTGTGCCCTAAATGGTTTCTCAGTAAAAGTGCATCTCAGTGAAATTTCGTGGCCATTTCAATGGAAAATGTGCTGTCTTGAATGAAGGTGCACTACCACCCGATGCTTTAGTGATATACAGACGACAGTAAAATGCAACACCAACTACGTACCACACCCTTACCTCTCGCCTGCTGAGTCGGCGGGGCTCATACGCCATCCTTGGTCTCTCTGTGACGCTTGCATTTTTGCACACTCCCGATGACTTTGATGATGGAACTTTGAGAGCAGCACCCCCACTCTGAAAACTGTTCCAGCACCCAGGACGGGCGGTGTGACAGGTGCAGCTGCACTGGGCGCTGACCTGGAGGCGGGGTACTGATCTCGGAGAGGGTGGCAGTGGGCGGGAGGGGGATAGTGGTTGAACTGTGTTTAGCAATAACTTACAATTTAAAAGCACCTGCTGCAGAATTGCTTGTGTCTCCAACTTTCAGGCAGCAATTAAAATGTCAAGATAACTCTTGTGATTATGTTCCTGCTAGCGAGAGAGATTGCAGTTTTGTCTGGTGGCAGCTTTGACTCGCCATAAAGTAGCACATAGGATTAATGTCCCTGCTGCAAATAAGAGATCTGTATTTTATGTGGATAGCTGAGTGGATTAAGAAAGGCAGCCTTTACCAGCGCTTTACAACAAATGAAATGTATGTGAGAAAGGAGCTATGGAGAGATGAGGGGCACTTTTGCTGGGTGGTAGTGAGGGAATCAGAAGAGGTGGTCATGAGATGGGGGTGCCAAAAAAGATTGTTGCACCAGGCGCCACCTGCGGTAAAGCTGGCCTGGCCAGCATGACTGAGTGTGCAGGAGTAACTCTCAAACATTCCTTGTCAGTCTCTTGCTCTTCAGCTGCTTTACTAATTCCCATTAAAAGTCCTTGTAGAATACAAGCTGTTTCATAATTAATTTTACATTACAAACATGCCATTGTTTAGGGAACTATCAATTTTGAAAAAGGTGCACAATGCTCATTAGCCTCAGTTTCAAGAATGCAAACACCTTGGGGGAAGGGTGACCAGATGTCTGTTTCAAGAACACAAGCATCTTGGTGGAAGGGTGACCAAATGTCTGTTTCAAGAACGCAAGCGTCTCGGTGGAAGGGTGACCAGATGTCTGTTTCAAGAACACAAGCATCTTGGTGGAAGGGTGACCAGATGTCTGTTTCAAGAACGTAAGCCTCTTGGTGGATGGGTGACCAGATGTCTGCTTCAAGAACGCAAGCGTCTCGGTGGATGGGTGACCAGATGTCTGTTTCAAGAATACAAGTGTCTCGGTGGAAGGGTGACCAGATGTCTGTTTCAAGAACACAAGCATCTTGGTGGAAGGGTGACCTGATGTCTGTTTCAAGAACGCAAGCATCTTGGTGGATGGGTGACCAGATGTCTGCTTCAAGAACACAAGCATCTCGGTGGATGGGTGACCAGATGTCTGTTTCAAGAATGCAAGCATCTCGGTGGAAGGGTGATCAGATGTCTGTTGCAAGCATCTCGGTGGATGGGTGACCCGATGTCTGCTTCAAGAACGCAAGCATCTCAGTGGAAGGATGACCAGATGTCTGTTTCAAGAACGCAAGCATCTCGGTGGATGGGTGACCAGATGTCTGTTTCAAGAACGCAAGCATCTCGGTGGATGGGTGATCAGATGTCTGCTTCAAGAACGCAAGCATCTCGGTGGAAGGGTGACCAGATGTCTGTTTCAAGAACGCAAGCATCTGGGTGGATGGGTGACCAGATGTCTGTTTCAAGAACGCAAGCATCTCGGTGGAAGGGTGACCATATGTCTGTTTCAAGAACACAAGCATCTCGGTGGATGGGTGACCAGATGTCTGTTTCAAGAATGCAAGCATCTCGGTAGAAGGGTGATCAGATGTCTGTTGCAAGCATCTCGGTGGATGTTTGACCAGATGTCTGCTTCAAGAACGCAAGCATCTTGGTGGAAGGGTGACCAGATGTCTGTTTCAAGAACACAAGCATCTCAGTGGAAGGGTGACCAGATGTCTGTTTCAAGAATGCAGGCATCGCGGTGGAAAGGTGACCAGATGTCTGTTTCAAGAATGCAAACATCCCGATGGAAGGGTGACCAGATGTCTGTTTCAAGAATACAAGCATCTCGGTGGAAGGGTGACCAGAGGTCTGCTTCAAGAATAGAAACATCTTGGTGGAAGGGTGACCAGATGTCTGTTTCAAGAAAACAAGCATCTTAGTGGAAGGTTGAACAGATGTCTATTTCAAGAATGCAAACATCTCAATGGAAGGTTGACCAAATGTCTGTTTCAAGAACACAAGCATCTCGGTGGATGGGTGACCAGATGTCTGTTTCAAGAATGCAAGCATCTCGGTGGAAGGGTGATCAGATGTCTGTTGCAAGCATCTCGGTGGATGGGTGACCAGATGTCTGCTTCAAGAACGCAAGCATCTCGGTGGAAGGGTGACCAGATGTCTGTTTCAAGAACGCAAGCATCTCGGTGGATGGGTGACCAGATGTCTGTTTCAAGAACGCAAGCATCTCGGTGGATGGGTGATCAGATGTCTGCTTCAAGAACGCAAGCATCTCGGTGGAAGGGTGACCCGATGTCTGTTTCAAGAATGCAAGCATCTGGGTGGATGGGTGACCAGATGTCTGTTTCAAGAACGCAAGCATCTCGGTGGAAGGGTGACCATATGTCTGTTTCAAGAACACAAGCATCTCGGTGGATGGGTGACCAGATGTCTGTTTCAAGAATGCAAGCATCTCGGTAGAAGGGTGATCAGATGTCTGTTGCAAGCATCTCGGTGGATGTTTGACCAGATGTCTGCTTCAAGAACGCAAGCATCTTGGTGGAAGGGTGACCAGATGTCTGTTTCAAGAACACAAGCATCTCAGTGGAAGGGTGACCAGATGTCTGTTTCAAGAATGCAGGCATCTCGGTGGAAAGGTGACCAGATGTCTGTTTCAAGAATGCAAACATCCCGATGGAAGGGTGACCAGATGTCTGTTTCAAGAATACAAGCATCTCGGTGGAAGGGTGACCAGAGGTCTGCTTCAAGAATAGAAACATCTTGGTGGAAGGGTGACCAGATGTCTGTTTCAAGAAAACAAGCATCTTGGTGGAAGGTTGAACAGATGTCTATTTCAAGAATGCAAACATCTCGATGGAAGGTTGACCAAATGTCTGTTTCAAGAATACAAGTATCTCGGTGGAAGGGCGACCAGATGTCTGTTTCAAGAATGCAAACATCTCGGTGGAAGGGAGACCAGATGTCTGTTTCAAGAATGCAAGTATCTCGGTTGAAGGGTGATTAGATGTTGTCAAGCTGAGAAGGATGTAAACCTCAGCTAAATATTAATATGAACTGGAGAGGCTTTTGCATGAGGACACCCCTTAACCTACAAACACAGGGGGGCAGGGTGTCCCATTACTCACTAACAAAGCCGACCTTGGCCGCAAAATATAAATGGCCCAGAGGTTGTTCAGACTCGTCTCAGCTAATTTCTGAAAAGACAGCATCCTGCTAAGATAGCTCAGTGAGTCAATGCGCCTAATGCATGAATCTGTGTGAAACGTCTATTCAAACGTTTAAGCGCTATTGCCTAGGGTTACAGGACAGCTTGTTATCTGCGATCTTTCTGAGCCACAAAAGGGCAACAGGGAGTGAGCCATGAAAAACACGTTTTTAATAATTGGTCTTTCATGTACGAGCGTGCATCTCGCGCGCTCCTTCCAAAGTTCAACAGGTTTTTAGTCGACGAATCTGACTTTTACTAAAAGGTTCCCCTGATTATGAGTGAAATGGCCTTCTCAGCGCTTCCGGGGCCCATCCCCTCCCCCCCGTGACATTTCCCCAGCACAGAGCACCAGCAGGCGTCGGCCTGAGACAAAGGTACTGACAATGCTGTGTCCTTTCAGAGATGACGCTCTTATGTGGCTGGATTACACTGAATGTCAGACTGAGTCAGGCTGGGTGAGTGAGCTGCCACTCAGCCGCCAGCAGGGAGGGCCACCACACAAGTGAGCTTTCAGAGGGGCTCTCTGGCCCCCAACTGCTCCCCCCAGAGCTAGCAGGGAATTGCTTACAACCTGGAACTGCCTGCTGGTGTTTGAATGACTCATTTTTTTGTAAAATAACTAAGAGGCAGATATACAAAGCCCTAGCGCCTCATTGCACAAATTAGCCTCATTTTTGCGCTAATGTGGCTCAACGAGGCAAAAGTCACCGGACCATATTTACAAAGTGATGCCAAGTTACGCCACATTATGCCTGTGCCATGCATAATGTATGCAAGAGGGCATTCCAGCATTAGGAGGCCCGCAAAAATGGCACACCAATTTTGCCATCATTTTTAACACCTGCTCAGAGCAGGCATTAAAAGCACACGCTCATTGAAATCAATGGGCTACAATAGCGTCATAAATTTTGATGCTATTGGCCTAACGTGCGCCATGGTGTGCCGTATGGTGTTGTTAGGTAGGGGGGTGCAAGAAATCCGGCGCATCAGTACTGATGCACCAAATTCTTGTAAATCTGGGCCTAACTCTGCTCAAGTCTGAGGGCCTTATTTTGAGTTTGGTGGTCCCACCTAGGGACTGCCAAATTCACGGGGAGGGCCCCACCACCATGGCGGTGATGTCTCCACCGTGCATATGACAATATTCCACGGCAGGCTGGCCGGCTCCCTTAAGGGATCCGAGTCCGATATCGTAGCACAGAGGAGCCGTCCAGCACTCTCGGAATGAGCACTGTTTGCAAAGCAGACAGTGAGCATTCCGACAGTCCTGGGCAGTGGGTGGGCATGGGCAGTGCAAGGGACCGCTGTGGCCCCGGCACTGGCTTTTCACCAGCCTCTTCATGGCAAGGTCCCCACCATGAAAAGGCTGGCAGAAAGTGGGTTTGTAATTAGCCAGGTGGCGCTGAGTTAAACGCCTCCATGGCTTGTTACAAGCCCGACCGCCGTCACCCGGTCGGGATCTTTGATCTTGGCAGGGACAGTGGTCTTCAGGCAGGTCCACCTGCCAAAGTTGTAATTTGGCAGTCGGACCACCACAGCCACGGCGGTCCGACCACCACCACAAGGCTTGTGGCCCAAGGACCCCCAGACTCATAATGAGGCCATTAATCTGTAAATAAATTCACTGAAGAAAAACATAGGTTAAAGTGATGTTATAGTTAAGTATTGTTAGAAATGAGGCTTCTGATTGGCTAGGATCTGTTCCTCAGCCAAGCAGAATCCACTTCCTCTAGTCAGGGCAAGGCAGAAATACCCCTGTGCTCACCCTCCAGTAGCTTGGCGCGGAGCAAGCAGGCTAACCTTAGAAGGCAGTGTGTAAAGTGTTTGTGCAATCCCACTCCCAGTAATTCCCTGTAGGCACCACAAGAAGACTCCACACGGGGTTTAGAAAAGAAAAAGATAATCTTTATATATATGCTCAGAAAAAAGTACATAAAGGACAAGGGACAAATTATCAGATGGTACAGTGGGCAATTAATTCTCCAGGTGTTGTAGGTAGGAGTTGTTTCTAGTAAATATGGTAATTCCCTGGTTGCGCTCACCACCATCGAGTGACCAGGAATGGTGCATGAGATGAGGTTGGCGGGGTTTCCCGTTTACTCTGCGAGGAAGGCGGGCTCGTGCAGCGAGGATACCGGGGCTAGGGAGAGCCGCAGATTCCTCGGTTGTGGCCCGGTCCCTGGATCGTCAGTCCTGGTAAGTGAAGGTCGCTAGGGAGTTTCTTGTTTCCACCATGAGGAAGGCTGGCTGGTGCAGCAAAGTCACAGGGGCCAGGGGGAGCAGCAGATTTCCTTGGGTGTCGCCCGGTCCCAGACTCGTCAGTCCCAGTAAGTGAGGGTTGCTGGGGGCCAGAGGCAGCTTCTCCACGCAGACGGCCTAGTGCTCAGCACTCCTATGCCAACTTGAGCAGGCCGCTGGGGTTACTTCTGTAGGGAGGAGGCTTCCCTGGAGACTCCTCTCGTGCCGTCCGGCCCCAGACTCGTCGATCTTGGGTGGGTCGAGAGTGCTAGCGAGGGTGGCTCCAACTTCTCCAATGCTGGCGGTCCCAGTGCATCAGCACAACCGCAACGTTCTCCTGGCGGGAACGGGCTTGCGGTGAAGAGTTGGAAAGTCTTGTGAACGCGGTGGAGGTCCCTGAAAGGGTGCGGGGCTGCTCGGTTGTTCACGGAGCAGGGGCGCAATGATGAGGGGATGCCCGCAGATAGTGACGGTTCCTCAGGCTGCTCAAGTGGTGGTTGTGGCAAAGACAGGGTTCACAGAAAAAAGCCTGGAGACCCCCTTGTAGGATTTGGAGGTGAGATGGTGCTGGGCAGCAGTCAGCAGGCAGAGGGGCAGCTCAGCAAAATCTGGTAGCAGTTCATGAAAACAGTAAAATCACAGCAAGGTGGCAGTCCTTCTAACACAGCAGCTGTTACTCCAGCAAGTATCGTTCTTGTTCCCGGGGTGATCTACTGAGTGGGTCAAGGGCCCACTACTTATACAGAAAAGTGCCTTTGACGTGGGGTATGACCACAACAAAACCTTGTGAAGTACACAGGTCCCCCTTTCAAGTCAGTCTCGGCTCCAGACGGCCAGTGGGGTTCCTGAGCTCTCTTGAGTGTACCCCAGCCTTTACCCTTTGAAATGTAAGTGTGAAATCCCCTCAACTCCTTCCACCGGAAGACCCATCAGTATGCAGATATGGAAGGGTGTCCTGTGTTGTGGGTGTCTGAAGGGAATGCACAGGCGGAAATGTCACTCCATCTAAGCCAGTCGTGTATTGGAGGGAGGCTGAGGGGTCACAGGGCAGTAAGTGCAGAGAAATGTCCACTTTGACCATTGAAGTAGCTATGACTGCATAGCTGTTTGTAATAGGATCCACATTTACTTTGATTTTTGAGAGGCCTCTGGCTGGTACAGGTTTGATTTGTGTGTAATATTGTTGGTTATTTATTGTATGGAATGTTTTGGACCGATTAGAATTTTGTTAGATGGTCTATCCTGATTAGAACTGATGAAAGATACTCAGTTCCAAGATGGCCATTGCAGTTTTGTGAACTAGACATGTGATTTTTAAGGGTTAAGGCCTTCCAAGTGTTTGGTTAAGAAGGACTATTTGACCACCAAGGTAGTTATGACTGCATACTTGTGTTTAATAAGATCTGCATTCACTTTGATGTTTGAATGCATCATATTGTTGCCCATTTTTGTATGAAATGTTAGGACTAATCAGGAATTCAATAGGTTTGATGAAAGATATTCCATTCCAAGATGGCTGCTGCAGTTGTGTGGAGTGGTCATGTAATTTCTAAGGGGATTTGCCCTCCAGGCGTTTGGTTAAGAGGGACTGTTTGTTTGCGCGCCTGAGCTTTCTGATTGGTTTGAGCCCGGCGGAAGTTTACATAGCTGTGGTGAAGTAAGTATTATTTATGTCTAAGGGATTTTCGTTCCACAGCGACCTAAAGTTGAGTGTGTTTGTGGGAATCTGATTAATGGATTGGTGTTTATTTTGTCTTCATGTAGATTACATTGTCTTTTCTTTATAGTGGAGTAACTGACTAGCGGTAAGCATGGTCCTGTGGGAGTCCTGCTACTGTAGATCGGATATTAGACGTTTACTCTTGACTTGGTGTGTTTTTTGTTTAGTTGGAAGTACCAGACGAAAAGGATTGAGAAGTGCTTTTCTAGTAAGTTGATGTTGAAGCAAGTATTAATATGCTGTGTTGCTTTATTTTTGGAATTGGTTTCGGGCATTAGTTGGTTCACTTTGCTGTCTCTTAGATGTAGAGGGATTGGGGACTAGAGAGGTCACCAGTGTGTTTAGAAAAAAACATAAAAATGTATCTTTGCTGCTTTCCTATATTGATGAATATTATATTAGTGAATATATAAAAATTCTTAATATTTCAGAAACGAATAACACGCTGTTTGAAGATTTATTAATTTATAGAATTTGATTTCTGGTTAATTACGACATTAATAGTATTTAATATTGCTGAAATATTTGTTTGCAAATGATTCCTCCATTAACATTACAGGATAGATTCCCCAGTTCTGTGGGAAATATTGGGTTACCCTGTTTATTTGTAACACTTTCTAAAAGTGGCATTTTTTCTAGACTAGTAGTAATAAATCCAACCTTACCAGTAAAGAGGATTTATTATTACCATTCCAATGGTACTAAACATGACCCATCCACTCCTCTACGATCAGGAATTGCAACTTAAGGTTATTATAAGGAATTCCTAATGTTGGCCTATCAAAGGGGTAGGTCTCACAATAATGAAAAAGCACTTGAGGGGGGTTTTATTACCAGGACATGGGAACGGCGAGGTGCATGTCCTGCCTTTGCACTTACATGGCACCCTGCCCCATGGGCTCCCTAGGGTCCCTAGGGCCTACTCTAGGGGTGACTTAGATGTAAGCAAAAGGGGAGTGTCAGCCTTGGCAAGGGGTTGTAAGTGCCAAGTTGGAGTGGCAGTGGGGCTGTGCACACTGGCTCTGCAGTGGCAGGCCTGAGACAGGTTTACAGGGCTACTTAGGTGGGTGGCACAATCAGTGCTGCAGGCCCACTAGTAGCATTTATTTTACATGTCCTGGGGGGTATGATTTACTACTCTACAAGGGAATTACAGGTAAATTAAATGAACAAATTGTGAGTATATCAAAGTTACAATGTTTGGAGAAGCACATGCACTCTAGCACTGATTAGCAGTGGTAAAGTGCCCAGATTCCTAAGGCTTACAAAAAGATACAGGAACAAAACAGGAGGGAAAGGCAAAAAGTCTGGGGTAAGACCCCACTAAGGATGCCAGTTCTAACAGGTATGGTTATATTTACATTACAAAAAAACGGATAAATTCACTGAAAAAACAAAGGTTAAACTGACGTTATGGTTAGGTGAACATAAGCAGTGTGTGGCAATGGTGGGAGTTATAGTAACTTCGGTTAACTAAAAGTGATGAATTTCAGCAGAAACTGAATCTCCCCGTTTCCGACTTTTTCTCTCTAAATTCATACGGAAATCATAGTTATATATTTGAGCTTTAGCTGCCTCTGATGCAAAAAACAGTAGCTAAGCTTTGCACTGAGGCAGTGCAGTTCATCATATGACCCATGGTGCACTAACCTGAGGTGCTACAAGCTTCTTCATCTGTTTTCCTCTTTTAAGGGATCAGATTAATCCTTGAGAAGAATGTGACCTCAGAAGGCCGTGAGCCAATGACTACAATCTGATAGGATTGGGACCTGAGAAGACAATCTAAGAACACTGTTTTCTGAAAACTGCGTCCTGAGAAGACAGAAACATGAAGACTTCCCCCTGAGAAGGATGTGACTTGAGAAGAATAGAACCTGAGAAAACTGCGGCCTGAGATATGTGACCCGAGAAGACTGTGGCCTGAGGAATCTGACCTGAGGAGACGGCATCCTGGGAAGTCTGTGACCTAAGAGGAGTACTGAGGGACTGATCTTGAGTCTGGCAGATGAGTTACTCCAAACAATGACAAAAATATTGTCTAAAAAATGTCAGGGTGCAATAACATTGTGTCAAAAATATTGTTAGGTCAAGAATATCGACAGAAGGAATATAGAAGAGACAGCTAAGGGCCTTAATACTCTGTCACAAATGTGATGGATATCCCGTGTGCCATATTACGATCTCTATAGGATATCATGGGATCGTTTTAAGACAGATGGAAAATCCGTCACATTTGTGACGGAGTATTCCCCCCGCCAAGACCTAAATCAGGCCCTAAATGATTTATGTATACAATATTGTTTTAGAAATATTGTTGTATATAGTATCGTTTACTTTAAGATCGTTGTAATACATTTGTTTTTTATTATTTTCATATATATATGTCTATATATATATATACATATGTGTGTACATATTTCTTAAACTCCCTCCGTCAAGCCGCTGCTCCTCTTTCTGGCTGGTGCAGCATTACGTGGTGACGGGCCTGTGAGAGAGGGCCTCTTTTTGACATGGTTATCCCACCACTTTATGCCTGATGTTGATGTGTCCTACAAATTGTAGTGCTCAAGGCCCCTGCTAACCAGGTTCCCTGGGCCAGAGCTCTTTCCCTAAATATGTTGTGATGCATTGGCACAATTGGATACACTCTTAACTATCACTATAAGTTCCTAGTAAGCGGGTGCCTATGTGCCCAGGGCATGGGGTACTAGGGCTACCCCATGCCCTGGCAGCAACACTGAGGGTGGCAGCACTGATTGTACCACCCTCTTTGGCCATGCACCCAGATGCACCCATCACTGCCATTGCAGGCTGAGTGTTCTGGTGCAAACCTAAAATACAAACTCGTCATGGCACGCTACCTGTGTGCCTGTCCACCATACACTGCATTTACTATGGGTAAGACACCCCTCTTGCAGGCCTTACAGCCCTAAAGGCAAGGTGCTCCATGTTATATGTGAGGGCATAGCTGCATGAGCAACATGCCCCCACTGTGTCCTTGCTAAACCTGGAACATAGTGAGTGAACAGAGCAGCCATTTTAATACATGTGCTGGACACTGGTCAACATGAGTTTCCCAGCTACATGATGGCCACTCCGAACCCTGGGTTGTATGGTATCAAATAACTCAGAATGATAAATCCAAACTGGTGCCATTATTGGATTTGTGCCCCCTACAAAAGCTAACTATCCTGGCATGGTTGCTGACTGGTCCTATCCAGCTGCCACCTCCAGACAGCCAATATACAAACTTTGGGGGAGAGCCCTGCCTCTCCGTTTGTAAGACAGTGCCCTTCCTGGGTGGAGAAGCTAACACCCCATCCCTCAACAATGTGCACTCTCCTGGTGGTAAGCTTCAAAGGGCTTACCGCCCTCGAAACTCGACCACCAAGCCTGCTGTTATCAGCAGTTGGCATCCCCCTTTGCAAACCCACACTTTTGGTGGGAGCAAGGGCGGGAAACCTAACAAAGGGTAGGAGGAGTGGCCTCACCTGGCATGCATCACCCCCAAAGGTGTTGCCTGCAAGGTGGGCCCTCTGTTTCATTTTCCTCCATCTTGGATGGAAGGAAAAATAGCCAATTAGGTTTGGGGCAGTGACCCTTCCCACAGGAAGTGGTCACTATAGTGGATGTAGCCACCCAAAGGTAAGTGTCCAATTGGACACTCCCAGGTTCCCCTCTAAAATGCCCACTAAATTCTGTATTTAGTGGGCATCCCTAGACAAAGAAATCAGATTGGAAAGGGCAAAGAAGACTAGCCCAAAGAAGATCCAAGGCACGAGAACTGTGGACCTGCTGCATAAGAAAAAGGCACCAAACCCTGCCTGCTGTGCCCAGGAACCAACAATCACCGCTGCGGAGGAGCTGGACACTGGACTGACCTCAAGAAACCCAGAGGGCCTCCAGTCTTCACAAATCACCCAAGATCTCCCTTCTGAGTGGAGGTACCACTCTGCAACCAACAAAGAACCAGCATCCCAGTGAGGGTCACTTCACTGACTGGCCGATATCTCCTGAACTGGAAGTCGCAGCCAGACCTGACAACACACCAACAACCACCAGGACAAACCCCGTCCCCAAAGCGGAAAAAGGATCAGAAGGGAGCCCCAGCCAAGGGACTTCAGGAACACCCCAGACCTCCTTCCAGAGTGCCCCCGTTGTCCTGTCAGCAGCCCTCAAAGAGACTCACCTCCAGCTCCAAAGGACTCCGTTATGCACAGCTCCGGGATCACCAACTTGCGCTGCACCCAGCTGCCCAGTGCCCTGCAACGAGGAACCAGCTGTGCCTCCATGGTCCCTCACACCACAAGGGGACCCCAAGGCACCACCTTAAAATCTGCAAGAACCACCATTTTCCAAATGGCCCCTCTCAGTGGCCCTGCACCTGCTCCAAGGGACTTTTCCACACTGCTCGCACCGGAACCGGGAGCCTCCCGAGCCTCTCCAGCTGGCACAGTGTGCCCACCGATGACCTCGACCAACCTGCAAAAGCGGAACCTGGTAACACAACTGTGTGATTTTATATGCATTTTTAAAAGTGACTGCCTATTCATTCCCATGGTGCGTAATTACACACAGAAAGACTACGTTTATTAAAAAAATTTAAATTCATATCCTAAAAAGTACTTAACCAATTGTGATAATCTTGGTCTTAAAAATTACATTAAAATCGAAAGTATTTTTGTAAATTGGTCTCAAGTTATTCCTTTGAGTGTGTGGGTAGCGTGATTGATACTGAGAGTACAGCAAATGCTTCACACTTCTCCAAGACTAACCTAACTGCTCGACCAAGCTACATATAAAATTAGAGCATTAGGTGGTGTAGTGTTTACCTCTGGAAACCAACGTGTTGCTGCCTGGACACCTTGCACCGTTTTGCACACTACATAGAGGGCCAGCCTCCTACAGGACCCACGTTAAATTTTAGCTTCACTCCAAGAATGCACACTCATGTGGGCTATTGTCCTTCGTATATGTTTTATTCACGCCCAACTACAGCAATAAAACTTGACAAATGTGTTTCGGCTGCGCGCCTTCCTCAATGTCCAGATATTGGCCACATATTGCTGTCCTTTAACTCTTTCCACTACAGTTCATTGCGTGATGCTGCAAGACAATAAACATAGATGATGCACACCGATTTCCAACACTAAGCAGCGGCTTTGAACATATATCAACGCAAAATGTAATTATCGCTCATAAATCATCAATACCTGATTACATCACATAACTCAATCCACATAATTCATATGTGTATCTGTGCTTCAAATCACTTTAAACTGAAGGCATTTGCAACACTGTGAACATTGAAAAAAAATAATAAATGTTATCAAAAAACAAATCATGCAAATTAATTATGCAAATACCAATGAGCCCCACAGACTTGACCACCCAACTGCTTGTGCTGCCTAAGTCATCACAAGGTGTGCGTTATTTCTTGCAGTCTCATGAGGTGCTGACAACCGTTACACATACACCCTAAATATCCCTACATTATACGGGTATCCAGTAAATTATCCCCATGTAGAGAATGTGCGCTATTCTCCCATAATACAGCCCTGTTTGGGCAAAGAGCAGTGATGTATTTTTCACCAACTTCCAGCTGCCTCCTTCCCCTGAAGGCGTAACTCCACTCATTTCCTGTGTACCCAATATGTGTCCATAATTTTTCATCACTGTTAAGGCCCCTGGGGACCTTTGTCTGCAGCTCAGTGATGTATCAAGATTCTAAGTGTCTCAGCTTTTCACCCTCTCTCCCCAGTGGGCACCTGGGCCCGTATTTATACTTTTTTAGCACTGCGTTTGCACTGCTTTTTGGCGCAAAAGCGGAGCAAACTTACAAAATACGATTGTATTTTGTGAGTTTGCGCCGCTTTTGCGTAACAAAATTACGCAAATGCAGCACTAAAAAAGTATAAATATGGGCCCTTGTCTATATAGAAATACCTCAACAGGCTACCGTTGCCACTGTGCTCACTATGAAAGTGTTGTGCCACTGGGTACGTTGTGTCACCCTTGCTAATTGCCCACATATGTTCCAGTACTCTCTTTTTTGACACGTATTTTGCTGCCCACATGTAGTTTGTCACATGGACATATCAAGCAATATATCACGAAACGTGAATCATGATATAACAGTTTTGTGATCAACCTCCTACCTCGCCTATCTGCAGTCTGATATTCCTTCTTTATTCGTTTGCATCCCTTGCATTGCAAACAGGGAAAAAATCCCAATGTTGCTTTCAAATCAATCTGTTTATCAACTAAGTGGCTGTGGACCAAATGGTCCTTGAAAAAGGTACTCCTCCGTTATACGTGTGTCATTAATGACAATCTAGGCCCTAAGATTCGACCAATCAATAATATATGCCCATTCTTTTTGGAAATCTTCACTAGCGTGGCTGCATCTTTTAAAAACCCAGTGACAAGCCTGACCATCCCCTGTTGACCACCTGTTCTATCTGGTTGTTGCACTAGCAGCTTCTGCCTGTCAGCACATGTCGCCCTGTCAGTTGCCTGTAACTACATTCTTGTGGAATAGCCCCTCTGTTTAAACCTACACACTGCCTCATTTCCAGCCTCCACAAAATCAGATTGTAGGGAGCAATTTTGTTTTAAGGGCAGCATTTCACCATAAGGTATGCTCTTAATCAAGCTCTGCGGATGCTGACTTTTCGCATGCAAGATAGAGTTACCTGATGTATGTTTCCTATATAGTTTAGAATGTAACTGTCCTCCTTGGAGAAACACCTTTAGGTCCACACTGGGCACTGAGGTCTTGCTAACATGTCTTGTGAAATGCAAATTCAAACTATTCTGATTCAGTTTATGTAGGAGGCTGGCCTGGCTTGTAGTGGGTACCAGAGGTACTTACACCTGGTGCCAGGTCCAGTTATCCCTTATTAGTGTAGAAGTGGTGTTTCTAGCAGCTTAGGCTGATAGAAGGTAGGTATGGCAAAGCAGCTTAGGCTGAACTAGGAGACATGCAAAGCTCCTACTATACCACTTGTATCATATACACAATGTCATAAGAAGACACAATACACAGAGGTACTAAAAATAAAGGTACTTTATTTTTATGACAATATGCCAAAAGTATCTCAGTGAGTACCCTCTGTAAGAAGGTAAGTACTATACACAAGATATATGTACACAAACCAAAATTAGGTAAGTAATGAAAACAGTGTAGAATTACAATAGATAGCAATAGGAGCACATAGGTATAGGGGCAACACAAACCATATACTCCAAAAGTGGAATGCGAACCACAAATGGACCCCTGACCTATGTGAGCTTGTAGAGGGTCGCTGGGACTGTAAGAAAACAGTGAGGGTTAGAAAAATACCCCACCCCCAGACCCTGAAAAGTAGGAGTAAAGTGCACCTACTACCTCCAGAGAGCACAGAAGTCGTGATAGGGGGATTCTGCAGGACGAACACACACCAGCAGTGCACTGACAACGGATTTCCAGACCTGAGTACATGTAAGACAAGGGGGCCAAGTCCAATAGTCGCAACAGTGTCCAGGGGGGCAGGAGCCCAGAAAACCCCAGCTGAAGGTGCAACGAAGCTACCACCAGATGGAAGAAGCTTAGAGTTCTGCAAGAAAGAAGAGGACTAGGAACTTCTCCTTTGGAAGACAGATGTCCCACATTGCGCTGAAGCTTACAAAGGTATCTTCACGCAGAAAGACCGCAAACAAGCTTTGCTAGCTGCAATGGTCGCGGTAGAGGTTTTTGGGTGCTGCTGAGGACCAGGAAGGACCAGGAAGTCGCCTTTTGGAGGAGGAGACAGAGGAGGCACTCAGCAACTCAGAGAGCCCTCACAGAAGCAGACAGCACCCGCAGAAGTACCCCAACAGGCACTTATAAGTAAAGTGAACTGGAGTCCATGCGAAGTCACAAAAGGGAGTCCCACGACGCCGGAGGACAACTCAGAAGGTTGTGCACTGCAGGAGAGAGTGCTGAGGACCCAGGCTAGGGTGTGCACAAAGGAAATCCTGGAAGAGTGCACAGGAGCCGGAGCAGCTGCAAATCACACGGTACACAGCTTTGCAGTCTAGCGTGGGGAGGCAAGGACTTACCTCCACCAAACTTGGACTGAAGGATCACTGGACTGTGGGAGTCACTTGGACAGAGTTGCTGTGTTCCAGGGACCACACTCTTCAGGATGAGAGGGGATCCAGAGGACCGGTGATGCAGTCTTTTGGTGCCTGTGTTAGCAGGGAGAAGATTCCGTCGACCCACAGGAGATTTCTTCGGAGCTTCTGTTGCACGGTGAAGGCAGGCTACCCCCAGAGCACGCACCACCTGGAAACAGTTGAGAAAGCCGGCAGGATTAGGCGCTACAATGTTGCTGGTAGTCGTCTTGCTACTTTGTTGCGGTTTTGCAGGCGTCCTGGAGCAGTCAGCGGTCGATCCTTTGGTAGAAGGTGAAGAGGGAGATGCAGAGGAACTCTGGTGAGCTCTTGCATTCGTTATCTAAAGAATTCCCCAAAGCAGAGACCCTAAATAGCCAGAAAAGGAGGTTTGGCTACCAAGGAAGGAGGATTGGCTACCAAGAGAAGTAAGAGCCTTTCAGAAGGAGCCTCTGACGTCACCTGCTGGCACTGGCCACTCAGAGCAGTCCAGTGTGCCCCGAACACCTCTGTTTCCAAGATGGCAGTGGTCTGGGACACGCTGGAGGAGCTCTGGGCACCTCCCCTGGGAGGTGCAGGTCAGGGGAGTGATCACTCCCCTTTCCTTTGTCCAGTTTCGCGCCAGAGCAGGGCTGGGGGATCCCTGAACCAGTGTAGACTGGCTTATGCAGAGATGGGCACCATCTGTGCCCATCAAAGCATTTCCAGAGGCTGGGGAGGCTACTCCTCCCCAGCCCTTCACACCTATTTCCAAAGGGAGAGTGTAGGAAGTTGGCTCTGTATGTGCTATTTCAAAGTAAGGAATAGCATACACAGAGTCCAAGGGTTCCCCTTAGAGGTAAAATAGTGGTAAAAATAGATAATACTAATGCTCTATTTTGTGGTAGTGTGGTCGAGCAGTAGGCTTATCCAAGGAGTAGTGTTAAGCATTTGTTGTACATACACATAGACAATAAATGAGGTACACACACTCAGAGACAAATCCAGCCAATAGGTTTTTAGATAGAAAAATATCTTTTCTTAGTTTATTTTAAGAACCACAGGTTCAAATTCTACATGTAATATCTCATTCGAAAGGTATTGCAGGTAAGTACTTTAGGAACTTTAAAGCATAAAAATTGCATGTATACTTTACAAGTTATTGACAAATAGCTGTTTTAAAAGTGGACACTTAGTGCAATTTTCACAGTTCCTAGGGGAGGTAAGTATTTGTTAGGTTAACCAGGTAAGTAAGATACTTACAGGGCTTAGTTCTTGGTCCAAGGTAGCCCACCGTTGGGGGTTCAGAGCAACCCCAAAGTCACCACACCAGCAGCTCAGGGCCGGTCAGGTGCAGAGTTCAAAGTGGTGCCCAAAACACATAGGCTAGAATGGAGAGAAGGGGGTGCCCCGGTTCCGGTCTGCTTGCAGGTAAGTACCTGCGTCTTCGGAGGGCAGACCAGGGGGGTTTTGTAGGGCACCGGGGGGGACACAAGTCCACACAGAGATTTCACCCTCAGCAGCGCGGGGGCGGCCGGGTGCAGTGTAGAAACAAGCGTCGGGTTTTCAATGTTAGTCTATGAGAGATCTCGGGATCTCTTCAGCGCTGCAGGCAGGCAAGGGGGGGATTCCTCGGGGAAACCTCCACTTGGGCGAGGGAGAGGGACTCCTGGGGGTCACTCCTCCAGTGAAAGTCCGGTCCTTCAGGTCCTGGGGGCTGCGGGTGCAGGGTCTCTCCCAGGCGTCGGGACTTTAGGTTCAAAGAGTCGCGGTCAGGGGAAGCCTCGGGATTCCCTCTGCAGGCGGCGCTGTGGGGGCTCAGGGGGGACAGGTTTTGGTACTCACAGTATCAGAGTAGTCCTGGGGTCCCTCCTGAGGTGTTGGATCGCCACCAGCCGAGTCGGGGTCGCCGGGTGCAGTGTTGCAAGTCTCACGCTTCTTGCGGGGAGCTTGCAGGGTTCTTTAAAGTTGCTGGAAACAAAGTTGCAGCTTTTCTTGGAGCAGGTCCGCTGTCCTCGGGAGTTTCTTGTCTTTTCGAAGCAGGGGCAGTCCTCAGAGGATGTCGAGGTCGCTGGTCCCTTTGGAAGGCGTCGCTGGAGCAGGATCTTTGGAAGGCAGGAGACAGGCCGGTGAGTTTCTGGAGCCAAGGCAGTTGTCGTCTTCTGGTCTTCCGCTGCAGGGGTTTTCAGCTGGGCAGTCCTTCTTCTTGTAGTTGCAGGAATCTAATTTTCTAGGGTTCAGGGTAGCCCTTAAATACTAAATTTAAGGGCGTGTTTAGGTCTGGGGGGTTAGTAGCCAATGGCTACTAGCCCTGAGGGTGGGTACACCCTCTTTGTGCCTCCTCCCAAGGGGAGGGGGTCACAATCCTAACCCTATTGGGGGAATCCCCCATCTGCAAGATGGAGGATTTCTAAAAGTCAGAGTCACCTCAGCTCAGGACACCTTAGGGGCTGTCCTGACTGGCCAGTGGCTCCTCCTTGTTTTTCTCATTATTTTCTCCGGCCTTGCCGCCAAAAGTGGGGCCTGGCCGGAGGGGGCGGGCAACTCCACTAGCTGGAGTGTCCTGCTGGGTTGGCACAAAGGAGGTGAGCCTTTGAGGCTCACCGCCAGGTGTGACAATCCCTGCCTGGGGGAGGTGTTAGCATCTCCACCCAGTGCAGGCTTTGTTACTGGCCTCAGAGTGACAAAGGCACTCTCCCCATGGGGCCAGCAACATGTCTCGGTTTGTGGCAGGCTGCTAAAACTAGTCAGCCTACACAGATAGTCGGTTAAGTTTCAGGGGGCACCTCTAAGGTGCCCTCTGTGGTGTATTTTACAATAAAATGTACACTGGCATCAGTGTGCATTTATTGTGCTGAGAAGTTTGATACCAAACTTCCCAGTTTTCAGTGTAGCCATTATGGTGCTGTGGAGTTCGTGTTTGACAAACTCCCAGACCATATACTCTTATGGCTACCCTGCACTTACAATGTCTAAGGTTTTGTTTAGACACTGTAGGGGTACCATGCTCATGCACTGGTACCCTCACCTATGGTATAGTGCACCCTGCCTTAGGGCTGTAAGGCCTGCTAGAGGGGTGTCTTACCTATACTGCATAGGCAGTGAGAGGCTGGCATGGCACCCTGAGGGGAGTGCCATGTCGACTTACTCGTTTTGTCCTCACTAGCACACACAAGCTGGCAAGCAGTGTGTCTGTGCTGAGTGAGAGGTCTCCAGGGTGGCATAAGACATGCTGCAGCCCTTAGAGACCTTCCTTGGCATCAGGGCCCTCGGTACTAGAAGTACCAGTTACAAGGGACTTATCTGGATGCCAGGGTCTGCCAATTGTGGATACAAAAGTACAGGTTAGGGAAAGAACACTGGTGCTGGGGCCTGGTTAGCAGGCCTCAGTACACTTTCAATTGTAAACATAGCATCAGCAAAGGCAAAAAGTCAGGGGGCAACCATGCCAAGGAGGCATTTCCTTACACAACCCCCCCCCAAACGAAAGAGGATGAGACTAACCTTTCCCAAGAGAGTCTTCATTTTCTAAGTGGAAGAACCTGGAAAGGCCATCTGCATTGGCATGGGCAGTCCCAGGTCTGTGTTCAACTATAAAGTCCATTCCCTGTAGGGAGATGGACCACCTCAACAGTTTAGGATTTTCACCTTTCATTCGCATCAGCCATTTGAGAGGTCTGTGGTCAGTTTGAACTAGGAAGTGAGTCCCAAAGAGGTATGGTCTCAGCTTCTTCAGGGACCAAACCACAGCAAAGGCCTCCCTCTCAATGGCACTCCAGCGCTGCTCCCTGGGGAGTAACCTCCTGCTAATGAAAGCAACAGGCTGGTCAAGGCCATCATCATTTGTTTGGGACAAAACTGCCCCTATCCCATGTTCAGAGGCATCAGTCTGCACAATGAACTGCTTAGAATAATCTGGAGCTTTGAGAACTGGTGCTGAGCACATTGCCTGTTTCAGGGTGTCAAAGGCCTGTTGGCAGTCCACAGTCCAGTTTACTTTCTTGGGCATTTTCTTGGAGGTGAGTTCAGTGAGGGCTGTCACAATGGATCCATATCCCTTCACAAACCTCCTGTAATACCCAGTCAAGCCAAGGAATGCCCTGACTTGAGTCTGGGTTTTTGGAGCTACCCAGTCCAGAATAGTCTGGATCTTGGGTTGGAGTGGCTGAACTTGGCCTCCACCTACAAGGTGTCCCAAGTAAACCACAGTTCCCTGCCCTATCTGGCATTTGGATGCCTTGATAGAGAGGCCTGCAGATTGCAGAGCCTTCAAAACCTTCCTCAGGTGGACCAGGTGATCCTGCCAGGTGGAGCTAAAGACAGCAATATCATCAAGATAAGCTGTGCTAAAGGACTCCAAGCCAGCAAGGACTTGATTCACCAACCTTTGGAAGGTGGCAGGGGCATTCTTTAAACCAAAGGGCATAACAGTAAACTGATAATGCCCATCAGGTGTGGAGAATGCTGTCTTTTCTTTTGCTCCAGGTGCCATTTTTATTTGCCAGTACCCTGCTGTCAAGTCAAAGGTACTTAGAAATTTGGCAGCACCTAATTTATCAATGAGCTCATCAGCTCTTGGAATTGGATGGGCATCTGTCTTGGTGACAGAATTGAGCCCTCTGTAGTCCACACAAAACCTCATCTCTTTCTTTCCATCTTTGGTGTGAGGTTTGGGGACTAAGACCACTGGGCTAGCCCAGGGGCTGTCAGAGCGCTCAATTACTCCCAATTCCAGCATCTTGTGGACTTCCACCTTGATGCTTTCCTTAACATGGTCAGACTGTCTAAAGATTTTGTTCTTGACAGGCATGCTGTCTCCTGTGTCCACATCATGGGTACACAGGTGTGTCTGTCCAGGGGTTAAGGAGAAGAGTTCAGGAAACTGTTGTAGGACTCTCCTACAATCAGCTTGCTGTTGGCCAGAGAGGGTGTCTGAGTAGATCACTCCATCTACTGTACCATCTTTTGGGTCTGATGACAGAAGATCAGGGAGAGGTTCACTCTCTGCCTCCTGATCCTCATCTGTTACCATCAACAGATTGACATCAGCCCTGTCGTGGAAGAGCTTAAGGCGGTTTACATGGATCACCCTCTTGGGGCTCCTGCTTGTGCCCAGGTCCACCAAGTAGGTGACCTGACTCTTCCTCTCTAGTACTGGGTAAGGGCCACTCCATTTGTCCTGGAGTGCCCTGGGAGCCACAGGCTCCAGAACCCAGACTTTCTGCCCTGGTTGGAACTCAACCAGTGCAGCCTTTTGGTCATACCAAAACTTCTGGAGCTGTTGGCTGGCCTCAAGGTTTTTGGTTGCCTTTTCCATGTACTCTGCCATTCTAGAGCGAAGGCCAAGTACATAGTCCACTATGTCCTGTTTAGGCTCATGGAGAGGTCTCTCCCAGCCTTCTTTAACAAGGGCAAGTGGTCCCCTTACAGGATGACCAAACAGAAGTTCAAAGGGTGAGAATCCTACTCCCTTCTGTGGCACCTCTCTGTAAGCGAAAAGCAGACATGGCAAGAGGACATCCCATCTCCTTTTGAGCTTTTCTGGGAGCCCCATGATCATGCCTTTTAATGTCTTGTTGAATCTCTCAACCAAGCCATTAGTTTGTGGATGGTATGGTGTAGTGAATTTATAAGTCACTCCACACTCATTCCACATGTGCTTTAGGTATGCTGACATGAAGTTGGTACCTCTGTCAGACACCACCTCCTTAGGGAAACCCACTCTGGTAAAGATACCAATGAGGGCCTTGGCTACTGCAGGGGCAGTAGTCGACCTAAGGGGAATAGCTTCAGGATACCTGGTAGCATGATCCACTACTACCAGGATATACATATTTCCTGAGGCTGTGGGAGGTTCCAGTGGACCAACTATGTCCACACCCACTCTTTCAAAGGGAACCCCCACCACTGGAAGTGGAATGAGGGGGGCCTTTGGATGCCCACCTGTCTTACCACTGGCTTGACAGGTGGGGCAGGAGAGGCAAAACTCCTTAACCATGTTGGACATATTGGGCCAGTAGAAGTGGTTGACTAACCTCTCCCACGTCTTGGTTTGTCCCAAATGTCCAGCAAGGGGAATGTCATGGGCCAATGTTAGGATGAACTCTCTGAACAGCTGAGGCACTACCACTCTCCTAGTGGCACCAGGTTTGGGGTCTCTGGCCTCAGTGTACAGGAGTCCATCTTCCCAATAGACCCTATGGGTTCCATTTTTCTTGCCTTTGGACTCTTCAGCAGCTTGCTGCCTAAGGCCTTCAAGAGAGGGACAGGTTTCTTGTCCCTTACACAGCTCCTCCCTGGAGGGTCCCCCTGGGCCTAAGAGCTCAACCTGGTAAGGTTCAAGCTCCAAAGGCTCAGTTCCCTCAGAGGGCAGAACTTCTTCCTGAGAAGAGAGGTTCCCTTTCTTTTGCTGTGTTGCAGTTGGTTTCCCAACTGACTTTCCTGTTCTCTTGGTAGGCTGGGCCATTTTTCCAGACTCCAGCTCTACTTTTTCACCCTGTGCCTTGCACTGTGCTCTTGTTTTCACACACACCAGTTCAGGGATACCCAGCATTGCTGCATGGGTTTTTAGTTCTACCTCAGCCCATGCTGAGGACTCCAGGTCATTTCCAAGCAGACAGTCCACTGGGATATTTGAGGAGACCACCACCTGTTTCAGGCCATTGACCCCTCCCCATTCTAAAGTAACCATTGCCATGGGATGTACTTTTCTCTGATTGTCAGCGTTGGTGACTGTGTAAGTTTTTCCAGTCAGGTATTGGCCAGGGGAAACCAGTTTCTCTGTCACCATGGTGACACTGGCACCTGTATCCCTCAGGCCCTCTATTCTAGTCCCATTAATCAAGAGTTGCTGTCTGTATTTTTGCATGTTAGGCGGCCAGACAGCTAGTGTGGCTAAATCCACCCCACCCTCAGAAACTAGAGTAGCTTCAGTGTGGACCCTGATTTGCTCTGGGCACACTGTTGATCCCACTTGGAGACTAGCCATACCAGTGTTACCTGGATGGGAGTTTGGAGTGGAACCTTTCTTGGGACAGGCCTTGTCTCCAGTTTGGTGTCCATGCTGTTTACAGCTATGACACCAGGCCTTTTTGGGATCAAAGTTTTTACCCTTGTACCCATTGTTTTGTGAAGAGGCTCTGGGCCCACCCTCCTGTGCAGGTTTTTGGGGGCCTGTAGAAGACTCTTGACTATTTTTAGTTTTGGTTGTCTCATCACCCTTCCCCTGGGGAGTCTTTGTGACCCCTTTCTTTTGGTCACCCCCTGTTGAAGTCTTGGACACCCTTGTCTTGACCCAATGGTCCGCCTTCTTTCCCAATTCTTGGGGAGAAATTGGTCCTAGGTCTACCAGATGCTGATGCAGTTTATCATTGAAACAATTACTTAACAGGTGTTCTTTCACAAATAAATTGTACAGCCCATCATAATTACTTACACCACTGCCTTGAATCCAACCATCTAGTGTTTTCACTGAGTAGTCAACAAAGTCAACCCAGGTCTGGCTCGAGGATTTTTGAGCCCCCCTGAACCTAATCCTGTACTCCTCAGTGGAGAATCCAAAGCCCTCAATCAGGGTACCCTTCATGAGGTCATAAGATTCTGCATCTTGTCCAGAGAGTGTGAGGAGTCTATCCCTACACTTTCCTGTGAACATTTCCCAAAGGAGAGCACCCCAGTGAGATCTGTTCACTTTTCTGGTTACACAAGCCCTCTCAAAAGCTGTGAACCATTTGGTGATGTCATCACCATCTTCATATTTAGTTACAATCCCTTTAGGGATTTTCAACATGTCAGGAGAATCTCTGACCCTATTTATGTTGCTGCCACCATTGATGGGTCCTAGGCCCATCTCTTGTCTTTCCCTCTCTATGGCTAGGATCTGTCTTTCCAAAGCCAATCTTTTGGCCATCCTGGCTAACTGGATGTCCTCTTCACTGGGGCTATCCTCAGTGATTTCAGAGGAGTTGGTCTCTCCTGGGAGGGAACCAGCATCTCTGACTATTATTTTTGGAGTCAGGGTTTGAGGGACCCTGTTCTCCCTAGATAGGACTGGTAGGGGGGAATTGTCCTCCAAGTCACTATCCTCTTCCTCTGAGTTGCCACCCTCAGAGGGGTTGGCCTTTTCAAACTCTGCCAAAAGCTCCTGGAGCTGTATTTTGGTAGGTTTGGGGCCCATTGTTATTTTCTTTATTTTACAGAGTGACCTTAGCTCCCTCATCTTAAGATGGAGGTAAGGTGTGGTGTCGAGTTCCACCACAGTCACATCTGTGCTAGACATTTTGCTTCTAAAAGTTGGAATACTTTTTAAGAATCTACAACTGGTTCTAGAATCTAATTCAAACTTTTACAAACTTTTAAACTCTAAAAGAAATGCTAAACAGGGACTTAACACACAAGGCCCTAGCAGGACTTTTAAGAATTTAGAAAACTTTTCAAATTGCAAAAATCAATTTCTAATGACAATTTTGGAATTTGTCGTGTGATCAGGTATTGGCTGAGTAGTCCAGCAAATGCAAAGTCTTGTACCCCACCGCTGATCCACCAATGTAGGAAGTTGGCTCTGTATGTGCTATTTCAAAGTAAGGAATAGCATACACAGAGTCCAAGGGTTCCCCTTAGAGGTAAAATAGTGGTAAAAATAGATAATACTAATGCTCTATTTTGTGGTAGTGTGGTCGAGCAGTAGGCTTATCCAAGGAGTAGTGTTAAGCATTTGTTGTACATACACATAGACAATAAATGAGGTACACACACTCAGAGACAAATCCAGCCAATAGGTTTTTAGATAGAAAAATATCTTTTCTTAGTTTATTTTAAGAACCACAGGTTCAAATTCTACATGTAATATCTCATTCGAAAGGTATTGCAGGTAAGTACTTTAGGAACTTTAAAGCATAAAAATTGCATGTATACTTTACAAGTTATTGACAAATAGCTGTTTTAAAAGTGGACACTTAGTGCAATTTTCACAGTTCCTAGGGGAGGTAAGTATTTGTTAGGTTAACCAGGTAAGTAAGATACTTACAGGGCTTAGTTCTTGGTCCAAGGTAGCCCACCGTTGGGGGTTCAGAGCAACCCCAAAGTCACCACACCAGCAGCTCAGGGCCGGTCAGGTGCAGAGTTCAAAGTGGTGCCCAAAACACATAGGCTAGAATGGAGAGAAGGGGGTGCCCCGGTTCCGGTCTGCTTGCAGGTAAGTACCTGCGTCTTCGGAGGGCAGACCAGGGGGGTTTTGTAGGGCACCGGGGGGGACACAAGTCCACACAGAGATTTCACCCTCAGCAGCGCGGGGGCGGCCGGGTGCAGTGTAGAAACAAGCGTCGGGTTTTCAATGTTAGTCTATGAGAGATCTCGGGATCTCTTCAGCGCTGCAGGCAGGCAAGGGGGGGATTCCTCGGGGAAACCTCCACTTGGGCGAGGGAGAGGGACTCCTGGGGGTCACTCCTCCAGTGAAAGTCCGGTCCTTCAGGTCCTGGGGGCTGCGGGTGCAGGGTCTCTCCCAGGCGTCAGGACTTTAGGTTCCAAGAGTCGCGGTCAGGGGAAGCCTCGGGATTCCCTCTGCAGGCGGCGCTGTGGGGGCTCAGGGGGGACAGGTTTTGGTACTCACAGTATCAGAGTAGTCCTGGGGTCCCTCCTGAGGTGTTGGATCGCCACCAGCCGAGTCGGGGTCGCCGGGTGCAGTGTTGCAAGTCTCACGCTTCTTGCGGGGAGCTTGCAGGGTTCTTTAAAGTTGCTGGAAACAAAGTTGCAGCTTTTCTTGGAGCAGGTCCGCTGTCCTCAGGAGTTTCTTGTCTTTTCGAAGCAGGGGCAGTCCTCAGAGGATGTCGAGGTCGCTGGTCCCTTTGGAAGGCGTCGCTGGAGCAGGATCTTTGGAAGGCAGGAGACAGGCCGGTGAGTTTCTGGAGCCAAGGCAGTTGTCGTCTTCTGGTCTTCCGCTGCAGGGGTTTTCAGCTGGGCAGTCCTTCTTCTTGTAGTTGCAGGAATCTAATTTTCTAGGGTTCAGGGTAGCCCTTAAATACTAAATTTAAGGGCGTGTTTAGGTCTGGGGGGTTAGTAGCCAATGGCTACTAGCCCTGAGGGTGGGTACACCCTCTTTGTGCCTCCTCCCAAGGGGGGGGGGGTCACAATCCTAACCCTATTGGGGGAATCCCCCATCTGCAAGATGGAGGATTTCTAAAAGTCAGAGTCACCTCAGCTCAGGACACCTTAGGGGCTGTCCTGACTGGCCAGTGGCTCCTCCTTGTTTTTCTCATTATTTTCTCCGGCCTTGCCGCCAAAAGTGGGGCCTGGCCGGAGGGGGCGGGCAACTCCACTAGCTGGAGTGTCCTGCTGGGTTGGCACAAAGGAGGTGAGCCTTTGAGGCTCACCGCCAGGTGTGACAATCCCTGCCTGGGGGAGGTGTTAGCATCTCCACCCAGTGCAGGCTTTGTTACTGGCCTCAGAGTGACAAAGGCACTCTCCCCATGGGGCCAGCAACATGTCTCGGTTTGTGGCAGGCTGCTAAAACTAGTCAGCCTACACAGATAGTCGGTTAAGTTTCAGGGGGCACCTCTAAGGTGCCCTCTGTGGTGTATTTTACAATAAAATGTACACTGGCATCAGTGTGCATTTATTGTGCTGAGAAGTTTGATACCAAACTTCCCAGTTTTCAGTGTAGCCATTATGGTGCTGTGGAGTTCGTGTTTGACAAACTCCCAGACCATATACTCTTATGGCTACCCTGCACTTACAATGTCTAAGGTTTTGTTTAGACACTGTAGGGGTACCATGCTCATGCACTGGTACCCTCACCTATGGTATAGTGCACCCTGCCTTAGGGCTGTAAGGCCTGCTAGAGGGGTGTCTTACCTATACTGCATAGGCAGTGAGAGGCTGGCATGGCACCCTGAGGGGAGTGCCATGTCGACTTACTCGTTTTGTCCTCACTAGCACACACAAGCTGGCAAGCAGTGTGTCTGTGCTGAGTGAGAGGTCTCCAGGGTGGCATAAGACATGCTGCAGCCCTTAGAGACCTTCCTTGGCATCAGGGCCCTCGGTACTAGAAGTACCAGTTACAAGGGACTTATCTGGATGCCAGGGTCTGCCAATTGTGGATACAAAAGTACAGGTTAGGGAAAGAACACTGGTGCTGGGGCCTGGTTAGCAGGCCTCAGCACACTTTCAATTGTAAACATAGCATCAGCAAAGGCAAAAAGTCAGGGGGCAACCATGCCAAGGAGGCATTTCCTTACAGAGAGTGTGTAACACCCTCTCTCAGAGGAAATCCTTTGTTCTGCCTTCCTGGGCCAGGGCTGCCTGGACCCCAGGAGGGCAGAAACCTGTCTGAGGGGTTGGCAGCAGCAGCAGCTGCAGTGGAGACTCCGGAAAGGCAGTTTGGCAGTACTCGGGTTCTGTGCTAGAGACCCGGGGGATCATGGAATTGTGGGATAACAATTCCATGATCTTAGACATGTTACATGGCCATGTTCGGACTTACCATTGTGACGCCATACATAGGTAGAGACATATGTATAGTGCACGTGTGTAATGGTGTCCCCGCACTCACAAAGTCCGGGGAATTTGCCCTGAATGATGTGGGGGCACCTTGGCTAGTGCCAGGGTGCCCACACACTAAGTAACTTTGCACCCAACCTTCACCAGGTGAAGGTTAGACATATAGGTGACTTATAAGTTACTTATGTGCAGTGGTAAATGGCTGTGAAATAACGTGGACGTTATTTCACACAAGCTGCAGTGGCAGGCCTGTGTAAGAATTGTCAGAGCTCCCTATGGGTGGCAAAAGAAATGCTGCAGCCCATAGGGATCTCCTGGAACCCCAATACCCTGCATACCTCAGTACCATATACAAGGGAATTATATGGGTGTACCAGTATGCCAATGTGAATTGGTAAATTTAGTCACTAGCCTGTTAGTGACAAATTTGGAAAGCAGAGAGAGCATAACCACTGAGGTTCTGGATAGCAGAGCCTCAGTGAGACAGCTAGGCATCATACAGGGAACACATACAAGGCACATACTTATAAGCACTGGGGCCCTGCCTGGCAGGGTCCCAGTGACACATAGACTAAAACAACATATATACAGTGAAATATGGGGGTAATATGCCAGGCAAGATGGTACTTTCCTATACAACCCCCCCAAACGAAGGACAATAAGACTAGCCGAGACCTGATGAGTCTTCATTGTGTAAGTGAAAATATCTGAAGAGTCCATCTGCATTGGAGTGGGTACTCCCAGGTCTATGTTCCACTGTATAGTCCATTCCCTGTAGAGATATGGACCACCTTGTAAGGAAATGCCTCCTTGGCATGGTTACCCCCGGACTTTTTGTCTTTGCTGATGCCAAGTTATGATTTGAAAGTGTGCTGAGGCCTGCTAACTAGGCCCCAGCACCAGTGTTCTTTCCCTAAAACTGTACCTTTGTCTCCACAATTGGCACACCCTGGCATCCAGGTAAGTCCCTTGTAACTGGTACCCCTGGTACCAAGGGTCCTGATGCCGGGGAAGGTCTCTAAGGGCTGCAGCATGTCTTATGCCACCCTGGGGACCCCTCACTCAGCACAGACACACTGCCTGCCAGCGTGTGTGTGCTGGTGGGGAGAAAATGACTAAGTCGACATGGCACTCCCCTCAGGGTGCCATGCCAACCTCACACTGCCTATGGCATAGATAAGTCACCCCTCTAGCAGGCCTTACAGCCCTAAGGCAGGGTGCACTATACCACAGGTGAGGGCATAGGTGCATGTGCACTATGCCCCTACAGTGTCTAAGCAAAACCTTAGACATTTTAAGTGCAGGGTAGCCATAAGAGTATATGGTCTGGGAGTCTGTCAAACACGAACTCCACAGCAACATAATGGCTACACTGAAAACTGGGAAGTTTGGTATCAAACTTCTCAGCACAATAAATGCACACTGATGCCAGTGTACATTTTATTGTGAAATACACCCAGAGGGCATCTTAGAGATGCCCCCTGAAAACATACCCGACTTCCAGTGTGGGCTGACTAGTTTTATCAGCCTACCACACACCAGACATGTTGCTGGCCACATGGGGAGAGTGCCTTTGTCACTCTGTGGCTAGTAACAAAGCCTGCACTGGGTGGAGGTGCTTCTCATCTCCCCCTGCAGGAGCTGTAACACCTGGCGGTGAGCCTCAAAGGCTCACCCCCTTTATTACAGCGCCACAGGGCATCCCAGCTAGTGGAGATGCCCGCCCCCTCAGGCCATGGCCCCATTTTGGCAGCAAGGCCGGAGGAGATAATGAGAAAAACAAGGAGGAGTCACAGGCCAGTCAGGACAACCCCTAAGGTGTCCTGAGCTGAGGTGACTCTGACTTTTAGAAATCCTCCATCTTGCAGATGGGGGATTCCCCCAATAGGATTAGGGATGTGCCCCCCTCCCCTCAGAGAGGAGGCACAAAGAGGGTGTAGGCACCTTCAGGGCTAGTAGCCATTGGCTACTAACCCCTTAGACCTAAACACACCCCTAAATTGAGTATTTAGGGGCCCCCAGAACCTAGGAAAATAGTTTCCTGCAACCTGAAGATGAAGAAGGACTGCTGACCTGAAGCCCTGCAGAGAAGACGGAGACACCAACTGCTTTGGCCCCAGCCCTACCGGCCTGTCTCCCCACTTAAAAAAAAACTGCAACAGCGATGCGTTCCCCAGGGTCCAGCGACCTCTGAAGCCTCAGAGGACTACCCTGCATCTAAAAGGACCAAGAACTCCAGAGGACAGCGGCCCTGTTCCACAAAGACTGAAACTTGCCGCAAAGAAACAACTTTTAAAGGACTCCACGTTTCCCGCCGGAAGCGTGAGACTTTCCACTCTGCACCCGACGCCCCCGGCTCTTCCTGCGGAGAAACAACACTACAGGGAGGACTCCCCGGCGACTGCGAGCCCGTGAGTAGCCAGAGTTGACCCCACTGAACCCCCACAGCGACGCCTGCAGAGGGAATCCAGAGGCTCCCCCTGACAGCGACTGCCTGCTTCAAAGAACCCGACGCCTGGTAAAGACCTCCAGTGTAGAAGCGACCCCCAGGTGGCCCTCTCCCTTGCCCAGGTGGTGGCTATCCCGAGGAGCCCCCCCCTTGCCTGCCTGCTTCGCTGAAGAGACGCCTGGGTCTCCCATTGAAACCAATTGCAAACCCGATGCCTGTTTGCACTCTGCACCTGGCCACCCCTGTGCCGCTGAGGGTGTACTTTTTGTGCTGACTTGTGTCCACCCCCGGTGCCCTACAAAACCCCCCTGGTCTGCCCTCCGAAGTCGCGGGTACTTACCTGCTGGCAGACTGGAACCGGGGCACCCCCTTCTTCATTGAAGCCTATGCGTTTTGGGCACCACTTTAACCTCTGCACCTGACCGGCCCTGAGCTGCTGGTGTGGTAACTTTGGGGTTGCCCTGAACCCCCAACGGTGGGCTACCTTGACCCAACTTTGAACCCTGTAGGTGTTTTACTTACCTGCAAAGCTAACCAATACTTACTTCCCCCAGGAACTGTTGAAAATTGCACTGTGGGGGTCATTCGGACCCTGGCGGTCCATGACCACCAGGGCCGGGGACCACGGAAGCACCGCCAACAGGCTGGCGGTGCTTCCAGGGCCATTCTGACCGCGGCGGTAAAGCTGCGGTCAGAAAAGGGGATCTGGCGGTTTCCCGCCGGTTTTCCCCTGGCCCAGTGAATCCTCCATGGCGGCGCTGCTTGCAGCGCCGCCATGGGGATTCCGACCCCCTTCCCGCCAGCCTGTTTCTGGCGGTTTTCACCGCTAGAAACAGGATGGCGGGAACGGGTGTCGTGGGGCCTCTGGGGGCCCCTGCACTGCCCATGCCACTGGCATGGGCAGTGCAGGGGCCCCCTAACAGGGCCCCATACAGATTTTCACTGTCTGCTTAGCAGACAGTGAAAATCGCGACGGGTGCAACTGCACCTGTCGCACCCCTGCAACTCTGCCGGCTCCATTCGGAGCCGGCTTCCTCGTTGCAGTGCCTTTCCCGCTGGGCCGGCGGGCGCTCTTTTGGAGGTCGCCCGCCGGCCCAGCGGGAAAGCCAGAATGGCATCCGCGGTCTTCTGACCGCGGAGCGGCCATTTGGCGGTTCCCGTTTGGCTGGCGGCACCCGCCGCCAGTCAAACTTGGAATGAGGCCCTGTGTCTAGTTTTAAAATAGCTTATTGCCATTTTTGCCAAAACTGTACATGATATTGTGTTGATTCAAAGTTCCTAGGATACCTGAGTGAAATACCTTCCATTTGAGGTATTACTTGTACATCTTGAACCTGTGGTTCTTAAAATAAACTAAGAAAAGTTATTTTTCTATATAAAAACCTATTGGCCTGGAATTGTCTTTGAGTGTGTGTGATCCTCATTTATTGCCTGTGTGTGTACAACAAATGCTTAACACTACCCTCTTATAAGCCTACTGCTTGACCACACGACCACAAAATAGAGCATTTGAATTATCTCTTTTTGCCACTATCTTACCTCTAAGGTGAACCCTTTGACTCTGTGCATGCTATTTCTTACTTTTAAATAGTACATTCAGAGCCAACTTCCTACACACCTCAATAATTTAGGGTTTTCACCTTTCATTTGTTTTAGCCAAAGTAAAGGTTTGTGGTCTGTCTGAACAATAAAGTGAGTGCCAAACAGGTATGGCCTCAACTTTTTCAGTGCCCAGACCACAGCAAAGGCCTCCCTCTCTATGGCAGACCAACGCTTTTCTCTAGGGGTCAACCTTCTGCTGATAAAAACAACTGGTTGATCCTGGCCCTCAGAATTCAGTTGTGATAAGACTGCCCCTACCCCTAATTCAGATGCATCAGTTTGAACAATGAATTTCTTGGAGTAACATGGGCTTTTTAGGACAGGTGCAGAGCACATGTCCTGTTTGAGCTCCTCAAAAGCTTTCTGACAGCTAGCTGTCCATAATACCTTTTTAGGCATTTTCTTACTTGTGAGATCATTAAGAGGGGCTGCTATGGAGCCATAGTTTTTAATTAATCTCCTGTAATACCCTGTGAGGCCTAAGAAGGCTCTCACCTGGGTCTGAGTTGTAGGGGGAACCCAATCCATGATAGTCTGGATTTTCCCCTGTAGTGGTGCAATCTGTTCTCCACCTACCAGGTGTCCCCGATAAACCACCTTACCCTGCCCTATCTGGCACTTTGAGGCCTTGATAGTGAGGCCTGCCTTTTGCAGGGTCTCCAAAACTTTCCAAAGGTGGACCAGGTGCTCATCCCAGGTGGAGCTAAAGACAGCAATATCATCAAGATATGCTGCACTAAAAGCATCCAACCCTTGCAGGACTGTGTTCACCAACCTCTGAAAAGTGGCAGGTGCATTTTTCAAACCAAAGGGCATCACTGTAAATTGGTAGTGCCCTCCTATAGTTGAAAAGGCAGTTTGGGGTTTAGCATCTTCTGCCAATTTGATCTCCCAATACCCTGCAGTCAAATCAAAGGTGCTAAGATACTTGGCAGATGCCAGTGTATCAATGAGCTCATCTGCCCTGGGTATAGGGTGAGCATCAGTTTTTGTTACCTGATTGAGACCTCTGTAGTCTACACAAAACCTCATCTCCCTCTTTCCATCTTTGGTGTGAGGTTTTGGTACAAGCACCACTGGGCTAGCCCAAGGGCTTTTAGAAGGCTCAATCACTCCCAGCTCCAACATCTTCTGTACCTCTTGTTTTATGCAGTCCCTGGCATGGTCAGGCTGCCTATAAATCTTACTCCTGACAGGCAAGCTGTCTCCAGTATCAATTGTGTGTTCCCACCAGGATGTTGTACCTGGCACAATTGAAAAGAGGTCAGAAAATTGTCCAAGGAGATTGATGCAGTTGTCTTTCTGTTCTGCAGTCAATCTGCCAAAACTACTCCCTCCACTAAAGCATCTATTTCAGTGGTGGAAAAGAGATCAGGGAGAGGGTCACTCTCTTTTTCCTGTCCCTCATCTGTTGCCATGAGCAGGGTGAGATCAGCCTTGTCATAGTAGGGTTTTAGGCAGTTGACATGAATCACCCTAAGGGGACTCCTGGCAGTGCCCAGGTCTACCAGATAGGTAACCTCGCCCTTTTTCTCAACAATTAGATGGGGTCCACTCCATTTGTCCTGGAGTGCTCTTGGGGCCACAGGCTCCAACACCCACACCTTCTGTCCTGGTTGGTACTGGATCAGAACAGCCTTCTGGCCATGCCATTGCTTTTGCAGCTCCTGGCTGGCCTGAAGGTTTTAACTGGCCTTTTTCATGTACTCAGCCATTCTGGATCTTAGGCCAAGTACATAATCCACTATGTCCTGTTTAGGAGCTTTTAAAGGTTGTTCCCAACCCTCCTTCACAAGAGTGAGTGGACCTCTTACAGGATGTCCAAAGAGGAGTTCACTCCTTTCTGGGGTACCTCCCTGTAAGCAAAAAGGAGGCAAGGTAACAGGACATCCCATCTCCTCCTAAGTTTTTCAGGGAGTCCCATTATCATACCTTTGAGAGTTTTATTAAACCTCTCTACCAGTCCATTAGTCTGTGGATGGTAAGGATTTGTGAACTTGTAGGTAACACCGCACTCCTTCCACATTGCTTTCAAGTATGCAGCCATGAAGTTGCTACCCCTGTCTGATACTACCTCTTTAGGAAAACCCACCCTAGAAAAAATTCCCAGGAGGGCCTTTGCCACTGCAGGAGCTGTAGTGGTCCTTAGAGGAATTGCTTCAGGATATCTTGTGGCATGGTCCACAACCACCAAGATAAACCTATTGCCTGAAGCAGTAGGAGGGTCAAGGGGGCCAACTATGTCAACACCTACCCTTTCAAAGGGCACCCAACCACTGGAAGTGGGATTAGAGGGGCCTTTGGAGTGCCACCAGTCTTGCCACTGGCATGGCAGGTCACACAAGACTTGCAAAAATATTTAGTGTCCTCTGACATCCTAGGCCAGTGAAACAGGGGGACAAGTCTCTCCCATGTTTTGATCTGGCCCAAATGCCCAGCCAAAGGAATGTAATGTGCAAGTGTTAGGAGGTACTCTCTGTACTGCAGGGGAATGACCAATCTCCTGGCTGCTCCAGGTTTTGGGTCCCTTGCCTCGGTGTACAAGAGGCTGTCCTCCCAGTAAACTCTATGGCTGTCACTGACATCCCCATTTTGCTGCTTGACAGCTTGCTGTCTGAGACCCTCTAATGTGGGACAGGTTTGCTGTGCCACACTCAGCTCTTCCCTGGCAGGCCCCCCTCCACCCAAAAGCTCAGCAGTGTCTGCTGCCAGCTCATCTGGTGAAGGTTCTGCACAGGGAGGAAATTCTTCTTCCTCAGAAGGGGAATCATCTGTAGAGGGAGGGATAGTGGGTAGGGATTTACCCTTGTTACCCCTAGCTTTAGGGAGCACTTGGTCCATTGTTCCAGGATCCAAGTTACCCTGTCCTTTTTGCTTTTTGGCCTGAGCCCTGGTTAAAGCAAAAATATGCCCAGGAATGCCCAGCATTTCTGCATCAGTCTCCAACTCCACTTCTGCCCAAGCTGATGTCTCTAAATCGTTCTCTAGTAGACAGTCTACAGGTAAATCTGAGGCAACCACAACTTTCTTTGGACCAGTAACCTCTCCCCCCCCCCCCCCCAGTTGAGATTCACAACAGCCATGGGGTGGCTAAGAGTGTTGTTATGAGCGTTTGTCACTTGGTACTGCTGACCAAGTAGGTGTTGTTGAGGGTGGACCAGTTTCTCTATCACCATGGTAACACTGGCACCTGTATCCCTGTAGGCCTGAACCTCAACTCCATTTATTAGGGGAAGTTGCTTGTACTTATCCATATTAAGGGTAAAAGCAACTAAGGTGGCCAAATCAATGGCACCTTCAGAGACTAAAACATCCTCTGTGGTCTCCCTAACAAGACCAACCCTAACTACATTGCCAATAGTGAGCCCAGCTACACCTTTGGATTGGCTATTTGTAGGTTTCCCACTACCACTGCTATTACTAGGGGCACTAGAATTTGCAGCAGGGGTTGTGGTAGTGGGAGGTTTGGTGTTTTTCTTTGGACAACTGGAATCAGTTGCCCAATGGCCTTTGACCTTACACAAATAACACCAAGGCTTTTTAGGTTGATTATTGGAAGAGGATTTGGACCCCCCACCCCCACCAGAGGATTTTTGTGGGCTTGATGAATACTCAGTATTTTTACCTTTGTCCCCACCCTTGTCAGAAGACTAACCATCCTTCTTCTTGCCATCCTTGTCACCCCCTGGATGAACTTTTCTGTTCACCCTTGTTCTGACCCACTTGTCTGCCTTCTTTCCCAATTCTTGGGGAGAGGTCAGATCCGAGTCCACTAGGTATTGGTGCAACAAGTCAGACACACAGTTATTCAGAATATGCTCTCTCAGAATAAGATTATACAAGCTTTCATAGTCAGATACCTTACTGCCATGTAACCGCCCTTCCAAGGCCTTCACTAAACAGTCCACAAAGTATGTCCAGTCTTCAGAGGACTCTTTTCTGGTGTCTCTGAACTTAATCCTGTATTGTTCAGTGGTTAAGCCAAATCCACCCAAGAGTGCATCCTTCAAAACTGTGAAATTGTTAGCTTCACTTTCTCTAACAGTAAGGAGCCTATACCTACCCTTTCCAGTGAAAGATAGCCACCACAAAATAGCAGCCCACTGCCTTTGAGGGACCCCCTGTACCATACAGACCCTCTCAAGTGCAGCAAACCACTTGTTGATGTCACCCCCCTCCTTGTAAGGGGGGGCTATCTTGTGCAGATTCCTGGAATCATGCTGTCTATCAGGATTACTGTCAGAAATACTGCTGCTGCCACCATGGGGTCCTAACCCCAACCTCTTTTTTTCCTTCTCAATGTCTAGGGATTCCCTATCTAAGGCCTGCTGTTGCTGTTTAAGCTTCAGTCTGGTCTCTTCAACCCTCAACTTTTTGAGTTCCCTTTCTAACAAGTTATCCTCAGGGTGGGTGGGTTGGGAATGCTTTGACACAGATGACAAATTGGAAACTTCAGAGGGGGATCTGTCCATATCTGTCTGGACCCTGGTAACTTGGCCTCTAGGAATAAAGGATGCCCTACTGTGATGGGACCCTCCATTACTTCCAACATAACTAGGTGTCCTGCTAGGGGGAAGACCCTTGTCAGAACCCTCACCACCTTCCTCAAGGGGTTCCTCTGAGTCAGACTGGGAAGCTTCTATTGACTTCTCATTTGATGGGCCAGCTTGGGACTCATCCTTTACAATAAGCATGTTGAACAGAAACTCTTTTGTAGGGTTCTTACCTATAACTAAACCTCTATCTAAGCAGAGACTCCTTAAGCTCTTGTAATTCAAATTGTCATAAATTGCATTGACAGTTTTGAGAGCCGAAACTACCACAGACGTGATAGCAAAAGGTTTGAGATAGTGAGAAGAAAGAAAACGTTTCAGAACTTTTTAAAGCACAGAGAAAAACAAAATTCTAACTTTTTAGAAAACTTTTAGAAGTTTTAAGAAACTTTTCAGAACTTTGTAGTTTTAGAGAAGAAAAGCAAACTTTTTTGGTTAAGTGTACATACACTGAACTGTTTGGTATATGATTCTCTTATGAAAAGTACACAATGACAAAGTGGTAAGTAGTTACAAGTACTTATCCCACCACTGCACAACCAATGTAGGAGGCTGGCCTGGCTTGTAGTGGGCACCAGAGGTACTTACACCTTGTGCCAGGTCCAGTTATCCCTTATTAGTGTAGAAGAGGTGTTTCTAGCAGTTTAGGCTGATAGAAGGTAGCTATGGCAAAGCAGCTTAGGCTGAACTAGGAGACATGTAAAGCTCCTACTATACCACTTATATCATATGCACAATATCACAAGAAAACACAATACACAGAGTTACTAAAAATAAAGGTACTTTATTTTTATAACAATATGCCAAAAGTATCTCAGTGAGTACCCTCAGTGAGAAGGTAAGTACTATACACAAGTTATATGTACACAAACCAAAATTAGGTAAGTAATAGCAAGAAAAGTAATGCAAACAGTGTAGAATCACAATAGGTTGCAATAGGAGCACATAGGTGTAGGGTCAACACAAACCATATACTCCAAAAGTGGAATGCGAACCACGAATGGACCCCAGACCTATGTGAGCTTGTAGAGGGTCGCTGGGACAGTAAGAAAACAGTGAGGGTTAGAAAAATACCCCACCCCAAGACCCTGAAAAGTAGGAGTAAAGTGCACCTACTACCCCCAGAGAGCACAGAAGTCATGATAGGGGGATTCTACAGGAAGAACACACACCAGCAGTGCACTGACAACGGATTTCCGGACCTGAGAACCTGTAAGACAAGGGGACCAAGTCCAATAGTCGCAACAGTGTCCGGGGGGGCAGGAGCCCAGGAAACCCCAGTTGAAGGTGCAAGGAAGCTGCCACCAGTTGGAAGAAGCTTGGAGTTCTGCAAGAAAGAAGAGGACTAGGAACGTCTCCTTTGGAAGACGGATGTCACACGTTGTGATGAAGCTTGCAGAGGTGTTCCCACGCAGCAAGATTGCAAACAAGCCTTGCTAGCTGCAAGGGTCGCAGTAGAGGTTTTTGGGTGCTGCTGAGGACCGGGAAGAACCAGGATGTCGCCTTTTGGAGGAGGAGACAGAAGGGGCACTCAACAACTCAGAGAGCCCTCACAGAAGCAGGCAGCACCCGCAGAAGTACCCCAACAGGCACTTAGAATTAAAGTGAACCGAAGTCCATGCGAAGGCACAAAAGGGAGTTCCACGACGCCGGAGGACAACTCAGAAGGTTGTGCACTGCAGGACGGAGTGCTGGGGACCCAGGCTAGGCTGTGCACAAAGGAAATCCTGGAAGAGTGCACAGGAGCCGGAGCAGCTGCAAATTACGTGATACACAGCTTTGCAGTCTAGCGTGGGGAAGCAAGGACTTACCTCCACCAAACTTGGACTGAAGAGTCACTGGACTGTGGGAGTCACTTGGACAGAGTTGCTGTGTTTCAGGGACCACGCTCCTCAGGATGAGAGGGGACCCAGAGGACCAGTGATGCAGTCTTTTGGTGCCTGCGTTAGCAGGGGGAAGATTCCGTCGACTCACAGGAGATTTCTTCAGAGCTTCTGGTGCAGGGTGAAGGCAGGCTACCCCCAGAGCATGCACCACCTGGAAACAGTCGAGAAAGCCGGCAGGATTAGGCGCTACAATGTTGCTGGTAGTCATCTTGCTACTTTGTTGCGGTTTTGCAGGCGTCCTGGAGCAGTCAGCGGTCGATCCTTTGGTAGAAGGTGAAAAGGGAGATGCAGAGGAACTCTGGTGAGCTCTTGCATTTGTTATCTAAAGAATTCCCCAAAGCAGAGACCCTAAATAGCCAGAAAAGGAGGTTTGGCTACCAAGGAAGGAGGATTGGCTACCAAGAGAGGTAAGAGCCTATCAGAAGGAGCCTCTGACGTCACCTGCTGGCACTGGCCAATCAGAGCAGTCCAGTGTGCCCCGAACACCTCTGTTTCCAAGATGGCAGAGGTCTGGGACACACTGGAGGAGCTCTGGGCACCTCCCCTGGGAGGTACTGGTCAGGGGAGTAGTCACTCCCCTTTCCTTTGTCCAGTTTCGCGCCAGAGCAGGGCTGGGGGATCCCTGAACTGGTGTAGACTGGCTTATGCAGAGATGGGCACCATCTGTGCCCATCAAAGCATTTCCAGAGGCTGGGGAGGCTACTCCCCCCCAGCCCTTCACACCTATTTCCAAAGGGAGAGGGTGTAACACCCTCTCTCAGAGGAAATCCTTTGTTCTGCCTTCCTGGGCCAGGGCTGCCTGGACCCCAGGAGGGGAGAAACCTGTCTGAGAGGTTGGCAGCAGCAGCAGCTGCAGTAGAGACCCCGGAAATGCAGTTTGGCAGTACCCGGGTTCTGTGCTAGAGACCCGGGCGATCATGGAATTGTCACCCCAATACCAGAATGGTATTGGGGTGACAATTCCATGATCTTAGACATGTTACATGGCCATGTTCGGAGTTACCATTGTGACACCATACATAGGTAGTGACCTATGTATAGTGCACACGTGTAATGGTGTCCCCGCACTCACAAAGTCTGGGGAATTTGCCCTGAATGATGTGGGGGCACCTTGGCTAGTGCCATGGTGCCCACACACTAAGTACCTTTGCACCCAACCTTCACCAGGTGAAGGTTAGACATAGAGGTGACTTATAAATTACTTATGTGCAGTGGTAAATGGCTGTGAAATAACGTGGACGTTATTTCACTCAGGCTGCAGTGGCAGGCCTGTGTAAGAATTGTCAGAGCTCCCTATGGGTGGCAAAAGAAATGCTGCAGCCCATAGGGATCTCCTGGAACCCCAATACCCTGGGTACCTCAGTACCATATATAAGGGAATTATATGGGTGTACCAGTATGCCAATGTGAATTGGTCAATTTAGTCACTAGCCTGTAGTGACAAATTTGGAAAGCAGAGAGAGCATAACCACTGAGGTTCTGGTTAGCAAAGCCTCAGTGAGACAGTTAGTCATCACACAGGGAACACATACAGGGCACACTTATGAGCACTGGGGCCCTGCCTGGCAGGGTCCCAGTGACACATACACTAAACCAACATATATACAGTGACATATGGGGGTAACATGCCAGGCAAGATGGTACTTTCCTACAGTTTATCAATATACTCATTAGCCAACTGTTGGGTACCATTCCACACAATGAATAGATAATCAAAGTACTGCACCCATAGTACGATACATTCTGTCCAGAGCTCATTCTCTCTATGTATATACTACCTAATCGAGGGCGCCAGGAGGTAGTTATAGTTAAGACCATGTTTCCATAGAAAAAGCATTTTTTCACTTGCCTAGATCTTTGGTGCGGTTTAACGAATCTTCACAAACTTTTCCCAAAAAAGTGTTGTGCTGATTCTTGTTGCACATGGAAAGTTTTGGGGTAATCCATCATGCGGGGGCCCAGAAAAAGGAGGTGTCAAAAAAGTTGTGTATCCCATGTTAATTCCCACAGGACCTTTAGACATGACTACAGCCCAAACCGCTGGATGGAATTACACCAAATTTGGCAGAAAGCTAGGTTTCGGTACACAGATCACGCTTTTGCTTATTTGGTGGAAATATGTTCAGTAGTTTGGGGGAAATTAAAGGAAAAACAAATGTATCTATCTTTGGCCGCGGCGACTTCACGATTATTTCAAGAATATTCTGTGAACATTTGCAAATTTTCACATATACGCATGCAAAAAGAAGGGCTGTAATTGGCTTTATTTCACAGGACCCAGTCTCTGGGGTGAAAATCCTAATTGAAAGTGGCATAATGGGTCAGGATGAAGGTACCCTGACCCCAGGGGTGTGATATAGGTGTGTTTTAGCAGCAAATTATTGGTTTAAAATAATTTTGCATCACCATGCGCAATATTAAAAAAATGTTGAGAATTTTTGCTAATTTTCACAATATATTCGCAAATATGAAAAAACTTTAAAGAAAAACCACAGACTCATTCATACACTAATTCATTCACTCATACATGCACTCAGAGACGCATGCACCCACTCACACACCCACTCAGACAGTCATGCACCCTCTCGGACTCACTCAGACTCATACCCACTTTCAAACCCACTCAAACACTCAAGCACCCACTCACAGATCCATTGACAGAGGCAGGCCTTGTGGCCAACCTGCGCTGCGCATGGCCAATGGACGTGCATGGCGTAGGGTTTGCTGGTTATAAGAGTTTGGCTGCAAGGCCTGGCTGCAGGCTAGGCCTTGCGGCCATGCACGGTGGGGGTTGGAATAACGTATAGTAATTACAATTACTTTAAGTTAAAAAAACATAGAAATTTACTGAAAAAAAGATTACTGGTACGTTATAGTTAGGGTCTGAATTTACTCATACAAAACCATAGAAATTCAGGGGTTATAGTTATAGTTCTTTCAAGTAACTATAACTTGCGCACTAAGGTAACTATACCTTGTGTGTTTGCCATCCATGTATATATATATAAACATATATATAGTTTATTACAGGTGTTAGTAATATTATAACAAATGTTTTTTATGTTTAGTATAGTTTCTAATTTTTAATTTGTAATTAATGTTTTACATCTAATTAGTAATTTATAATTTATATTTCAGTAGCGGGTTGTTGGGTTTCTAAGGGAGTACAGTGGTATGATATTTAGATTATAAGTTATCATTTGGCTAAGCAAATTATTAAATTGATTATTTATTTTTAATTATTTAAGGGTATTTTGTGATTTTTATTGTGAAATTTACTTTTCTTTACTTTAATTGCTAATTTCTAATCATGTAGCCAGTTGTTAGGATGTAGGGAAATGGAGTGGGAACTTAGTGAAAATATTGATTAATGTTTAGTTATAATGTTTTTTTTAGGTTAATTATGATTATTTCATAATTAAGTATCTAAATTATTTAATTGTTATTTATGCCACTTATTTATTTGTTGATATGTGTATTTAGTAATAAATCATTTAAAATAAATGCTATATGTATCATCTGTTTACATTTTATTTGCAATGCTTTTTGATATTTTAAAGCTATAAATGTTTTATTTAGATTTTATATTGCATTTCTGGGGGTTTGGAGGTGGAGGGAGGGAATGTATTTATTTTAAACATTTTTATTTTCATTTATTTATAGTGAATATTTTTGTATTTTAAATATGTTTTAATATTTTTAAGTAGTGATTTAAGATATAAAAAATGATTAGGAATTTGAATGTTCTATCTAACTTTTTTGCAACACTCTCCCTGCTTTTGCTCATGTTGGGGTGGGAATAGTGAGTTTAACTCCTCCACAATCCAGCACTTTCCCAACTTTTCTTTAGATTTACATCTAAATGGTTCATCTTATCCCTTCCAAAGCCCAACCTTATCCTTACTGTTGTTGAAATTGGAGGGGGAACAGTAAATGTGACCCTTCCAAACTCCAACATTTCCCCTACTGTTGTTTAGATTGGTGTGGAAATAGTAAGAAACAACCAAATATTTTACCTTGAAAAAATATATTCAGATGAAATATAAACTCTGATATCCAAATTAAAAATCTGTAAAGAAAAAAACATCTAAATCCACCCAAATAACCTTTACAACCCACATATGAAATACAACACAGGTGAAAATCATTAGCAAAAAACAGAAAACACATAAATGATGCATACAATATGATAATTTACAATAAGGTCTACTGCAGTGACCTAAAGTTGCTCATAGAGATTACACTAAGAAACAAAATACCGTTATAACGTTACCTAACAAACACTATCCCAGCGAACTCCTAACATCTCCCCCAAAAACTAAACCCTTGCAAAGCAACTGTACATTACTCTTTCTTGAACCGGAGTGCAGAAAATGGAAACTGCTATCACAAACTCCACAAGCAGCTCAAAATGAAGAATACAAAATGAGGCAATTGATCAAATATAATGGGAACTAGAAATAAAAAAAATTGCATCCATTAGGAAACAATGGATAGAAAAAATGTTTGTATTTTGTATTGTTTGTAAATGATTAAAGACCATATTATAAAATTTCACCATATGTTTTTATTGCAAACATATACAGAATGTAAAATACACATGTGTTAAAAATACTGAAAAAACAAGTACTTTTTGTATAGTACTTTTTATTATATCAAAATGTATTCAAATCAAAACCAAAAAAATGATTACTTTCATGTAAAAAATTACTATTGAACAAGTTTAAATACATTGTATACCTACATGTTAAAATGTATGCACACTAAAAGTCTATTTTATGTAACATGTTAATTTGTTTGCACTAAAAACAATCGTTTTATGTTGATTAAAAATCTGTTACAGTAAAGTTGGGACTATTTAAAAATAAATATATGATAAAAGATGTATTTAGAAATCTGTACAACTGAAAAGTAGGTAGAATACAAAATTCAAAATATAACCGAGTTCTAACACTTTATGGAAATCATATTTTTAATTCCCACTCCAAAGTACCCCACATTGCGGAAAGTGTTGGACTTTAGTGGGATTAGATTTACTACTCCCACTCATATTGAGGGCCTAATTTATACGCTGGCAGAGAGGGAACCCATCGCAACGGCAACGATATTCCCTCCCTTCCAACATAGCGGTTTGTCCGCTCGGCTTAAACGCTGGCGGACCATAGGCTTAATTCCAGTGAAGACTGCTCCATCTCTGCCATGATTAAACCCCTTGTTAAGCCTTGTTAAGTAAGGTCCGTCGGACGTAGACTTGTAGTTCTGCCCACCTGGTTTAGATGGGTGAAATCAGAGGTCAGTTTTCACTGCTCTTCACCACCAGGAAAACTCTGGTGGTATGGGACATGGAAAACTGCCAAATCCAACTTTGGGATTGTTTTTTTTAAATGAAAAAAAGAAAACAGTGTGTGCAAGGCTCCATTATGTTAATTGAGGCGTGTGTCAAACTGCGAAAAGTGTTGACAGGATCCGCCATGACGGCGGTTCCTGCCAATGCTTTAGAAATGCCTGTCAGCTTGGCGGCAATTTCTAAATTAGGCGGGAGGCATCTCTGTCAGGGCAACGGAATAATGTACTTCACCTCTCTGGCAGAAAAACTGGCTGTGCACCTACTTTTAAATTGGGCCCTTAGCTACATTGGAGAACATATTTTACTACGGGAGGGTCAGATCTACTATTCTCACTCCAAACTTAATCACATTGCGGTTAGTGTTGGACATTGAGAGGGTCAGATTTACTATTTCCACTCCAACCTTAGGAACATTGGGGAAAGTGTTGGACTTTGGGGCAATAAGATTTAATGTTCCCACTCCTAATTTAGCCACATTGACGAAAGTGCTGGACTTTAGGGCAGTCACATGTACTGCTTCTACTCCAAAGTTAGCCACGTTGAGGAAAGTGTTGGACTTTGGGGTGGCAGTGAAAGAAGGGGTCAGATTTACTATGTCCACTCCAAACCGAGACACGCTGGAGATAGTGTTGGAGTCTGGGAGGGTCTGATTTTTTTGTTATGATTTTTAAACTTGGAGGCAAGGGCAGCACTGTAATGCTGGAGACCATCAACATTGTTAATCTTGGTTTTAAAGGCCCTGAGCCTTCCACGTGCAACCAAAATAGCCAGGCCAAATAGGGGGTGTCAGATACCAGCCCCAAGGTGGCCGCTGGACAACTCTTCTTCATGTTCCAATGCTGCTTACAGTATTTTGCTTTTTTTGTGACTCATCCTTTTCCTCTATGTGGCCAGATGTGAATCTAAGGGTCCCTAGATGTCTCTAGGTCTTGACGTAGAAGCTGGCCGACTCATGTGAAATCTCACTCCTAGTGACGCATGGCCCCAAATCTTTCAGCCAGTCTTTTTTTTTTTATGCATTTCCCTGCCCAACATGTTGCTATCCTCCATTTCGCCATTAGAAAAGTGATCATGGCTAACCTGCATGACACCTCTGGTATCGTCTTAGCATATCCCATCAGCATTATCAGTGGTTGCATTGCCACTGTGTGGTCTATCATGGTCGACACTGTTGCGATTATGTATACATCCAGAAGTCCTGTATAGAACTGCAGTCCCAGGCCAAATGGAAGAAGGTTGCATGCACTGAAGTGCACCTGAGGGAAAGGTGTGATCTTGTGGTGTCTATCCTGGCCTGTTTCTCTGCAGGGTACTACCATTTTAAATGTAGTAGCTTGTGGCGTTGGTTTATTGATACCAGTTGAGTTTGTGTGCAGTGATACTGCCATTGCTCATCTGTGATTACTAAACCAAGGCCCACCTCCAAAGAAGCTGTAGTGGATGCTTGTGAATGCCCTCATAGTGCATGATCTCTAGAACTGTGAGAGCCAGTGAGTAGCTTCTGTGAATCTGGTGAGCTGTATTTGGGTGGGCTGGGGGTAGTCTTTGGTTACTCCGGGGAACCTTAATAAATATTTGTTTACTGACTGTCATTTTCTGGCAAACCTGAAATGGTCTAAGGGGGACATTCTGGGGCATATTTATACTCCGTCTGCGCCGAATTTGCGTCGTTTTTTTTTACGCAAATTTGGCGCAAAACTAACGCCATATTTATACTTTGGCGTTAGCCGCGTCTAGCGCCAAAGTATGAGGAATGAGCGTCATTTTTTTGCGTGAACGCCTTCCTTGCGTTAATGAGATTCAAGGTAGGCGTTCCCGTCTAAAAAAATGACTGCGACGCAAATGCGTCGTATTTATACTCCGGGCAAAAATCACGCCCGGGAGTGGGCGGGGCAAAAAACCCCGCATTTGCGCCTCTTTTTAACGCCTGGGTCAGGGCAGGCGTTAAGGGACCTGTGGGCTCAAAATGAGCCCACAGCTGCCCTCCCATGCCCCCAGGGACCCCCCCTGCCTCCCTTGCCCACCCCAGGAGGACACCCAAGGATGGAAGGACCCATCCCAGGGACATTCAGGTAAGTTCAGGTAAGTATAATTTTTTTTTTTTTTATATATTTTTTTGGCATAGGGGGGCCTGATTTGTGCCCCCCTACATGCCACAATGCCCAATGACCATGCCCAGGGGACATAAGTCCCCTGGGCATGGCCATTGGGCAAGGGGGCATGACTCCTGTCTTTACTAAGACAGGAGTCATGTAAATGTCGTCTGGGCGTCGTTAAAAAATGGCGCAAATCGGGTGGAGGCGATTTTTTTGCCTCATCCTGACTTGCCCCATTTTAAGACGCCCTAACGCCATTTTCCCCAACGCTGGCGCTGCCTGGTGTACGTGTTTTTTTTCCACGCACACCAGGCAGCGCCGGTCTGCTAGCGCCGGTTAACGCCATTCAATAAATACGGCGCCCGCATGGCGCTTCAGAATGGCGTTAGCCGGCGCTAATCTTTTTGGCGCAAAACTGCAATAGCGCAGTTTTGCGTCAAAAAGTATAAATATGGCCCTCTGTATGTAGTTGTAAGATGTTCTAATGTTATGGAAATGCCTTGGTCATATAGATCCCCCATTTCTCATAATTCCCATCCCTCTCTAGAGCTGGGTACAAGATGTTGTGCCATCAAAGGAGGTCAGGATCAGTCTAGAGACAACTAGAGGAACATATTCAGGGTGTCCCCCAAGTATGAACTATTGGCTTGTATGTGCCTTTAAGTCAGAACAACAGAATGCAAACATTGAGGTGTATCGGTATTGATGCATATAGGCACTTACGTTCTGATAGTTTCTGATTGTTCTCTAGAACAATATACTTCCCCTTAGGGTCTTCCTGTTGGTGACATAATTTGAAGTTTACTCTTTAGTGTATTAAAATACACCCCCCCTGACGTAGGAGCATAAGTGGATTTAGATGCGTATTCCTGTAGCCCTTGCAAGGATTATTGAGGCCTCGTATGTCCGATGCTATAAGTGTCAGTATTTTGCTAATCTGCACAGTTATCTCAAAATTAGTTTAACGTTAGAGAAGCGCCATAAGCCACTAATGGTGGTGCAGCTGCACTATGATTTGTTCCTCATGACGTGGATACCAAGACTGCCACAACAATATCAGGATCCTGGGAGTGGCTGATGTCACTGAGGGCCTTGCTCTCTAGCCATACATAAAACCGCATACCGGTCTCGAAAATTGAGGATCCTTGGAGGTATCAGCCTGGGAGACGCTCCTGGAGGTGGGTGTAGGCCCAGGAATCTGTGGACTCATTCAACTAAGAAGATGTCTGTGAAGTTACATCTACCATGGAGGTAGGATAGCAGTCTTCGACAAAGGTGTCTGGCGGGAACAAGTTTGTAGATTCAGCCACTCCCAGGATCCTGATATTGTTGCAGCACAGTCTCGCCTCCACATCCTCATTCGTGGCAGTGGAGAGCAATGTTTCCATTTTATTCAGCCGGTCAGTGCTGGGGTTTGTGTTGTCTTCCAAATCGGATATTTGTGTTTCTGCATTGTCTAAAGCTTGCATTCTGCCTATCCAGTCGTTCAGATACCCGGTCCAATCTGGGGGCCATAGAGTCTATCTTGGCATCAAGATTCAGTGTTGGCATCAAGTTTCAGGTTCTGCAAAATGGTGTCCTGGCTTACCTGCGAGACTCGGGCAAATCCTTCTGTGCCACCATTTCTGTGTTGGAAGCAGGATGTGTTCTGTGGGTCGGCTTCCCCTGGTCGAACAGTAGCTTGCTTTGTTTGGGGTCTCCTTTCCCATAATAGTTGTACCCGGAAGATGCCCTCTTAGTGGCCAAACTATCATTTGAGTGTGTACAGTGGCATAGCCTCAAGGATGGTGGGCTATCAGCTATCCAGACAAAATTATACCTCACGGGGCACACTAGGGTGCTCCAGTAAGGGGCAGCTTCACCAGCCAGTCTAGCCGGGGTCCGGATATTATTCGCAGCAAGGGCCCAGTGAAGTATTTACCATCATTCTAGGTGTTCAGTAGCCCTACACTCATCCGTCATACATTGAGCAACTTCACATGATTCACCTGTGATTTCTATGGCCGTCTGCAATCCCCCTCAGAGAGTGCACATCATTGGTTATATCAGCACATGTTGGAGTCTTGGGCCCCACCGAGACCCGCTCCTCTGTACTGTGATTTGTGGGGGGGGAGAGGGTCACGCCAGGACCAGGGAACTGCTGCTGCAATCCATGTTGGCGGGCAGCCTGTGATCGATGCCTCAGGCTCTCCAGCGGCCTCTGGAGCAACCGGGCCTCTGGAACCTATGGTTCCAAAAATGTGCACCCAACTTGAAACTTGGGAAATGGAGGCTTGTGTTAACTGTTTTCTGATTGGCTGCTGTTGATTTTCAGTAAAGAATGGAGAAGCATAATTTTCACCTCTTTGTCCTTAATAGAATTGAAAATTCTTCACACGATAGCTAGATTTTTTTTTTATTGTTCTTAGTGTTCCTTTGTGATGTGTTATGTTATGGTATGAGATATGTACTCTTGTTAGATATGTACTCTCATGAGACCTGAACTGTTATGAGAAATATACTCTTGTGAGAAATGTACCCTCGTGAAATATGTATGCTTGGAAGTTATATACCCTCATGAGATATGTACACTTGGAAGATATATACTCTTGTGAGATACGTACGCTTGGAAGATATGTTTTCTTGTGAGATATGTACGCTTGCAGGATATGCAGGCTTGTGAGATATGTACTCTTGGAAGATATGTACTCTTGTGAGATACATCCGCTAGGAAGATATATACTCTTGTGAGATATGCATGCTTGGAAGATATGTACTGTTGTGGGACATGTCCTCTTGTGAGATATTTACACTCAGAAGGTATGTACTCTTGTGAGATATGTACTCTCATGAAATATGAATGCTTGGAAGATATGTACTCTCATGAGATATGTACACTTCGAAGATATGTGCTCTCATGAGATATGTACGCTTGGAAGATATGTACTCTTGTGAGATATGTACTCTTGTGAGATATGTCCTCTTGTGATATATGTACTCTTGTGAGATATGTACGCTTCAAAGATATGTACTCTCATGAGATATGTACTCTTGTGGGATAAGTACGCTTGGATGATATGTCCTCTCTTGAGATATCTACTCTTCTGAGGTATGTACTCTTGTAAGATATATATGCTTGGAAAATATGTTCTCTGGTGAAATATGTACTCTTGTGAGATATGTCCTCTCATGAGATATGTACGCTTGGAAGATATGTTCTCTCATGAGATTTGTACTTTCTGAGATATGTATGCTGGGAATATATGTCCTCTCAAGAGATATGTACTTCCATGAGATATGCCCACTCATGAGATATGTACTCTCATGGGATATGTACTCTTGGAAGATATGTACTCTCGTGAGATATGCATGCTTGGAAGATATGTCCTATCGTGAGATATGAACTCTTGTGAGATATGTACACTTGGAAGATATGTCCTCTCTTGAGATATGTACTCTTTTGAGATATGTACGCTTGGAAGCCATGTACTCCTGTGAGATATGTACACATGAAAGATATGTACTCTTGTGAGATATGTACTCTCATGAGATATGTATGCTTGGAAGATATGTACTCTCGTGAGATATGTACTCTTGTGACATACGTACACTTAGAAGATATGTACTCTCATGAGATATGTATGCTTGGAAGATATGTACTTTTGTGAGAGATGTACGCTTGGAAGATATGTACTCTTTTGAGATGTGTACGCTTGGAAGATATGTAGTCTTGTGAGATGTGTATGCGTGGAAGATATGTACTCTGGTGAGATATGTACGTTTGGAAGATATGTACACTTGGAAGTAATGTACTCTTGTGCGATATGTACTCTCATGAGATATGTACTCTTGTGAGATATGTACGCTTGGAAAATGTGCACTTTAGTGAGGCATGTACTCTTGTGAGATATGTACGCTTGGAAGATATGTACACTTGGAAGATATGTACTTTTGTGCGATATGTACTCTCATGAGATATGTACTCTCATGAGATATGTACGCTTGGAAGATATGTACTTTTGTGAGATATGTACGCTTGTAAGATATGTACTCTTGTTAGATATGTACGCTTGGAAGACATGCACTCTCGTGAGGTATGTACTCTTGTGTGATATGTACACTTGGACAATATGTATTCCTATGAGATATGTACTCTCGTGAGATATGTACACTTGGAAGATATGTACTCTTGTGAGATATGTACTCTTGTGACATACGTACACTTAGAAGATATGTACTCTCATGAGATATGCATGCTTGGAAGATATGTACTTTTGTGAGAGATGTACGCTTGGAAGATATGTAGTCTTGTGAGATGTGTATGCGTGGAAGATACGTAATCTGGTGAGATATGTACTTTTGTGAGATATGTACACTTGTAAGATATGTACTCTTGTGAGAAATGTACGCTTGGAAGACATGCACTCTCGTGAGGTATGTACTCTCGTGTGATATGTACACTTGGACAATATGTATTCCTATGAGATATGTACTCTCGTGAGATATGTACGTTTGGAGGATCTGTACTCTTGTGAAATATGTACTCTCGTGAGATATGTACACTCGGACGATATGTCCTCTTGTGAGATATGTGAACATGGAAGATATGTACACTTGGAAGATGTGTACTCTCATGAGATATGTCCTCTCGTGAGATATGTACTCTGGTGAGATATGTATGCTTGGAAGATATGCCCTCTCGTTAGATATGTACTCTCGTGAGACTTTCTAAACGTAGAATACATCATAAATTCAGTCGAAGAACCAGTTGGTCAGGGCCACTGGAATTATCCTGCCGGGGAAGACCAAAGTATGCAGGACTGATCGAATTATGCAGCAAAAAAAGAAAATTATGCGGCATAACGCGGTACATATTGTGATTGTGTTATTTCATTATTTTGTCTCTTTTACACATGTTACGACCAGTTTAACATCCAAATACCGAAAAAACAACAGAAATTTGAGCAATAAATATTTGCAAGGACTTTCCACTGCGTGGCAACTCATTTTGTGACGTGTATGTTAACTTTTGATCCGTTTGAACTAGAAACAATTTATTTGTTATTATTCTGAGATCATGCAGCAGATGATGAATTATTTGGAAATGCTGCAAATCCATAATTATGTGGAAAAGACTGTGGCCACAAAATAGCATAATTTCCATTGTTGCTGCCTATGGTCGAGCTCCTCTGTTAATCCACGGATTGGGAACAAAACGACTGATATTTTTCGAGATATGCATGAATATGAAACAGTCTCTGGCGCCCTCTACTGACAGCACAGCTATCTTGCAGGCGATAGAAAGCCGCAGCCGATATGATTTATGGCGCCTACACATGTAAGTGTTGACACAATACAAGCAAGCACCCTGAAGCGGCGCTGGTGGCGTAAAGCGCTATGTAAAACAGAAACAGGATACACAAACATGTACATAACCCTCAAGGTCCTTTAACATGACGGGTGAGGCAGGCACAGCCCTTCAGGAAACAAGCCTGTGGGGGCTTCTCGGCATCACCCCGGGGCTCAGACGCGGGCGGGACGAGTTTCTGGACAAGACTTTTGGTTTTGTTAAGACTGGTATGTTTTCCGACATATTGTAAACTATTAACGCGAATACTGAACAGGTGGACATGTCCAGTTTGTAATTATAGCCAGGTGGTTAGCTAAACTAAGCAGTGCTGTTGAAAAAATACACCTATGCCAAAGCCCAAACTTTACCTACAAAGTAACATCGCCAACTTGTAATTGTGAAAGTTCTCCACTGAGACCTTTTATCAATTTTCCCAATTATAGGGGTTTATTTACAAGCCCCTTGCACCACTGGTGGGTCGGGGTTTTCCACATAAAAAGTGACGCAAGGGCTTGTAAATAAGTCTCATAGTGCATAGTAATGTCGACCCCCCCCCAGCGCCTTGAGACCCTCACGGGTGAGTAGTGTGCTTTACAGATACTCTGATTGATTGATTGACCATATAGCGTTGCCATACACACATTGCTACCTGTATCTACACTATTTGATAACAGGGCCGCACTTCGACGTAGTCAGGAGTTCACATCTGTAAAGTACTTTTTAGCTCGAAAGAACAGGCACAGATATATTCGGTGGTGTCCGTCATGTATGCCTAAAATTAAGGTAGTTGTGTGGCTCAAGGCCGGACTGGCCGTACCAGGAGGGTGGTGTGTCGTGCTTTTGTAACAGGGGGTGGTGTTTGTAGCATTGCGGCAGTTTTAAATGTATTGCAGAGTTCCTTGTATATCAACCAGTTTTCGGGAAACAATGAAAGTGCTGTGATAACTCTGGTGATTAATGTACCTACTGGAGAGAGATCAGTATCACTTGTCTAGTGGCAGTTTTGACTCATCTAAGGTAGCGCAGAGGGTTAATGTGCCTGCAGCAAAGAATGTGTACTATACAGATCACAGAACAGTATTTTATGTACATAGCACAGTGAGTTACTGCTTTTGTCACAGAGATCGTTTTGTTACTGTGCCATCCAAAAATTATAATCATGATCTAGCACAGTGAGCTATAAACTGACATCAAGGAGCTACAAGCAAACTGCATGCTGCAGGTTAGAAAGCTATGCTTTTTTCTAGTCTTTGATAATCCTAATCATGCTAAAAAGGGTAGAAATAAATTGTTATTAGTAAAGCTAACCCTAGCCACTGTGCTAACTGAATCTTGAGTTTATGCCTCCCCAGACCAAGCACTCCTGAAAATGCCACCAGTGCGGATGACATGTGAATCCTACACCTTGTGGTCCCCTTTGTCTCATATGACATTTCCAATACACTGATTTACACACGGATGATTCATTGTCTCTGTATGTGTATGTGTGTGTGATATAAAGTGCTCCAACAGCCTACGCTGGTAAGAGAGGCACTATACAGCAAATTAATACATGTGACAGAGGGGCTATGGAGAGATGAGAGGCGCTGTTAGAGGGTGATGGTGAGGGAATCATTGAAGAGCCCAATAAAGATTGTTGTTTCCCGATGCACTCTAAGGTCATCATTTACTGTGCTTTAAAAACTAACACAATTGAATATATAATGAAAAATGTGTTGTAGAATGCCTGGTTTTGCCGTTTTTTTTCCTAATTTTCTTTGGGGGGAGACTCCCCCCAAAACCCCATTGTAGTGGTCAGGCTCATTCGGTATCTACCCTTTGGGGGCTGGTCTGACAACATTTGCCAGGGTTGCTTTGGGTTCCCAGTCCGGCCCCCATGGTTTGCCCATTTAGAGACCAGTAACTAATTGTGCGGTTATTAATGTTAGGGTGGTCACACCGAGGGCTGAGGTAGCTGAAGGAGTTACATGCTGGGCATCTATATTTAAATGACATTTCATAGAGTTAAAGCGCCTGTGACGAAGGTGACATCACGACCCCTCTTCAGCACTTGAGTCATCACACAATGAACACGTCACTGAGCGTGTTATATCGTATTGTCAGGACGATGATTGTTGTGTCTTAGTTTGCGAGAGTTTTTTTGTAACACAGCGACATTCAATTCCATTAGTTTCTCCAGGTTTCCGAACTTCACTTAGTCCAAGGCTGTTCTACTTAAAAGAGCTGAACTTTATGTTTACTCAGTGTTTCGTTTGTTAAAAATAAGTGCAGGGGCCCGAAGTTTTCATAGTAGCCCACTGCCACGGCTGCTGAATGCTCGGGATGCCGAATGCAACGGCTGTCTAGTTTACATTCCGCCCCACTCTCTTCTCAGTTTCTCCCATTCTTGCCTTTCTCTTTCTTGCTCTGGGTCTGATGATGAAAAATAAGTCCTGGTCCCCAAAAACGAGTGACGACGACCCCGAGCTGCAGCCCCCGGCTCAGATGAAGCACTGTGTCACATTAAACATGCTGCGTTCATCAGCACCAGTTGCAGATTTCATCAACGGATATGAGGATAAATGGCAGCCCAGTGCATAACAAAATTAATTCATTTATTATCTTAATTCTATTTATTCTAAGGACTATGGGGGAGATACCCAAAGATGTCACACAAAGTAGTGCAGGAACCAAAGTTGCTGCCCAGCGATGCGTGAGAGGAAGAGAGCAGTACAATGTCATGTCTGCTAAGATCTCACACTTTCCTGCGCTCGTGCACAATTAAGCTGCCGAGTGCCACGCACACACCTTTGCGCCATGGTGGAAGAGTGTGTGCGTTATGTCTAGGATAGGTTTTATGCTGAAGCAGTATCCTTCCAGTACCAAATAATATGTCTAGACAAACATTAAAACTTCTCCCACTCTGGATTTGTGCTATACAGTGCAAACACATGCAAACTCAGAAATGTTTACATAAATCATTTCTTAAAGGTAATGCAACTCTCAAAAACCTTTACTTTTTAGTGCAAAACACTGTTTACTATTCTTGGTAGATGCTTTTCTACTATGAACCATGGGTGGCTACAATGGAAAACCCATATGCCAACCATGTATGCCACCTTGAAGCTGGTTTGCATTACTTTCAAGCAACTTTTCATTGCAAAGCACATTTTGCCATAGAAAGTTCATTACAAACAAATATTTTGCACCAGTTTCCACCACTTTGGTGGTTCAAGATGTAAGTAAATCTGCCCCTAAGTGTCCTTTTCAATTGCCTCTTCTAACTTCATCTTAGGTTCAATGTCATTCTGGGACATTGAACTTCATAGGCATTTTACCTTCTCAAAAGCAGTTCTGCATCTATCCTTTGTCACTGTACTCCTTTCCTTGCGTTTGTTAAAGTTTCCATAAACTAGTTCTTTGCTTCATGTCAACGTCATAGAGAAGAATGTTAAAAGATTGTGGGTGGCTTGCAAAAAAAAATATATACTGAAGCTAATGACAACACAGATGGTGTTTTTTGAAACTACTGTCCTCCCTCTGGTATATAAAGCAAGTCAGATACCGGCAGTCAGCAGCATACATACCATTGGTGCAGCATTGGTGTAGATGGGATGAGATGGCTTTTGGGCAAGGAGTATTGAGAGGTGGGTCCAAGGCCTAAGAAGGGGGGTGAAGAGACAAATTGGGGACTGTGTTTAAAGAGGATGTTTTGGGAAATCGCAGAAAGACAGAGGTTTTGTAGTAGGTGCCTTAAACTGCTGTGGGTGGTTGGTGATCCTAGTTGTTGACCATGTGGTGTTGTGAATTGCTGGTAGTGAATTGTGTGAGACTAGTTCTTTGTGGCCCTGGCAGGTAGCTGCTGTGGGTGAAAGGTGCTGAGGGCTTATCCAGCCCTGGGGACTCATTTCCTTTATTGCACTAGGGCTAATGACACTGGTTAAGCCACTACCAACAATGTAGATGAAGAATGATTTGAAGGTTTAACTTAAACAAATGAAGAGTACTGAATGCCACACATTACCCAGCAGCTCATTCAAAATTCAGAAGGGGAAAGCTGTCTACACAAACAGAGGATCCTGTAAGTCTATACATATTCACTTTGCCATAGAGCTTCCATGCCAAGACCACTGGAGCTAACCATTCCAAGGCTTTGATAGATTAGATTATGTTGTTCAAACCTAAACTGCACAACTCCACCTTCAATGCATCAATGTCAGAAGTACATTTCTTACAGCTAGAACCTCCTTCTCTGCTTACGGCTAAGCATTAGAACTCATTCCCCACTTGTAAAATAAAAAAGACAATTGCATTGAATTTTGGGGAGCACTCATACCTACCTCTTTTCATTAATATAATTACTAGAAACAGAAAATAATGGGTAGGTACAGAATGTGTAGCTGCTTTCATTTTCATTTGCTCTGCAGCACATTTTGCTTAGATGAAGCTGAAAATAAGCTACAGAATGCTTCAAGCACATCTTTGAACCTCAAATATCTCAACCAACACCTACTTTTAGGGCAAGCTACACCCCACAATCTCCCAATCAAAAGCTATGAATCAATTCTAATCAAATCAGTTTGTGGAGCTGATGGGGTATGACGTGGTTTGCAAATGCTACAATAAAAAGGTTTCAGCTGGGTCTTATGCAATGTTGCATGGGTTTACTCTTTCATATTCCCTAATTCAAACTCAAAACACCAAAACATTTGAATTTGTACCCACATTGCCCATCCAGATTTACACCCGGCTCTTTCAGAGGCAACCACCGAGCCTCCTCAAGGTATATTCATCATTGAATGTGTGTAGAAAACCTGGCCTTCCTACATTTGCACTCCAACTCCTTAAATACACCCATCACAATATGGAGGGTCATGTTTCCACCACACTGTTTCTATCATTCATTTCTATTCATCCATTCTCAGATTACCAAGTCTTTGCCATTTATCCACCAAGCTGATTAATATCTACCACTGCCAGCTGTCCATCAACATCCCTTCCTCTGATTAATGTTCTTGCACACTATCCACACTCCTCCTAGAGTCTCTGCACACTTTGGCATAGTGCCCAACTTTCTTAGGCCTGTGCACTGATGTTTATCTGTAGGGCACAGATTCAAAACTGTGAAAGGACTCCCAATCCCACATTTAGTAGCATGCAACCACACGACTGAGATTCCCACCATCTCAGCACCTTCCACTCTCTTTTGAGGTCTAAGCTTGCCAGACAGCTCAGCTGTCTACTTGTGAAAGACTTATTCAGGACACATCAATAAATGATCAGGTTAGCAATTCCACCCATTGCTCTTCATTTTATTTTGTTTTGTTTCTTTTATTTTCTTACTTTCTATTGAATGGTTTTATTTTGTTTTGGCCGATCCAGCTAGTCTTTGTTCCCCCCGAGGGTCATAGCTGTTTAACATCTCTCCGATTGGTCCCTGTTATCCTTCCAAAGGTGTCTGCTTTTCCTGAAGTTTTGTTCTTTTTCTAAAAACACTCCATGAGAGTGTATTCTTTCCCCTAATTCTCTGTGTTTTCCCATTTCCCCAGTACATTTCTTATCATAACTTTATAAAAAACATTTTTTTGCACGACTTTGTCCTTTGAGCAGCTCTTCCGAATGTTTTCACTTTTATACAGTTTCGCCCATTAAACACTTCTCCAATGCGCTATAACTCACATCACACTCTCTCTGGTTCATTCACTCCTACCCCTCCACGTTTCTCTGCCTCAGTTTTCTTTCGTCCCTGGGCGGTCTGTGTCACTTCCCCCTACCTATGCACTCCATGTAGCTTCCCCGGTCCACAGCCCTGTTGCTTCAGCCCACCCTCTAAGTTGCTTCCACCTGCCCTTCTGTTGCTTCGCCAGAAGATGGTAAGTAGTTGGAGTGGGGGGCAGGAAAACGGGTGGTGGGTGGGTCCCTGCATGCAAGGTGAGTGGCGACTGTAACTAAAAACAAATAGGCACTTACCTTGTTTGCTGCACAATGCCCTCGCTCTCGTCTGTGTTCTGCTCTGTCTCCTCCAGGCTCAGTGGGCTCCAGCAACTTCCCCTAACCAATCCTGACACCGCTCTCATGCTGTTTTAAACTGCATGAGAGCAGTGCCAGGATTGGAGGGAGCGGCCTCTTTTAGCACTCACAGGAGCGCCGGAGGCCTGTGCGTTTCTAACCCAGCCCTATAGGATATCTGGGTTACAGAGGTTAACAATGCACGTCTGGCTGGCAGCTGCAAGACGGCCGGCCGAAGAGACGTGTGCACTTTTAAACTAGTGCACAGGCAGCCCACCACTCCTGCCTGCTTCTCCCACTCAGCAGCTCCCACCCAGTCCTGACACTCGGTTCGGGACGGGTGGACAAAAAATAAGATAGTAATGAATTTACTTCATTACCATTATATTTTTCATCATTTCTGGGGGCATTTCAGTGGGGCGACGCTCCTCCACTCTAGTGAAGGAGGTGCCCCTGATCTATGATTCCACGCTTCATGATGGCCTCACTTGCCTTCCTTCTCACCGTTTGTGTTCATTCTCTCCGCTCGCTACATTATTGTTATTATTTTTGGTTTACCAATCCAACTTGGATAGGTAAACAAAAAGAAAAAAAGCACGTAATTTTGTTGGCATGCGTATACTTGGTGTGCATGCGTACAAGGTGATGCTGCCAGCTGGGCAGGCTTTACTCCCTTTGTATTAGCCATGCTGCAATGAGCACACGGGATGTGGGCAGCCTGGCGAAGGCTATTGACAAAGACGATGGTTCCTAAAAGCGAGACCTATTAGCTCTACAAATGCATGTTTGGTGACTATTTACTACCTAGTGCAAGTCACAAAACTTGCACTTAGCAGCTGATGTGTGCCAAGCTGTCACAAAATGGGCAATGGTTTCATCTTGCAGCCTTAACACGCAACTGTGGGCCTCATTTACAAGGCCCTAGCGGCACACTGCACCACCGGAGCGGCATTTCTTTTACATTCCACTGGTGCAGTGGCCAGCCCATATTTACAAGGCCACGCAAAGCCACCTAGCGTGGCCTTTAGATGACCTTGTGAATATGGACCCTTTTCACGCATAACACTGCGTGAAAGGGGTGTTCTGTGGGTGCGCTTGGGGTGTTCCCAGCAATCTGCCATATTCTCAGATTTACAAGTATGGGAACGCGTCAAATTTCTACACCACCTCAGGGGTGGCGTAAGAGTGACGCAACAGTGAGAATTATAATTATTTCTCCCAGCTGTTCTCTCTTTCTATGTGTTCTGCATTCTGCAGCGCACAAAGAAAGAGGAAAACGCCATTAATGATTATGCACAGAAAGGTACCCCTTCCTGCACAAAAACAATCATCCCGCAACGCAGGCATCCTTGCACCATTGTGCAAAGGTGTGTGCATTAGCACAGAGCAGCAATTTGTGCGCCAGCGCAGGGGGGAGGACAGAAATGCACTGTATCTTGTAGATACAACGCATTTCTGCCCTTTCCCTCTGGTGCAGGACGGTTGAGCAAGGCACTTGCTGTGCCATCCTGTGCCATGGGCCTCGTTAATGAGGCACTGTGTGTCTCTACCACTGTTCTTCTATCCATGTGTCCTCAATGCCACCAGACAAAAATGTGACTTTTTAGCGGAAGCAAAAATACATCAACAATTCTCACTAGAGGACAGAGGAGTGTTGAAGCCCTCTTCCCCTCTGATTCTGGGCTGCCTGGCCTGCGGTGGTGCCCAGCAGCAGGCACGGGCAGAAAAGGCGAGGAGATGACTACTAGTTACTGGTACACTCAATCAACTTAGCTGGTAATGCTCTGTGATAATCCTGTTCCCACTGCCCTGTGATGCTCCTGTGCCCACTGCCCTGTGATGCTCCTGTGCCCACTCAGCTCTGATGCTCCTGTGCCCACTGCCCTGTGATGCTCCTGTACCCACTGCCCTGTGATGCTCCTGTACTCACTGCCCTGTGATGCTCCTGTACCCACTGCCCTGTGATGCTCCTGTGCCCACTGCCCTGTGATGCTTCTGTGCCCACTCAGCTCTGATGCTCCTGTGCCCACTGCCCTGTGATGCTCCTGTGCCCACTGCACTGTGATGCTCCTGTGCCGAAGGTGCTACAATGCTCCTGTGCCCACTACCTTATGATACTCCTGTGCCCCCTGCCCTGTGATACTCCTGTGCCCACTGCCCTGTGATGCTCCTGTACCCACTGCCCTGTGATGCTCCTGTGCCCACTGCGCTCTGATGCTCCTGTGCCCACTGCCCTGTGATGCTCCTGTACCCAGTGGCCTGTGATGCTCCTGTACCCAGTGGCCTGTTATGCTCCTGTACCCACTGTCCTGTGATGCTCCTGTACCCACTGCCCTGTGATGCACCTGCACCCACTGCCCTGTGATGCTCCTGTGCCCGCTGCCCTGTCATGCTCCTGTGCCCACTGTCCTGTGATGCTCCCTGTGTCCACTGTCCTGTGATGCTCCTGTACCCACTGCCCAGTGATGCTCCTGGGCCAACTGCCCTGTGATGCACCTGCACCCACTGCCCTGTGATGCTCCTGTACCCACTGCCCTGTGATGCTCCTGTTCCCACTGCCCTTTGATGCTCTGTGCCCACTGCCCTGTGATGCTCCTGTGGCCACTGCCCTGTGATGCTCCCTGTGCCCACTGCCCTGTGATGCTCCTGTACCCACTGCCCTGTGATGCTCCTGTGCCCAGTGCTCCATGATGCTCCTGTGCCCACTGCCCTGTGCTGCTCCTGTGCCCACTGCCCTGTTATGCTCCTGTGCCCCTGTACCCACTGCCCTGTGATGCTCCTGTGCCCACTGCCCTGTGATGCTCCTGTGCCCCTGTACCCAGTGCCCTGCGATGCTCCTGTGCCCACTGCCCTGTGATGCTTCTGTACCCACTGCTCTGTGATACTCCTGTACCCAGTGCCCTGTGATGCTCCTGTGCCCACTGCCCTGTGATACTCCTGTGCCCTCTGCCCTGTGATGCTCCTGTACCTACTGCCCTGTGATGCTCTTGTACCCACTGCCCTGTGAGGCTTCCTGTGCCCACTGCCCTGTGATGCCCTTGTACCCACTGCCCTGTGATGCTCCTGGGCCAACTGCCCTGTGATGCTCCTGTGCCCCTGTACCCAGTGCCCTGTGATGCCCCTGTACCCACTGCCCTGTGATGCTCCTGTGCCCCTGTACCCACTGCCCTGTGATGCTCCTGTGCCCACTGCCCTGTGATGCTCATGTGCCCCTGTACCCACTGCCCTGCGATGCTCCTGTGCCCATTGCCCTGTGATGCTTCTGTACCCACTGCTCTGTGATACTCCTGTACCCAGTGCCCTGTGATACTCCTGTGCCCTCTGCCCTGTGATGCTCCTGTACCTACTGCCCTGTGATGCTCTTGAACCCACTGCCCTGTGAGGCTTCCTGTGCCCACTGCCCTGTGATGCTCCTGTACCTACTGCCCTGTGATGCTCTTGTACCCACTGCCCTGTGATGCTCTTGTGCCCCTGTACCCAGTGCCCTGTGATGCCCCTGTACCCAGTGCCCTGTGATGCTCCTGTGCCCACTGCCCTGTAATGCTCCTGTGCCCCTGTACCCAGTGCCCTGTGATGCTCCTGTACCCAATGCCCAGTGATGCTCCTGGGCCTACTGCCCTGTGATGCTCCTGTATCCACTGCCCTGTGATACTCCTGTGCCCACTGCCCTGTGGTGCTCCTGTGCCCACTGCCCTGTGATTCTCCTGTGACCACTGCCCTGTGATGCTCCTGTCCCCCTGTACCCATTTCCCTGTGATGCCCCTGTACTCACTGCCCTGTGATGCTCCTGTGCCCACTGCACTGTGATGCACCTGTGCCCCTGTACCCAGTGTGCTGTGATGCTCCTCTGCCCGGTGCCCTGTGATGCTGCTGTGTCCCTGTACCCAGTACACTGTGATGCTCCTGTGCCCACTGCACTGTGATGCTCCTGTGCCCCTGTACCCAGTGCCATGTGATGATCCTGTACCCTCTGCCCTGTGATGCTTCTGTACCCACTGCCCTGTGATGCTCCTGTGCCCACTGCCCTGTGAGGCTTCCTGTGCCCACTGCCCTGTGATGCTCCTGGGACTACTGCCCTGTGATGCTCCTGTGCCCAGTGCCCTGTGATGCTGCCTGTGCCCACTGCCCTGTGGTCCTCCTGTGGCCATTGCCCTGTGATACTCCTGTGCCCAGTGCCCTGTGATGCTGCCTGTGCCCACTGCCCTGTGGTGCTCCTATGGCCATTGCCCTGTGATGCTCCTGTGCCTAGAGCACTATGATGCTCTTGTGCCTATGTACCCAGTGCCCTGTGATGCTCCTGTACCTACTGCCCTGTGATGCTCCTGTGTCCACTGCCCTGTGAGGCTTCCTGTGCCCAGTGCCCTGTGATGCTCCTGTGCCCACTGCACTGCTTCTGCCTCGTCTCTCTCAAAGGGTGGGGGGGGCCGCGCGGTGGTCTGCAAGGTTCAGGAATGTCATGGGTGTCGGCGTAGACCAAACCAAGTGTCATCTTCAACCTGTCCCGAGGAGGCCTCTTCGTGGCAGATGTTGGGAAGGTCTTCCTTGCTACTGGGATGATGGACTCGTCTCCTCAGCCGCAGAGGGGCTGCAGCAAGACTGTGGTCGGCAGGTCAGGGAGACGTGGTTGCCTCTTTGACTCTGGTCCCCTGGGCTTGTCTTCACCTCTCATCATCTAGAGAATTCTCTTCTGGATCACTGGAGCCGATTGTTAAAGATCTAGAACTGATGATTCCCACCTTGCAGCAGATGGTGACCAGGCTGCAACGGTGGTCACATCCTTCCCCCCAGAACAAGGGGGGTTTGTTAGCTCCTCCCCTCCTCGTTACATGGACCATGGATGCCAGCAAGCTTCAATGGGTGGCAACGATGCAGACTCACTCAGTTCAGTGTGTGTGGTCAAGGAAGAGCAGTGCCATCCTTCCAACTGTGTATCAGGCCCTGATAGCCTTTGCTCCCTTCCCATAGGGTCAGGCGGTCAGAATCCGTAGACACAAAGAAGAGGTGAGGACATATATTAACCACCGGAGAAGCACAAGGGGTCCACACTTAGCCCATCCAGAGAAACTCATTGGCAGCTGGGCGGAAGTGAATCAGAGCTGTCTTTCAGTGATGTATCTGCCGGGATAGGAGAAGGTACAGGCAGAGAAATTGAGCTGCCCTTTGCCACCCTTGGTGCCCATGACTTTGAGTCCCTGGGTTTTTCTGAAAATTCAAAACAATATGAGGAAGCCATGGTTGGACCTGTTTGTTTCCCCTCACCTTTCTCTTCCCCCAGAGATGTGCTCTCTTCTTCCGCATTGGGCGGGTAGATGCCATGCGTTTCAGGTGGCCCGAGTGACTTCTGTTTGCCTTTCCTCCTTTTCCTTTGCTTACCAAGGTCCTCGTCCCTATCAGGGAGGAATGAGCTGAGGTTCCTTTGGTGACTCCACATTGGTGCCGCTGACCCTGGTTCTCTGTGGAGTTTTCTGATATATCCTTCTCCTCTCAAGTTCCCTCTATTTCCACAGTTGACTCTCAAATCTCCCTCTCGAGCAATCTGGCATTTGACAGGCAAAGATTAGAAGCCATGTGTGGCTCTCCGGGGGTGTCCATCTCTGTCCAGAACTCCAAAATGTAAGTACTTTGAAACTTCATGAGAGTCACTGAAGACGCTTTAATTCTTGGTGTATCTCTAAGGATCATGCTGTCTGTATGTTCGGATCTTCAGACTCCCGTCCCTTCTTGGGATCTACCCTTGGAGCCTTCGGCTTGTGGATATTCTGCTTTTGAACCCTGAGATTCAGTATCTCTAAAGTTTCTGACTCTTAAGGTTTTCTATCTTGTTGCCATCTCCTTGGGCATAGGTTGCATGTCATTGGGGCTCTACTGGCTACTAAGTCTCTTTTGGTGTTTTTTGATGACAAGGCAGTTCTCAGACCTGACTCATCCTTTCTTGCCAAAATCTCATCTTCTTTTCATTAATCCCAGGATTTAGTCTTGTGTGGGTTTTTTCCTTTTCTTGCGAATGACCAAGAATCTTTTTTTGCACCAGTTGAATGTTCACAGATCTCTTTCCATTTTTCTACAGAGAATTATCTCAGTTCATACAATAGATTTTCTCTTTGTGATGTTTGGATTAGGGAAGAAAGGTCACCCTCCTTCTACTTCTACTCTCATTGATGGATCAGAATGACCATTTCTTTGGCTTATCAGAAAGCTAGTGTTATTCTCCTGTCCTTGATCCAGGGTCATCCAACCAGAAGCATGCCCTCCTCTTGGGCTGCATGCAAAGGGGCTTTCTTACAAAATATCTGGGCTGCATCGACTTGGGCTTCCCAAACACTTTTGTTTTGCACAACAAATTAAGAATGGGGCAGTAGTCTTGTCTTCTTCTGGTTCTGAAGTTCTGACCACAGCACAGTCATTATGTTGTCACAGTTAAAAAACCTGTTTATGTCTGGAATTTGTTGTGTATTGACGATTTCTGACATTGCTTGGGTACATGATGAATCCATGAGGACTGTGACAAGGAGGATGGGCGAGGAAGGCAGGGACGTTTTAAGGCATGGGCGCAGGGGGCTCTGGCCCACGGCCCCCAGACTTTCAGGGGCCCCATGATAGAACCAGCTCTGCTCTGCAGGGAGTCAGTCTTGCCTTGATGAACTGCAATAATTCTTGAACAGCTCTACTAAAAATACAATTTCCTTTGAATTTATTTTTAATGTGGGTGGTGTGTAAGAGTCTATTACAGATAATTTGCAGAGAAATGTTGTATTTATGTTTTATCCAACATTAATAAAAAAGTTTATTTTAGCTCAAAACAGGACCTCACATATGACAAATGGGAGGGTGTCACAGGGATTGTTTGCATTAATATTAGTGAGCTGCTGCTGTGTTACAAAATTAACAGAAAATGTCACAATCCCTGAATATTAGATGTAAACAAATTTGGAATTTGGACCAGTGTGTCTGTGCAGAGTCTGGCCAAAGAGGGCATGAAAGAGCTGAAATCATAAATTCAAAGCTGTTCTGAACAGGGGACCCAAAATACACAGGGCCGGGATCCTTAGGATGTCCCTGGAGGAAGGTAATGCTAGGTTTCCTCAGCCATAGACTTCCTGGTCACTGTCCTGCTCCCCACCCTCAGCTCACTTGGGGGTATGTTGGACAGTGGTAAAAAATGTTGGTGTTTTTTAACTGTGATGCTTTTTTATATCAGGAAGTACTTTGTCACTTTCTTCCTTTATTAGTCATGTGATCAGGATGTGGTAAAGAGAAGCCAATAATGAGTGTTTATTTTTGGGTCAGATCTGTGCAAGAAGAGCAGTTGCTCAATCCATGAAGACTAACGAGGAAGACTATGACTCGGAGTGATGAAGATTACCAGTAGTAACCTGAGCAGTAAACAGTGAAGCGGCTCCTACTGCTGCGGGCAGGTGCGAGGTCAGCCCCGCGGTGCCCCGCTCGGAGTCAGGCCAAGACTGAAGTCCCACTCGGGGAAGTGGGAGGCTATTGGCAATGACTGCGGGGGCTCTCCGTGTATGTATTGGTACTTATGTAGCGCAAACCTAGCCAGGAAGCATCTGAGCGCTGTAGATACTTGGGCTAATGGGAGACAATCTGTAAGATCATGTACATCATGAGAGGAATACAGACCCAGTCCCACCAAAGGTTTGGCTCCCTCCCTGCAGCTGGTGAATAAAATGAGACCGCAGTGTTCCTATTCTGCATTCGCAGATCAGTCATAAATCAAAGGAGTGATTGGCCTCTTAGCCGAGCCCGCCCATGCCAAAAGCCAGCCCTGGTCCTTATTGTCCAAAGCCGGCAGTTCTAGGCGCTAGGCCATATCTCCTGATGAGTTTAGAGCCCTTAGTGGTGATTCACTGAACACCGGCCATATAGGCGGGGCCACAGAAATTATGTGGCAGGAGAGAGCGAAATTATGCGACAGGGTGGAGTAGATTATGCAGCAAGAAAAAGCAAATTATACTGCATTATGCGGCTCAATTTGTAATAGTATTACTTCATTATTTCCTTATTTTTAAACTTGGTAACACTCTCTTGGCATTAGTTGTAACTCATTAGTACCAGTTTAACACCCAAATATAGCAACAAGCAACAGAAAGGGGACCAGTCCAGCTTTGCAAAGGGACTTCTACTGCGCAAGAACTAGTGTTGTCACATTTTTTGTAACCTTTGAACCATTGAAGATGGAGACATTTTTTTTCGTTAATACCTGCAGATTCTGCAGCATGGGATGGATTATGTGGCAAATGCATCTAATCAATAATTATGCGAAAATCGCCACTGGTGCGCAATCGCATAATTCCAGTGGTCCTTCCTATAGGTGAATCAAGTTAAAAATCAGCGGCAGCCAATGAGGGGAGAGAGGTCCATGGCCAGCGGCTGTCGCTATCCTCTGAGCCTTGGAGCACTCCTTGAGGGCAGGGATCTGACCAGGCGATCCTTGGGGCGTGTGCCTGCTCCAGGGACATCCTAAGGAATTTGGGGGTCTGGGACAAATGAATTTTGGTTGCCCCTGTTCAGAACAACATTGAATTTATGATCCAGTTTCAGCTCTTTCAGGCCCTCTTTGTCCAGGTCACTGACAGCCACAGACACACTGGTCCAAAATATAAACGTGTTTACATCTACTATTCGGGGATAGTGACGTGTGTTTTCATATTGTAACATAGCAGCAGCTCTCAAATATAATCACAAATAATCTCTGACACCGCTCATTTCTCCTATGTGAGGTCCTGTTTTGATCTCTCAGAAAAGTTTTTGTGGAAGTTGCTTGAAACAAACAAAATTTCTCTGCAAGATGTTTGTAATAGATTTGCAAACGCATTAAAAATAAATTAAAGGAAAACTGTATTTAAAACAGTCTGTTTAAGAATTATTGAAGGTCACCAGGGCAGGTCTCTGCAGAACAGTGTGTCCATTCAAACACCCTGCAGGGGGGCAGCTGGAAACGTGTCCAGAGTCTCCTCTGTGCCAGGACTGTGGGAGGGGAGGGGGGCTGCCCTGGCAGACGGTGCCAGGCAGTCGTGTTCCCACCTGGAGGAGCTGGCAGGGCGAGGGTTGAATCAAAGCTGATTCACTCCTTTGATGCCGGTGGCACGTGCATAGCGGCGCATGAGCTCACCGGGGAGGAATGCACGTGCACAGCGGCGCGTGAACTCACCTGGCACGAATGCACGTGCACAGCGGCGCGTGAGCTCACTGGGCAGGAATGCACGTGCACCCGCTGCACTTCACAGGGGTCTCATGGTGGTGGGGTTAGGTCACAGCGACTTGAAGGGACAGGCCTCCCAGAGCAGAGCTGGACAGGCCCGGACTGTCCTTTTATTTAGGGTGAACACCTGGCTTTGAGGCAAATTCTGGACAGGACTGTAAAAAATTCAGGACAAAGGGTCAAAATTCAGGACAAAAATTCAAGACAAAGGGTCAAAATTCAGGACAAAAATTCAAGATCAAACGCCAGTTTTACAGACACACGCAAGAGAGGCCATGCCTCACTATGTTGTCAGTGCATTTATTTTCTCTTTTTTAACATAGCACTATTTATTCACTGTGGTCTTTTTGTGATTGGCTCCTGGTCTGCTACATTCAGGTGTCACATTACATCCTTGTTTAGTAGTAAATTAATGCCCTTCAGCACTGTGTCAAGGCCATCACCTCTACCCAAATCTTTCTCGAAGAGAAAGTTACAGCACCATTTTGATTATGTTTCTGAACATTTTAAACCCCTGGCAAACAGTTTGGGAAACATAAAGGTAATTAACCTTATGCTAGTTTATACAAATTGAACAAAATCATCTGACTCACCCCAACCGCCCACGGACTTTCAACCTAAAAAAAATGTAACGAGGGAAGGCAGATGGTGTGGGTGACAGTCTCACACCTAATGTCAGGATGTGAGGTACCCACAACTTATCTGTAGTCTCACAGCTCTAGAGTGTATGTCTGGGACTCTACATTTATCTCAGAAATGGGAGCCCAGACTCCCAATCAAAGATAATAAAAGAGGAGGATGAAATTGAGAGCAAATGGGAGATCCACGGCAAGTGATTCAAATGGTTGTTGCTAAGAACTTGATAAATAAGGAAGAGAAGAACAAGGTGGGGCAATTCCTAAAATCAGACAGGATGGGTCCACCAAGACTATCGGAAGGTATTGGGTACCTGGGGAGTTGTCTCTGCACACAGGAGCGAAACAGAAGAGGCACTGTCCAGTGGTTGAACAAGCAACACCCATCCACCTTGGCAAACTCATCTGGTGCAATGGTTCGCTGTTCGTGCTTGTGAAGGGTGAGCAGGGGCCAGACCCCTTGCGAGGTTGTGCAAGGCAATTGCCCGCTTTGTCCATGTCTTTAAATGGTTTTGAAATCGAGCAAAAGCCAAACTAGTGATTTGGGTTATCCCTAAGTGTCAAGTACATATAGAATCTTCAAAATATTTGGGATGTATATTGCACAAACAAAATGTAAACATTTTAAAATGTACTTAGTGTTTCTTTAACATATGTAAATCACTCTAATCTACTCTGCACCTCTGCACTCTATGCCTCAGCACTCTACACCACTTTACTCTATGCCATCACACTCTATGCCACTCTACGCAACTCCACTCTACCCTGCACCTCTCCACTCCAAGCCACTTCACTCTACTGTGAAACAATCTACTTTACGCCACTGCACTCTGTGCCACTGCATCCTATGCCACTGCACTCTGTGCCACTGGACTGTGCATCACTCCACTCTCCACAACTGCACTCTACAGCACTATGCTCTACTCTGCACCACTCTACACTACTCCACTATACGCCACTGCACTCTCTGCCATGCAAGTCTACTCTGCACTCTATGCAACTGCACCACTCTACTCTACTGCACTCTATTGTATGCCACTTTACTCCACTGCACTCTATGCCACTTTACTCTGCCCAATGCCACTCCATGCCACTGCACTCTATGCCACTGCACTCTACGCCACTGCACTCTACTCTGCACTGCACCACTCCACACTTCTCCATTCTGCACCACTCTGTGTCACTGCACTCTATGCCATGCGAGTCTACTCTGCACTCAATGCCACTGCACCACTCTACACTACTGCACTCTTTGCCATTCTATGCCACTCTACTCTGCCCAACGCTACTCCATGCCACTGCACGCTAAACCACTGCACTCTACGCCAATGCACTCTAAACAACTGTACTGTACTCCACTGCACTGTACTCTGCAGCACTGGGCTCTACGCCACTGCTCCTATGCTACTCTGCTCCACTCCACACCACTATGCCACTAACTTTTAGCCATGAACAGCAGCCACTCTGGTGTATAACATGGCTAAAACACATTGGCAAAGCCAATAACTCTTGGCTAGACGAGACCTATTGGCTTTGCCAATGCTTGTTAGTACTATGAGGTACTGAGGTCCCTGAAAGAACTGTGAATGTGTAAGTCCTTATTTTAAACATGAATTTGACATCTCGTCAGGGGTGGTAAGCGCTACATAAATACGACTACATCATAATATAGGCTGCTACAAATGAGCAAATACATTTCGCTTAAATAAAAAAAGTCCTTCTAAAATACAGATTTGAATAATATACAGTTTATACCAAGTACTAACATTTTTTTATAACAGTCCATTAAAACCACACACTCCACAGCTCCCCTTGGAACACCATTACAGTACCTCTCTAAAACAAAATATCTTTGTCATCAGAAAGCTTCAAGTGACTCCTTTGATTAAAGTCAATGCAGGTTTCCAAGCCCCTTTGCATTTGCAGATTTACCAGTTGGCACATTTGCGTTTCTTTAGGGAAGGAGACCCCTGATAAGAAGGCCAGTTTCTTGATCTGTCTACCCTCCCTCCCTCAGAGCACAGGAGACTCCCTGCCCTTTAATTCAGCTGGGGAAACAAATCTGCCTGTAATTTCGCCCTCCCTGCCGTTTCCTTTAGGTGAAAGGCTGAAATTACTGACAAATGCCGTCCGTTAAGCCTTTCATCATGGACAACGGACGGCAGGGCGAAATTACGGGCAGCCCATGAAATTTACGGATGGGTGGTCACCCTACTTTTATTCCACCGGGCATTTTACCAGCGGGTTGCGACCAATGCAGGCCCTTTCTTAAGGCAGGGGGTGCTGCTGGCACCCCTGACACTTTCTCCAGCTTTTCCAGGTAATTACAGCAGGCAGTGAGGGTGGGGGGTGGGTAGAGGGGGTTGACAGGGGCTTCAGGAAAGAGAAGGCAGAAGAAGAGAAGAGAGCTAGAGAAGGAGACATGAGATAGTCAGAAGGGGTCAGGACCACATATACAAAGCTTCTGGTCGCAAACGGGCGATTTGCAGAATTGGTTCGCTTCCAACCGGAAATATACTTTTTCTAATGAACAAAATGCAAAATGCGATTGTAGGAGGCTGGACTGGCTTGTAGTGAGTACCAAGGGGTACTTGCACCTTGCACCAGGCCCAGTTATCCCTTATTAGTGTATAGGGTGTCTAGCAGCATAGGCTGATAGATAATGGTAGCTTAGCAGAGCAGCTTAGGCTGAACTAGGAGACGAGTGAAGCTCCTACAGTACCACTAGTGTCACTTGCACAATATCATAAGAAAACACAATACACAGATATACTAAAAATAAAGGTACTTTATTTTTATGACAATATGCCAAAGTATCTCAGTGAGTACCCTCAGTATGAGGATAGCAATTATACACAAGTTATATGTACACAATACCAAAAATATGCAGTATAGTCTTAGAAAACAGTGCAAACAATGTATAGTTACAATAGGATGCAATGGGGACACATAGGGATAGGGGCAACACAAACCATATACTCCAAAAGTGGAATGCGAACCACGAATGGACCCCAAACCTATGTGACCTTATAGAGGGTCGCTGGGACTATTAGAAAATAGTAAGGGTTAGAAAAATAGCCCTCCCCAAGACCCTGAAAAGTGAGTGCAAAGTGCACTAAAGTTCCCCAAAGGACAAAGAAGTCGTGATAGGGGAATTCTGCAGGAAAGACACAAACCAGCAATGCAACAATGATAGATTTGCAAACGAGGGTACCTGTGGAACAAGGGGACCAAGTCCAAAAGTCACAAGCAAGTCGGAGATGGGCAGATGCCCAAGAAATGCCAAAGGTGGGTGCAAAGAAGCTGCTATTGGACAGTAGAAGCTTAGGATTCTGCAGGAACGACAAGGGTTAGAAACTTCCCCTTTGGAGGATGGATCCCCCACGCCGTGGAGAGTTGTGCAGAAGTATTTTCCTGTGGAAATACAGCCAACAAGCCTTGCTAGCTGCAAATCGTGTGAAAAGGGTTTTTGGACGCTGCTGTGGCCCAAGAGAGACCAGGATGTTGCCAATTGCGTCTGGAAACAGAAGGGATGTCGAGCAAGACAAGGAGCCCTCTCAGCAGCAGGTAGCACCCGCAGAAGTGCCAGAAACAGGCACTACAAGGATGCGTGAAACAGTGCTTGCCGAAGTTGCACAAAGGAGTCCCACGTCGCCGGAGACCAACTTAGAAAGTCGTGCAATGCAGGTTAGAGTGCCGTGGACCCAGGCTTGGCTGTGCACAAAGGATTTCCACCGGAAGGGCACGGAAGCCGGAGTAGGTGCAAAAGTTGTGGTTCCCAGCAATGCAGTCTGGCGTGGGGAGGCAAGGACTTACCTCCACCAAACTTGGACTGAAGAGTCACTGGACTGTGGGAGTCACGTGGACAGAGTTGCTGGATTCAAGGGACCTCGCTCGTTGTGCTGAGAGGAGACCCAGGAGACCGGTAATGCAGTTCTTTGGTGCCTGCGGTTGCAGGGGGAAGATTCCGTCGACCCACGGGAGATTTCTTCGGAGCTTCTAGTGCAGAGAGGAGGCAGACTACCCCCACAGCATGCACCACCAGGAAAACAGTCGAGAAGGCGGCAGGATCAGCGTTACAGAGTTGCAGTAGTCGTCTTTGCTACTTTGTTGCAGTTTTGCAGGCTTCCAGCGCGGTCAGCAGTCGATTCCTTGGCAGAAGGTGAAGAGAGAGATGCATAGGAACTCTGATGAGCTCTTGCATTCGTTATCTAAGGAATTCCCCAAAGCGGAGACCCTAAATAGCCAGAAAAGAGGGTTTGGCTACTTAGGAGAGAGGATAGGCTAGCAACACCTGAAGGAGCCTATCAGAAGGAGTCTCTGACGTCACCTGCTGGCACTGGCCACTCAGAGCAGTCCAGTGTGCCAGCAGCACCTCTGTTTCCAAGATGGCAGAGGTCTGGAGCACACTGGAGGAGCTCTGGACACCTCCCAGGGGAGGTGCAGGTCAGGGGAGTGGTCACTCCCCTTTCCTTTGTCCAGTTTCGCGCCAGAGCAGGGCTAAGGGGTCCCTGAACCGGTGTAGACTGGCTTATACAGAATTGGGCACAAATGTGCCCATGGAAGCATTTCCAGAGGCTGGGGGAGGCTACTCCTCCCCTGCCTTCACACCATTTTCCAAAGGGAGAGGGTGTAACACCCTCTCTCAGAGGAAGTCCTTTGTTCTGCCATCCTGGGACAAGCCTGGCTTGACCCCAGGAGGGCAGAAACCTGTCTGAGGGGTTGGCAGCAGCAGCAGCTGCAGTGAAACCCCAGAAAAGGCAGTTTGGCAGTACCCGGGTCTGAGCTACAGACCCGTGGGATCATGGGATTGTACCAACAATGCCAGGATGGCATAGAGGGGGCAATTCCATGATCTTAGACATGTTACATGGCCATATTCGGAGTTACCATTGTGAAGCTACACATAGGTAGTGACCTATGTGTAGTGCACGCATGTAATGGTGTCCCCGCACTCACAAAGTCCGGGGAATTGGCCCTGAACAATGTGGGGGCACCTTGGCTAGTGCCAGGGTGCCCTCACACTAAGTAACTTTGCACCTAACCTTTACCAGGTAAAGGTTAGACATATAGGTGACTTATAAGTTACATAAGTGCAGTGAAAATGGCTGTGAAATAATGTGTGCATTATTTCACTCAGGCTGCAGTGGCAGGCCTGTGTAAGAATTGTCAGAGCTCCCTATGGGTGGCAAAAGAAATGCTGCAGCCCATAGGGATCTCCTGGAACCCCAATACCCTGGGTACCTCAGTACCATATACTAGGGAATTATAAGGGTGTTCCAGTATGCCAATGTAAATTGGTAAAATTGGTCACTAGCCTGTTAGTGACAATTTGGAAAGAAATGAGAGAGCATAACCACTGAGGTTCTGGATAGCAGAGCCTCAGTGAGACAGTTAGTCACTACACAGGTAACACAGTCAGGCACACTTATGAGCACTGGGGCCCTGGCTGGCAGGGTCCCAGTGACACATACAACTAAAACAACATATATACAGTGAAAAATGGGGGTAACATGCCAGGCAAGATGGTACTTTCCTACACAACCCCCCCCCCCCCCAAACGAAGGACAATAAGACTAATCATTCCCAGATGGGTCTTCATTGTCTAAGTGGAAATATCTGGAGAGTCCATCTGCATTGGAGTGGGTACTCCCAGGTCTGTGTTCCACTGTATAGTCCATTCCCTGTAGGGATATGGACCACCTCAACAATTTAGGATTTTCACCTTTCATTTGTTTTAGCCAAAGTAGAGGTTTGTGGTCTGTCTGAACAATGAAGTGTGTGCCAAACAGGTATGGCCTCAACTTCTTCAGTGCCCAGACCACAGCAAAGGCCTCCCTCTCAATGGCAGACCAACGCTTTTCTCTAGGGGTCAACCTCCTACTAATAAAAGCAACAGGTTGATCCTGGCCCTCAGAATTAAGTTGTGATAGGACTGCCCCTACTCCTAATTCAGATGCATCAGTCTGGACATATAATTTTTTAGAGTAACAAGGGCTTTTCAGGACAGGTGCAGAGCACATGGCCTGCTTCAGCTCCTCAAAAGCTTTCTGATGGTTTGCTGTCCATAATATCTTTTTAGGCATTTTCTTGGATGTGAGGTCATTAAGAGGGGCTGCAATGGAGCCATAGTTCTTAATGAACCTCCTATAATACCCAGTGAGGCCTAGGAAGGCTCTCACCTGAGTCTGAGTAGTAGGGGGAACCCAATCAATAATTGTTTGGATTTTCCCCTGAATTGGTGCAATCTGTTCCCCACCAACAAGGTGTCCCAGATAAACCACCTTCCCCTGCCCTATCTGGCACTTTGAAGCCTTGATAGTGAGGCCTGCCTTTTGCAGGGCCTCCAAAACTTTCCATAGGTGGACCAGGTGATCATCCCAACTGGAGCTAAAGACAGCTGTATCGTCCAAATATGCTGCACTAAAAGCTTCCAGCCCTTGCAGGACTGTGTTCACCAACCTTTGAAAAGTGGCAGGTGCATTTTTCAATCCAAAAGGCATTACTGTAAATTGGTAATGGCCTCCAATGGTTGAAAATGCAGTTTTAGCTTTAGCATCTTCTGATAATTTGATCTGCCAATACCCTGCAGTCAAATCAAAAGTGCTTAGATACTTGGCAGATGCCAGTGTATCTATGAGCTCATCTGCCCTGGGTATAGGGTGAGCGTCAGTTTTGGTTACCTGGTTGAGACCTCTGTAATCTACACAAAACCGCATTTCCTTCTTTCCATCTTTGGAATGGGGTTTTGGTACAAGTACCACAGGAGAAGCCCATGGACTTTCAGAGTGCTCAACCACTCCCAGTTCTAACATTTTCTGCACCTCTTGCTTTATGCAGTGTCTGACATGGTCAGGCTGCCTATAGATCTTACTTTTGACAGGCAAGCTGTCTCCAGTATCTATAGTGTGCTTACACCAAGAAGTGGTACCTGGCACAGTAGAGAAGAGTTCAGAGAACTGATCTAGGAGATTTATGCAGTGGTCTTTTTGCTCAGCAGTAAGACAATCTGCAAGTACAACACCTTCCACAAGAGCATCTTGTTCTGTGGAAGAGAAGAGATCAGGTAGAGGATCACTGTCTTCTTCCTGTCCCTCATCAGTTGCCATGAGCAGGGTGAGATCAGCCCTGTCATAGTAGGGTTTCAGGCGATTGACATGGAGCACCCTAAGGGGACTCCTGGCAGTGCCTAAGTCAACTAAGTAGGTGACTTCACCCTTTTTCTCAACAATTGTGTGGGGTCCACTCCATTTATCTTGGAGTGCTCTTGGGGCCACAGGCTCCAAGACCCACACTTTCTGTCCTGGTTGGTACTGAACCAAAACAGCCTTCTGGTCATGCCATTGCTTCTGGAGCTCTTGGCTGGCCTGAAGGTTTTTACTGGCCTTTTTCATGTACTCAGCCATCCTTGATCTGAGGACAAGTACATAAGCCACAATATCTTGTTTTGGAGCTTTTAAAGGTTGTTCCAAACCCTCCTTGACAAGTGTGAGTGGACCCCTAACAGGGTGTCCAAAAAGAAGTTCAAAGGGGCTGAAGCCCACTCCTTTCTGGGGTACCTCCCTGTAGGCAAAATGGAGGCATGGTAACAGGATATCCCATCTCCTGCGGAGTTTTTCAGGGAGACCCATAATCATGCCTTTGAGAGTTTTATTAAATCTCTCCACCAGTCCATTTGTTTGTGGATGATAGGGTGTAGTGAACTTGTAAGTCACACTGCACTCCTTCCACATGGCCTTTAAGTAAGCAGACATGAAATTGCTTCCTCTGTCTGATACCACCTCTTTTGGGAAGCCCACCCTGGAAAAGATTCCCAGGAGGGCCTTTGCCACTGCAGGAGCTGTAGTGGTCCTAAGAGGAATAGCTTCAGGGTATCTTGTGGCATGGTCCACTACCACCAAGATAAACCTATTGCCTGAAGCAGTAGGAGGGTCAAGGGTGCCAACTATGTCAACCCCTACCCTTTCAAAGGGAACCCCAACCACAGGCAGTGGAATAAGGGGTGCCTTTGGAGTGCCACCTGTCTTGCCACTGGCTTGACAGGTTTCACAGGACTTACAAAAATCTTTTGTGTCCTCAGACATTCTAGGCCAATGAAACAAGGGAACAAGCCTGTCCCATGTTTTCATTTGTCCTAGATGCCCAGCTAGGGGAATGTCGTGAGCCAGTGTTAGGAGGAACTTTCTATACTCCTGAGGAATCACTAATCTCCTGGCAGCTCCAGGTTTAGGATCCCTTGCCTCAGTGTACAAGAGGTTGCCCTCCCAGTAAACTCTGTGAGAGTCACTGACATCCCCATTAGCCTGTTTGACAGCTTGCTGTCTCAGACCCTCTAATGTGGGACAGGTTTGCTGTGCCACACTCAGCTCCTCTCTGGCAGGCCCCCCTTCACCCAAAAGCTCAGCAGTGTCTGTTTCAAGCTCCTCTGGTGTAGGTTCTGCACAGGGAGGGAATTCTTCTTCCTCAGAAGTAGAATCCACTGTAGAGGGAGGGATAGTAGGTAGTGCTTTACTTCTACTAGCCCTAGCTTTAGGGAGCACTTGGTCCATTGTTCCAGGATCCAAGCTTCCCTGTCCTTTTTGCTTTTTGGCCTGAGCCCTGGTTAAAGCAAAAATATGCCCTGGGATGCCCAGCATTGCTGCATGGGCCTTCAACTCCACATCTGACCAAGCTGATGTCTCCAAATCATTTCCTAGTAGACAGTCTACAGGTAAATCTGAGGCTACCACAACTTTCTTTGGACCAGTAACCCCCCCCCCCCAGTTGAGATTTACAACAGCCATGGGGTGGCTAAGTGTGTTGTTGTGAGCATCGGTTACTTGGTACTGGTAACCAAGTAGGTGTTGTTCAGGGTGGACCAGTTTCTCAATTACCATAGTAACACTGTCACCAGTGTCCCTGTAGGCCTGAACCTCAACACCATTTATTAGGGGTAGTTGCTTGTACTTATCCATGTTAAGGGGACAAGCAACCAAGGTGGCTAAATCAATAGCCCCCTCAGAGACTAACACAGCCTCTGTGGTCTCCCTAATCAGACCAACCCCAACTAAGTTACCCATAATGAGCCCAGCTACTCCCTTGGATTGGCTATTAGTAGGTTTGCTCCCACCACCACTGCTATTAGTAGGGACACTAGGTGTAGCAGTAGGGGTTGTAGTGGTAGGAGGCTTGGTGCTTTTCTTTGGACAACTGGGATCTGTTGTCCAATGGCCTTTTATTTTACATAAATAGCACCATGGTTTCTTTTCTTTGTTTTGATTAGAAGAGGATTTGGGCCCACCCCCCCCCCACCAGAGTTCTTTTGTGGGCCTGATGAAGACTCATTTTTAGATTTGTCCCCAACCTTCTCAGAAGACTTACCATCCTTCTTCTTATTGCCATCTTTGTCACCCCGTGTATGAACTTTTCTGTTCACCCTTGTTCTGACCCATTTGTCTTCCTTCTTTCCCAATTCTTGGCGAGAGGTCAGATCAGAGTCCACCAAGTACTGGTGCAACAAATCAGACACACAATTGTTAAGAATATGCTCTCTCAGGATCAAGTTATACAGGCTGCCATAATCAGTAACTTTACTGCCATGTAACCACCCCTCCAAGGCCTTCACTGAATGGTCAACAAAATCAACCCAGTCTTGTGAAGACTCCTTTTTGGTCTCTCTGAACTTTATCCTGTATTGTTCAGTGGTTAAGCCATAACCATCCAGGAGTGCATTCTTAAGAACTGTAAAATTATTGGCATCACTTTCTTTCACAGTAAGGAGCCTATCCCTACCTTTTCCACTAAATGATAGCCATAGGATAGCAGACCACTGCCTTTGAGGAACATCCTGTACAACACAGGCCCTCTCAAGTGCAGCAAACCACTTGTTAATGTCATCCCCCTCCTTATAAGGGGGAACTATCTTGTGCAGATTCCTTGAATCATGCTCTCTTGCAGGATGACTATGGGGAATACTGCTGCTGCCACCATGGGTTTCTAAACCCAACCTCTGTCTCTCCTTCTCTACTTCTAAGGTCTGTCTATCTAAATCCAGCTGTTGCTTCTTAAGCTTCAGTCTGGTTTGTTCCACTCTCAATCTATTGAGCTCCCTTTCTAACAATCTGTCATCAGGGTGGGTGGGAGAGACATTCCTAGATACAGAAGTATGGTGAGAATGGACAGAAGGAGACCTGCCCCTTACAGAAGGCACCCTAACAGCTTGGCTAACAGTGTAATGTGAGAGCACACCATCTGTATGGTGTGATTCAACATCTGTACCAACTATGCTAGACTGTCTAGTAATGGGCAGGCTAGGAAGTTTCTTTCCTGAATCTTTTCCTGGGGGAGTCCCTGGCTCAGATTGGGAACCATTTGCTACTTTTTCAACAGATGTGGCCCCTATGGCCTTATCTTGTTCTCTAAGCATGTTAAGCAATACTTCCAAAGAAGGATTCTTCCCTACACTCAAACCTCTTTCTACACAGAGACTCCTTGCTCCTTTCCAGCTAAGGTGGTCATATGCAAGTTTGGACAGATCAACATTTTGGCCTGTGCCAGACATTTTAGAAAGAGTTTAAGTGACAGAAAAAGTGAAGAAAAAGTTTTTCAGAACTTTTAGAAAGAGAAAAAAAACCTTTTTAAACGTTTTAAGAACTTTTTAGAAAGTTTAGAAGTACTTTTCAGCACTTAGAAAAGAGTGAAAAGAGGAAATGCAAAACTTTTTAGCAATGTGTACACACACTGAACTTGTTTTGTATATTTTTCTCTTATGAAAAGTACAATGACAAGAGTGGTAAGTAGTCTCAAAGCACTTATCCCACCGCTGCACAACCAATGTAGGAGGCTGGACTGGCTTGTAGTGAGTACCAAGGGGCACTTGCACCTTGCACCAGGCCCAGTTATCCCTTATTAGTGTATAGGGTGTCTAGCAGCATAGGCTGATAGATAATGGTAGCTTAGCAGAGCAGCTTAGGCTGAACTAGGAGACGAGTGAAGCTCCTACAGTACCACTAGTGTCACTTGCACAATATCATAAGAAAACACAATACACAGATATACTAAAAATAAAGGTACTTTATTTTTATGACAATATGCCAAAGTATCTCAGTGAGTACCCTCAGTATGAGGATAGCAATTATACACAAGTTATATGTACACAATACCAAAAATATGCAGTATAGTCTTAGAAAACAGTGCAAACAATGTATAGTTACAATAGGATGCAATGGGGACACATAGGGATAGGGGCAACACAAACCATATACTCCAAAAGTGGAATGCGAACCACGAATGGACCCCAAACCTATGTGACCTTGTAGAGGGTCGCTGGGACTATTAGAAAATAGTAAGGGTTAGAAAAATAGCCCTCCCCAAGACCCTGAAAAGTGAGTGCAAAGTGCACTAAAGTTCCCCAAAGGACAAAGAAGTCGTGATAGGGGAATTCTGCAGGAAAGACACAAACCAGCAATGCAACAACAATGGATTTCCAAACGAGGGTACCTGTGGAACAAGGGGACCAAGTCCAAAAGTCACAACCAAGTCGGAGATGGCCAGATGCCCAAGAAATGCCAATGGTGGGTGCAAAGAAGCTGCTACTGGACAGTAGAAGCTTAGGATTCTGCAAGAACGACAAGGGCTAGAAACTTCCCCTTTGGAGGATGGATTTCCCACGCCGTGGAGAGTTGTGCAGAAGTGTTTTCCCGTGGAAATACAGCCAACAAGCCTTGCTAGCTGCAAATCATGCAAAAAGGGTTTTTGGACGCTGCTGTGGCCCAGGATGGACCAGGATGTCGCCAATTGCGTCTGGTTACAGAAGGGACGTCGAGCAAGACAAGAAGCCCTCTCAGCAGCAGGTAGCACCCGTAGAAGTGCCAGAAACAGGCACTACAAGGATGTGTGAAATGGTGCTCGCCGAAGTTGCACAAAGGAGTCCCACATCGCCGGAGACCAACGTAGAAAGTCGTGCAATGCAGGTTAGAGTGCCGTGGACCCAGGCTTGGCTGTGCACAAAGGATTTCCGCCGGAAGTGCACAGAAGCCGGAGTAGCTGCAAAAGTCGCGGTTCCCAGCAATGCAGTCTGGCGTGGGGAGGCAAGGACTTACCTCCACCAAACTTGGACTGAAGAGTCACTGGACTGTGGGAGTCACTTGGACAGAGTTGCTGGATTCAAGGGACCTCGCTCGTTGTGCTGAGAGGAGACCCAGGAGACCGGTAATGCAGTTCTTTGGTGCCTGCGGTTGCAGGGGGAAGATTCCGTCGACCCACGGGAGATTTCTTCGGAGCTTCTAGTGCAGAGAGGAGGCAGACTACCCCCACAGCATGCACCACCAGGAAAACAGTCGAGAAGGCGGCAGGATCAGCGTTACAGAGTTGCAGTAGTCGTCTTTGCTACTTTGTTGCAGTTTTGCAGGCTTCCAGCGCGGTCAGCAGTCGATTCCTTGGCAGAAGGTGAAGAGAGAGATGCAGAGGAACTCTGATGAGCTCTAGCATTCGTTATCTAAGAAATCCCCCAAAGCAGAGACCCTAAATAGCCAGAAAAGAGGGTTTGGCTACTTAGGAGAGAGGATAGGCTAGAAACACCTGAAGGAGCCTATCAGAAGGAGTCTCTGACGTCACCTGCTGGCACTGGCCACTCAGAGCAGTCCAGTGTGCCAGCAGCACCTCTGTTTCCAAGATGGCAGAGGTCTGGAGCACACTGGAGGAGCTCTGGACACCTCCCAGGGGAGGTGCAGATCAGGGGAGTGGTCACTCCCCTTTCCTTTGTCCAGTTTCGCACCAGAGCAGGGCTAAGGGGTCCCTGAACCGGTGTAGACTGGCTTATGCAGAATTGGGCACAAATGTGCCCATGAAAGCATTTCCAGAGGCTGGGGGAGGCTACTCCTCCCCTGCCTTCGCACCATTTTCCAAAGGGAGAGGGTGTAACACCCTCTCTCAGAGGAAGTCCTTTGTTCTGCCATCCTGGGACAAGCCTGGCTTGACCCCAGGAGGGCAGAAACCTGTCTGAGGGGTTGGCAGCAGCAGCAGCTGCAGTGAAACCTCAGAAAAGGCAGTTTGGCAGTACCCGGGTCTGAGCTACAGACCCGTGGGATCATGGGATTGTACCAACAATGCCAGGATGTCATAGAGGGGGCAATTCCATGATCTTAGACATGTTACAGGGCCATATTCAGAGTTACCATTGTGAAGCTACACATAGGTAGTGACCTATGTGTAGTGCACGGATGTAATGGTGTCCCCGCACTCACAAAGTCCGGGGAATTGGCCCTGAACAATGTGGGGGCACCTTGGCTAGTGCCAGGGTGCCCTCACACTAAGGGGCATATTTATACTCCGTTTGCGCCAAATTTGCGTCGTTTTTTTCGACGCAAATTCGACGCAAAACTAACGCCATATTTATACTTTGGCGTTAGACGCGTCTAGCGCCAAAGTGCACGGAGTTAGCATAATTTTTTGGCGTGAACACCTTCCTTGCGTTAATGATATGCAAGGTAGGCGTTCCCGTCTAAAAAAATTACTCCGAGGCATGTGCGTGGTATTTATACTCCCGGGCAAAAATGACGCCCGGGAGTGGGCGGGGCAAAAAAACCCGCATTTGCGCCGGATTTTAACGCCTGGGTCAGGGCAGGCGTTAAGGGACCTGTGGGCTCAGAATGAGCCCAGAGGTGCCCTCCCCTGCCCCCAGGGACACCCCCTGCCACCCTTGCCCACCCCAGGAGGACACCCAAGGATGGAGGGACCCACCCCAGGGACATTCAGGTAAGTTCAGGTAAGTATATATTGTTTTTTTTTTTTTTTTTTTGTGGCATAGGGGGGCCTGATTTGTGCCCCCCTACATGCCACTATGCCCAATGACCATGCCCAGGGGACATAAGTCCCCTGGGCATGGCCATTGGGCAAGGGGGCATGACTCCTGTCTTTACTAAGACAGGAGTCATGTAAATGGCGCCTGGGCGTCGTAAAACAATGGCGCAAATCAGGTTGAGGCGATTTTTTTGCCTCAACCTGACTTGCCCCATTTTAAGACGCCCTAACGCCATTTTCCCCTACGCCGGCGCTGCCTGGTGTACGTGTTTTTTTTTCGCGCACACCAGGCAGCGCCGGTCTGCTAGCGCCGGCTAACGCCATTCAATAAATACGGCGCCCGCATGGCGCTTCAGAATGGCGTTAGCCGGCGCAAATTTTTTGGACGCTAAACTGCGTTAGCGCAGTTTAGCGTCAAAAAGTAGAAATACGGGCCTAAGTAACTTTGCACCTAACCTTTACCAGGTAAAGGTTAGACATATAGGTGACTTATAAGTTACATAAGTGCAGTGAAAATGGCTGTGAAATAATGTGTGCATTATTTCACTCAGGCTGCAGTGGCAGGCCTGTGTAAGAATTGTCAGAGCTCCCTATGGGTGGCAAAAGAAATGCTGCAGCCCATAGGGATCTCCTGGAACCCCAATACCCTGGGTACCTCAGTACCATATACTAGGGAATTATAAGGGTGTTCCAGTATGCCAATGTAAATTGGTAAAATTGGTCACTAGCCTGTTAGTGACAATTTGGAAAGAAATGAGAGAGCATAACCACTGAGGTTCTGGATAGCAGAGCCTCAGTGAGACAGTTAGTCACTACACAGGTAACACAGTCAGGCACACTTATGAGCACTGGGGCCCTGGCTGGCAGGGTCCCAGTGACACATACAACTAAAACAACATATATACAGTGAAAAATGGGGGTAACATGCCAGGCAAGATGGTACTTTCCTACACAACCCCCCCCCCCCCAAACGAAGGACAACAAGACTAATCATTCCCAGATGGGTCTTTATTGTCTAAGTGGAAATATCTGGAGAGTCCATCTGCATTGGAGTGGGTACTCCCAGGTCTGTGTTCCACTGTATAGTCCATTCCCTGTAGAGATATGGACCACCTCAACAATTTAGGATTTTCACCTTTCATTTGTTTTAGCCAAAGTAGAGGTTTGTGGTCTGTCTGAACAATGAAGTGAGTGCCAAACAGGTATGGCCTTAACTTCTTCAGTGCCCAGACCACAGCAAAGGCCTCCCTCTCAATGGCAGACCAACGCTTTTCTCTAGGGGTCAACCTCCTACTAATAAAAGCAACAGGTTGATCCTGGCCCTCAGAATTAAGTTGTGATAGGACTGCCCCTACTCCTAATTCAGATGCATCAGTCTGGACATAGAATTTTTTAGAGTAACAAGGGCTTTTCAGGACAGGTGCAGAGCACATGGCCTGCTTCAGCTCCTCAAAAGCTTTCTGACAGTTTGCTGTCCATATTACCTTTTTAGGCATTTTCTTGGATGTGAGGTCATTAAGAGGGGCTGCAATGGAGCCATAGTTCTTAATGAACCTCCTGTAATACCCAGTGAGGCCTAGGAAGGCTCTCACCTGAGTCTGAGTAGTAGGGGGAACCCAATCAATAATTGTTTGGATTTTCCCCTGAAGTGGTGCAATCTGTTCCCCACCAACAAGGTGTCCCAGATAAACCACCTTCCCCTGCCCTATCTGGCACTTTGAAGCCTTGATAGTGAGGCCTGCCTTTTGCAGGGCCTCCAAAACTTTCCATAGGTGGACCAGGTGATCATCCCAACTGAAGCTAAAGACAGCTATATCGTCCAAATATGCTGCACTAAAAGCTTCCAGCCCTTGCAGGACTGTGTTCACCAACCTTTGAAAAGTGGCAGGTGCATTTTTCAATCCAAAAGGCATTACTGTAAATTGGTAATGGCCTCCAATGGTTGAAAATGCAGTTTTAGCTTTAGCATCTTCTGATAATTTGATCTGCCAATACCCTGCATTCAAATCAAAAGTGCTTAGATACTTGGCAGATGCCAGTGTATCTATGAGCTCATCTGCCCTGGGTATAGGGTGAGCGTCAGTTTTGGTTACCTGGTTGAGACCTCTGTAATCTACACAAAACCGCATTTCCTTCTTTCCATCTTTGGAATGGGGTTTTGGTACAAGTACCACAGGAGAAGCCCATGGACTTTCAGAGTGCTCAACCACTCCCAGTTCTAACATTTTCTGCACCTCTTGCTTTATGCAGTCTCTGACATGGTCAGGCTGCCTATAGATCTTACTTTTGACAGGCAAGCTGTCTCCAGTATCTATAGTGTGCTCACACCAAGAAGTGGTACCTGGCACAGTAGAGAAGAGTTCAGAGAACTGATCTAGGAGATTTATGCAGTGGTCTTTTTGCTCAGCAGTAAGACAATCTGCAAGTACAACACCTTCCACAAGAGCATCTTGTTCTGTGGAAGAGAAGAGATCAGGTAGAGGATCACTGTCTTCTTCCTGTCCCTCATCAGTTGCCATGAGCAGGGTGAGATCAGCCCTGTCATAGTAGGGTTTCAGGCGATTGACATGGAGCACCCTAAGGGGACTCCTGGCAGTGCCTAAGTCAACTAAGTAGGTGATTTCACCCTTTTTCTCAACAATTGTGTGGGGTCCACTCCATTTATCTTGGAGTGCTCTTGGGGCCACAGGCTCCAAGACCCACACTTTCTGTCCTGGTTGATACTGAACCAAAACAGCCTTCTGGTCATGCCATTGCTTCTGGAGCTCTTGGCTGGCCTGAAGGTTTTTACTGGCCTTTTTCATGTACTCAGCCATCCTTGATCTGAGGCCAAGTACATAAGCCACAATATCTTGTTTTGGAGCTTTTAAAGGTTGTTCCCAACCCTCCTTGACAAGTGTGAGTGGACCCCTAACAGGGTGTCCAAAAAGAAGTTCAAAGGGGCTGAAGCCCACTCCATTCTGGGGTACCTCCCTGTAGGCAAAATGGAGGCATGGTAACAGGATATCCCATCTCCTGCGGAGTTTTTCAGGGAGACCCATAATCATGCCTTTGAGAGTTTTATTAAATCTCTCCACCAGTCCATTTGTTTGTGGATGATAGGGTGTAGTGAACTTGTAAGTCACACCACACTCCTTCCATATGGCCTTTAAGTAAGCAGACATGAAATTGCTTCCTCTGTCTGATACCACCTCTTTTGGGAAGCCCACCCTGGAAAAGATTCCCAGGAGGGCCTTTGCCACTGCAGGAGCTGTAGTGGTCCTAAGAGGAATAGCTTCAGGGTATCTTGTGGCATGGTCCACTACCACCAAGATAAACCTATTGCCTGAAGCAGTAGGAGGGTCAAGGGGGCCAACTATGTCAACCCCTACCCTTTCAAAGGGAACCCCAACCACAGGCAGTGGAATAAGGGGTGCCTTTGGAGTGCCACCTGTCTTGCCACTGGCTTGACAGGTTTCACAGGACTTACACAAATCTTTTGTGTCCTCAGACATTCTAGGCCAATGAAACAAGGGAACAAGCCTGTCCCATGTTTTCATTTGTCCTAGATGCCCAGCTAGGGGAATGTCGTGAGCCAGTGTTAGGAGGAACTTTCTGTACTCCTGAGGAATCACTAATCTCCTGGCAGCTCCAGGTTTAGGATCCCTTGCCTCAGTGTACAAGAGGTTGCCCTCCCAGTAAACTCTGTGAGAGTCACTGACATCCCCATTAGCCTGTTTGACAGCTTGCTGTCTCAGACCCTCTAATGTGGGACAGGTTTGCTGTGCCACACTCAGCTCCTCTCTGGCAGGCCCCCCTTCACCCAAAAGCTCAGCAGTGTCTGTTTCAAGCTCCTCTGGTGTAGGTTCTGCACAGGGAGGGAATTCTTCTTCCTCAGAAGTAGAATCCACTGTAGAGGGAGGGATAGTAGGTAGTGCTTTACTTCTACTAGCCCTAGCTTTAGGGAGCACTTGGTCCATTGTTCCAGGATCCAAGCTTCCCTGTCCTTTTTGCTTTTTGGCCTGAGCCCTGGTTAAAGCAAAAATATGCCCTGGGATGCCCAGCATTGCTGCATGGGCCTCCAACTCCACATCTGACCAAGCTGATGTCTCCAAATCATTTCCTAGTAGACAGTCTACAGGTAAATCTGAGGCTACCACAACTTTCTTTGGACCAGTAACCCCCCCCCAGTTGAGATTTACAACAGCCATGGGGTGGCTAAGTGTGTTGTTGTGAGCATCGGTTACTTGGTACTGGTAACCAAGTAGGTGTTGTTCAGGGTGGACCAGTTTCTTAATTACCATAGTAACACTGGCACCAGTGTCCCTGTAGGCCTGAACCTCAACACCATTTATTAGGGGTAGTTGCTTGTACTTATCCATGTTAAGGGGACAAGCAACCAAGGTGGCTAAATCAATAGCCCCCTCAGAGACTAACACAGCCTCTGTGGTCTCCCTAATCAGACCAACCCCAACTAAGTTACCAATAGTGAGCCCAGCTACTCCCTTGGATTGGCTATTAGTAGGTTTGCTCCCACCACCACTGCTATTAGTAGGGACACTAGGTGTAGCAGTAGGGGTTGTAGTGGTAGGAGGCTTGGTGCTTTTCTTTGGACAACTGGGATCTGTTGTCCAATGGCCTTTTATTTTACATAAATAGCACCATGGTTTCTTTTCTTTGTTTTGATTAGAAGAGGATTTGGGCCCACCACCCCCACCAGAGTTCTTTTGTGGGCCTGATGAAGACTCATTTTTAGATTTGTCCCCACCCTTCTCAGAAGACTTACCATCCTTCTTCTTATTGCCATCTTTGTCACCCCCTGTATGAACTTTTCTGTTCACCCTTGTTCTGACCCATTTGTCTGCCTTCTTTCCCAATTATTGGGGAGAGGTCAGATCAGAGTCCACCAAGTACTGGTGCAACAAATCAGACACACAATTGTTAAGAATATGCTCTCTCAGGATAAAGTTATACAGGCTGTCATAATCAGTAACTTTACTGCCATGTAACCACCCCTCCAAGGCCTTCACTGAATGGTCAACAAAATCAACCCAGTCTTGTGAAGACTCCTTTTTGGTCTCTCTGAACGTTATCCTGTATTGTTCAGTGGTTAAGCCATAACCATCCAGGAGTGCATTCTTAAGAACTGTAAAATTATTGGCATCACTTTCTTTCACAGTAAGGAGCCTATCCCTACCTTTTCCACTAAATGATAGCCATAGGATAGCAGCCCACTGCCTTTGAGGGACATCCTGTACAACACAGGCCCTCTCAAGTGCAGCAAACCACTTGTTAATGTCATCCCCCTCCTTATAAGGGGGAACTATCTTGTGCAGATTCCTTGAATCATGCTCTCTTGCAGGATGACTATGGGGAATACTGCTGCTGCCACCATGGGTTTCTAAACCCAACCTCTGTCTCTCCTTCTCTACTTCTAAGGTCTGTCTATCCAAATCCAGCTGTTGCTTCTTAAGCTTCAGTCTGGTTTGTTCCACTCTCAATCTATTGAGCTCCCTTTCTAACAATCTGTCATCAGGGTGGGTGGGAGGGACATTCCTAGATACAGAAGTATGGTGAGAATGGACAGAAGGAGACCTGTCCCTTACAGAAGGCACCCTAACAGCTTGGCTAACAGTGTAATGTGAGAGCACACCATCTGTATGGTGTGATTCAACATCTGTACCAACTATGCTAGACTGTCTAGTAATGGGCAGGCTAGGAAGTTTCTTTCCTGAATCTTTTCCTGGGGGAGTCCCTGGATCAGATTGGGAACCATTTGCTACTTTTTCAACAGATGTGGCCCCTATGGCCTTATCTTGTTCTCTAAGCATGTTAAGCAATAATTCCAAAGAAGGATTCTTCCCTACACTCAAACCTCTTTCTACACAGAGACTCCTTGCTCCTTTCCAGCTAAGGTGGTCATATGCAAGTTTGGACAGATCAACATTTTGGCCTGTGCCAGACATTTTAGAAAGAGTTTAAGTGACAGAAAAAGTGAAGAAAAAGTTTTTCAGACCTTTTAGAAAGAGAAAAAAAAACTTTTAAAACTTTTTAAGAACTTTTTAGAAAGTTTAGAAGTACTTTTCAGCACTTAGAAAAGAGTGAAAAGAGGAAATGCAAAACTTTTTAGCAATGTGTACACACACTGAACTTGTTTTGTATATTTTTCTCTTATGAAAAGTACAATGACAAGAGTGGTAAGTAGTCTCAAAGCACTTATCCCACCGCTGCACAACCAATGTAGGAGGCTGGACTGGCTTGTAGTGAGTACCAAGGGGCACTTGCACCTTGCACCAGGCCCAGTTATCCCTTATTAGTGTATAGGGTGTCTAGCAGCATAGGCTGATAGATAATGGTAGCTTAGCAGAGCAGCTTAGGCTGAACTAGGAGACGAGTGAAGCTCCTACAGTACCACTAGTGTCACTTGCACAATATCATAAGAAAACACAATACACAGATATACTAAAAATAAAGGTACTTTATTTTTATGACAATATGCCAAAGTATCTCAGTGAGTACCCTCAGTATGAGGATAGCAATTATACACAAGTTATATGGACACAATACCAAAAATATGCAGTATAGTCTTAGAAAACAGTGCAAACAATGTATAGTTACAATAGGATGCAATGGGGACACATAGGGATAGGGGCAACACAAACCATATACTCCAAAAGTGGAATGCGAACCACGAATGGACCCCAAACCTATGTGACCTTATAGAGGGTCGCTGGGACTATTAGAAAATAGTAAGGGTTAGAAAAATAGCCCTCCCCAAGACCCTGAAAAGTGAGTGCAAAGTGCACTAAAGTTCCCCAAAGGACAAAGAAGTCGTGATAGGGGAATTCTGCAGGAAAGACACAAACCAGCAATGCAACAATGATGGATTTCCAAACGAGGGTACCTGTGGAACAAGGGGACCAAGTCCAAAAGTCACAAGCAAGTCCGAGATGGGCAGATGCCCAAGAAATGCCAACGGTGGGTGCAAAGAAGCTGCTACTGGACAGTAGAAGCTTAGGATTCTGCAGGAACGACAAGGGCTAGAAACTTTCCCTTTGGAGGATGGATTTTTCACGCCGTGGAGAGTTGTGCAGAAGTGTTTTTCCATGGAAATACAGCCAACAAGCCTTGCTAGCTGCAAATCGTGCAAAAAGGGTTTTTGGACGCTGCTGTGGCCCAGGAGGGACCAGGATGTCGCCAATTGCGTCTGGGGACAGAAGGGATATTGAGCAAGACAAGGAGCCTTCTCAGCAGCAGGTAGCACCCGAAGAAATGCCAGAAACAGGCACTACAAGGATGCGTGAAACGGTGCTCACCAAAGTTGCACAAAGGAGTCCCACGTCGCCGGAGACCAACTTAGAAAGTCGTGCAATGCAGGTTAGAGTGCCGTGGACCCAGGCTTGGCTGTGCACAAAGGATTTCCACCGAAAGTGCACGGAAGCCGGAGTAGCTGCAAAAGTCGCGGTTCCCAGCAATGCAGTCTGGCGTGGGGAGGCAAGGACTTACCTCCACCAAACTTGGACTGAAGAGTCACTGGACTGTGGGAGTCACTTGGACAGAGTTGCTGGATTCAAGGGACCTCGCTCGTTGTGCTGAGAGGAGACCCAGGAGACCGGTAATGCAGTTCTTTGGTGCCTGCGGTTGCAGGGGGAAGATTCCGTCGACCCACTGGAGATTTCTTTGGAGCTTCTAGTGCAGAGAGGAGGCAGACTACCCCCACAGCATGCACCACCAGGAAAACAGTTGAGAAGGCGGCAGGATCAGCGTTACAGAGTTGCAGTAGTCATCTTTGCTACTTTGTTGCAGTTTTGCAGGCTTCCAGCGCGGTCAGCAGTCGATTCCTTGGCAGAAGGTGAAGAGAGAGATGCAGAGGAACTCTGATGAGCTCTTGCATTCGTTATCTAAGGAATTCCCCAAAGCAGAGACCCTAAATAGCCAGAAAAGAGGGTTTGGCTACTTAGGAGAGAGGATAGGCTAGCAACACCTGAAGGAGCCTATCAGAAGGAGTCTCTGACGTCACCTGCTGGCACTGGTCAGTCAGAGCAGTACAGTGTGCCAGCAGCACCTCTGTTTCCAAGATGGCAGAGGTCTGGAGCACACTGGAGGAGCTCTGGACACCTCCCAGGGGAGGTGCAGGTCAGTGGAGTGGTCACTCCCCTTTTCTTTGTCCAGTTTCACGCCAGAGCAGGGCTAAGGGGTCCCTGAACCGGTGTAGACTGGCTTATGCAGAATAGGGCACAAATGTGCCCATGAAAGCATTTCCAGAGGCTGGGGGAGGCTACTCCTCCCCTGCCTTCACACCATTTTCGAAAGGGAGAGGGTGTAACACCCTCTCTCAGAGGAAGTCCTTTGTTCTGCCATCCTGGGACAAGCCTGGCTTGACCCCAGGAGGGCAGAAACCTGTCTGAGGGGTTGGCAGCAGCAGCAGCTGCAGTGAAACCCCAGAAAAGGCAGTTTGGCAGTACCCGGGTCTGAGCTACAGACCACTGGGATCATGGAATTGTACCAACAATGCCAGGATGGCATAGAGGGGGCAATTCCATGATCATAGACATGTTACATGGCCATATTCGGGGTTACCATGGTGAAGCTACATATAGGTAGTGACCTATATGTAGTGCACGCGTGTAATGGTGTCCCCGCACTCACAAAGTTCAGTGAATTGGCTCTGAACAATGTGGGGGCACCTTGGCTAGTGCCAGGGTGCCCTCACACTAAGTAACTTTGCACCTAACCTTTACCAGGTAAAGGTTAGACATATAGGTGACTTATAAGTTACATAAGTGCAGTGAAAATGGCTGTGAAATAATGTGTGCATTATTTCACTCAGGCTGCAGTGGCAGGCCTGTGTAAGAATTGTCAGAGCTCCCTATGGGTGGCAAAAGAAATGCTGCAGCCCATAGGGATCTCCTGGAACCCCAATACCTGGGTACCTCAGTACCATATACTAGGGAATTATAAGGGTGTTCCAGTATGCCAATGTAAATTGGTAAAATTGGTCACTAGCCTGTTAGTGACAATTTGGAAAGAAAAGAGAGAGCATAACCACTGAGGTTCTGGATAGCAGAGCCTCAGTGAGACAGTTAGTCACTACACAGGTAACACATTCAGGCACACTTATGAGCACTGGGGCCCTGGTGAACAGGGTCCCAGTGACACATACAACTAAAACAACATATATACAGTGAAAAATGGGGGTAACATGCCAGGCAAGATGGTACTTTCCTACAGCGATTCAGTATTTTGTTACCTAATCTCATTTTGCATTTGTGATTCCGTATTTGGACGGGCGTGTTTAGGGCGTCCCTTCTAAATGCAGAATCGGTATGCCATTTTGTGACCGAATTCTGGTCACAAAACAGTAACACTTTGCCACCAGTTTGAAACTGGTGGATATCCATTTGCAAAGGGGAAGGGGTTCCTTGGAGACCACTTCTCCTTTGAGAATGTTAAAAAAATAGTTTTTAATTTTCAAGCGCGGGCAGTGGTCAATGGGACCACTGCATGCTCTTAAAAAATGATACTGCATAATTTAATTTTTTCATTTTAAACACATCCCGTTTTCCTTTCAGGAAAATGATCTGCATTTAAAAACTAATATTGCTTTGTTAAAAGCAGTCACAGACAGGGTGGTCGGCTGACCCCGCCAGTTCAAGTTCACACTTTGGCAGCAATTCCTTATGGGTCGCAAATTGCAACTCACCTGACGAATATGCATGAGGTGGGTCTATTTGTGACCCTCTAGGATTTGCTAATGAAACTCAAAAGAGTTTCATAAATTGGGAATACCAATTTCCTAATGGTGATTCGGAGAGAATCACAATTAGGAAATCAGTATTCCTGATGTTAGTATATCTGGCCGCAGCTTCGGACATTTTGACAGGGTTGCTTTTGGTTCCCAGTTCGGTCCTGGAGGTGGCGTGGCTACATGAGGGTCACATCTACGTGTCTGCCAGACTGCAGCTCAGAAAGTCCCATGCATTTTGAAAAACTATGGGAATCACTCATTTTTTAACTGGGTTTTGATAGAGGGCCCAGGGAAGAGTATTTAAAAACCCATGGCAACATTTGCTAACGTTTTGCTTCAGGGTTGTGTCACTTTTTTGACGCAGCCCCAACGCAAAATGTTTATCAGGACTTACTAAGCCACGCAAAGACTGATTTGCATGCTTTGCGCTGCTTAAAAAAAAAAAAAGTAACAGAATGCAGCATATAGCGCTGACTTGCATTACCTTGCGTCACGGTGCGTCAGGGAGGCCTTTCATGGGTGGAGCACGGGCATTCATTCCCCTGAAGGGACCCTTGAATTCTGATGCAAACGCAGGTGTACTAACGTTTGTGGGCCTGGGTTCCTGCACAAAAACAATCTAGCCTGTAACTGCAGCACACTCTGCACCATGGCGCAAGGGTGCCTGCATTGGTGCTAGGCAGCACACTGTGCACCATGGAACAAGGGTGCCTGCATTGGTGCTAGGCAGCACACTGTGCACCATGGAACAAGGGTGCCTGCATCGGTGCTAGGCAGCACACTGTGCACCAGCGCATGGGTGCCTGCATTGGTGCTAGGCAGCACACTGTGCACCATGGAACAAGGGTGCCTGCACTGGTGCTAGGCAGCACACTGTGCACCATGGAACAAGGGTGCCTGCATTGGTGCTAGGCAGCACACTGTGCACCAGCGCAAGGGTGCCTGCATTGGTGCTAGGCAGCACACTGTGCACCAGCGCATGGGTGCCTTTATTGGTGCTAGGCAGCACACTGTGCACCAGCGCAAGGGTGCCTGCATTGGTGCTAGGCAGCACACTGTGCACCATGGAACAAGGGTGCCTGCATTGGTGCTAGGCAGCACACTGTGCACCAGCGCAAGGGTGCCTGCATTGGTGCTAGGCAGCACACTGTGCACCAGCGCATGGGTGCCTGCATTGGTGCTAGGCAGCACACTGTGAACCATGGAACAAGGGTGCCTGCACTGGTGCTAGGCAGCACACTGTGCACCATGGAACAAGGGTGCCTGCATTGGTGCTAGGCAGCACACTGTGCACCAGCGCAAGGGTGCCTGCATTGGTGCTAGGCAGCACACTGTGCACCAGCGCATGGGTGCCTTTATTGGTGCTAGGCAGCACACTGTGCACCAGCGCAAGGGTGCCTGCATTGGTGCTAGGCAGCACACTGTGCACCATGGAACAAGGGTGCCTGCATTGGTGCTAGGCAGCACACTGTGCACCAGCGCAAGGGTGCCTGCATTGGTGCTAGGCAGCACACTGTGCACCAGCGCATGGGTGCCTGCATTGGTGCTAGGCAGCACACTGTGCACCATGGAACAAGGGTGCCTGCACTGGTGCTAGGCAGCGCACTGTGCACCATGGAACAAGGGTGCCTGCATTGGTGCTAGGCAGCACACTGTGCACCAGCTCAAGGGTGCCTGCATTGGTGCTAGGCAGCACACTGTGCACCAGTGCAAGAAGGGAGTAAAAGTGCACCATATTTGGGTAGATTGGCTCATTTCTTCTCTCTCCGTTTCACGCAACGCAGCTCAGCACGTTCCCTTGCTGTGTTGCGTTGCGTGGCACAAAACCTTAGTAAATCTGTGCCCAAAAAGCATGTAACACCTCCTGGTAACGCTTCCTCACTGTGCAAGGAGAATCCAGATTCCTGCTGATTCCAGGGGCTCCCACGGCTATTCCATGCACTTTGTCCAATTCAGCGGGTCAGCTTGTGGTTGGACAAAAGCTGCCCCTGAACAATGAGGGGCAAAAAGTCATGCCCACGAATGGGCAGCTGGCACAAAAATATGTGTCACCTGCCCACAACCCACAAACTGTGCTCAGCTCTGTAGGAGAAGTAATACGCCAGTACCAGCCTCTGGCTAGCCAGAGAGGCCTGGCAGTGACCACAAAAAACCTTTGGCTGGTTGCCATGCAGCTAATTTGTCAGAACCGATTGGATATCCCCCCTGCCCCACCCTCCCAAGACCCTGAAAGGTTGTGCCCACCTCTGAATCTGAGTAAACATTTAGATTGAAGCAACCTGCCCCAAACCTGGGCATACAAGGATCTGTGCAGGTGAAGGAGGAGGAAACTGAGAACCGGAAGCAGAATTCTGACTGCCTCCTTTTGGAGAGGAGTAGAGAGGGGCTAAGGTTTGTACCCCAAGATCTGAGGAAGAGACAGACGCTGTGCATAGCTAACACTACATGTACATCAATGCAACTGTCTCACTGCTTGAAGACGAAGCCAAACAACCAACAAGATGCTGTTGAGTAACCAGATGTCCATTCAGAATTCTATGTCAGGACCAGAGGCGAGGATTATGCATTCCCTTCTTCACTTTAATAAACAGCAGGTTCAAAGTAAAAGGAAAAACATTCACTGCATTTCACATGAGTACTCAGTCTTAGGTAACCATAACCACCAATAATAACCAATAACCAATCATATTGCAGCCCGAAGTATATATAAGTCCATGACGTAGTTTCCTCTTCCTTCTTCTTCACTGCTCTGTCTGTGAAGTTCCCTACGTTCTTTAGCTCTCTCGGGGGGGTTGTGGTGCTAGTGGGATTATATTGCTTTGCTTGGTTGTATATTTGCTGGTGCGCAGTGCATTTTGCCACTGTTTGCATTTGACAGCTCGTGTCGCGCTGTAAGCTTCGTTGGGCGCACCGCGGTCTGGGAGAGCAGCTTCGTTTGCGCTTCTCAGCTCAGCGGTACATTTTAGGGCTACGTCTAGAGAGTCTATTCTAGTAGATCTCTTCTAGTATTCACAGCCCTACCAACCCTCGCTTGACACCCTGAACGCGGTCTGTATATTGTTCTAGGCCGTCTGGGTGCACCTACACCACGAGTGCGGTCTGATTGATCGTACAGCCATTGCAGCGCATGCTGAGAGTGTTTTATGGATGCTACTGCCATGTTTTCATATACTCTATACGTTTGGCATTCTTATCAGTCCAGAGCACCTGCAAGGGGGCTGCCCACTATAATATTCACAGTCTGGGCAATTTCAGGTAGTGTTTCTGCTTAGGTGCCCACACTTGCCCATCGATGGAACCCTTCAGGGACCACAAGTATACCCCTGGGTTTATGCCCGAAGAGGAGTGGCCGCCCCAGAGCTGTCCTTCTAGAGAGGTGAATAAGCTTCTTTCAGTGGCTATACCCAGAGTGCTTGCACCCTGCTGGAGATTGTAGATAGGCTAATGTTGCAGGTCTCTGAGGGGGTCAGGGTCTCAGCTTGACTAAGGTGAAGGACCCAGCAAACAACCCTTGAAAATCACACATAAGGCCCAGAAACGTGACTCTTGGCACCTGGAGAGCATTGACTGTCTACGAGAAGCTTTTCATCAGTGCGTTCACGTTAAAACACACACTTTTCTATGGGGAGGATATGCCCGGAGTAAACTGTGACTTGATTGTCCCCAACTTTGACCTGGACAAAAGGTCACCCACAGAAGGGGAGGGTGAGACTGAGGAAGGCAGCTTCTCACATTAGGACCTAGACTCCTGACGCCCTTGGCGCCCCAGCTATACTGCCTCAGATTCCATGAAAGGGGTGTCATGCTCCACGGATATGTTTGAACCAGAAGGGATATTCCATCCCAGGTCCTTAGAGTAGCTCTACGAGCCTGCAAGTGGCAGAATAAGTGGCTGGAAAAATCGATTGTGACAGAGTAACCCATCCGCTGAGACCTAAACCAGGCCCTTCGTAAAGGTACTGAATGTCAGGCCTCATGTACTAACCGTTTCAGTGTTCGCAACCCCATGATTTGGTAAATTAGGTGGTCTGTGAATATCAAAACCCTTTTTAAAATGTACGAAGCCCAAATAACGATTTGGAAAGCTTTTCCAAATTGTTCAATGTGTTTAGGAAATCAATACGAACCTGTATTTGGAAGGAGTGTGTTAAGGAGGTCCCTTCCAAATACCAATTTCATTAGTATGTATTAATGTTTCACGACCGAAATCCAGTAGCAAAACATTAATATTTTACCACTACCTCAAAGGAGGTGGTACTCATTCTCAAATATGAAGGGGTCTGAAGGGACCCCCTTCTCTTCGGAAATGTTAAAAAAATTATTTATTAGGAGTAAGCACCGGTCCACTGAACCACTGCTATCTAATAAAACATTTTTAACAACACATTTCATTGTTCTTTTTAATCTCATCCAGTTTTCAATTTAGGGAAACAGTCTGCATTAAAAAAACGATTGCTTTATTGATGGCGATCACAGATTTGGTAGCCTGCCGACCCCAGCCGGTGATTGCAGCTAATCGTAGTGGCTTGTAATTTGCAGCAACCCCCTAATATTTATGAGGTAGATTGAATTGCAACCCACTATGAGTCTGTATTTCGCAAACTGACCTGTTAATATATGTATCACATTTCAAAATACAAACGGATTTGGAAAGTTGGTTGGAATTTGCAACTACTCTACTGAATGCATTACAGTACAGGAGGCCCAGACCCTAATAACACAAATAACGCCCCATATATTTCACTGAAAGAATAACACTACCTGTATGTTGTATGTATTGGGAGGGACATATCTTCTGCCCCGCACCACTATACTCTGTCTGTGGGACTTTGCTACTCCCTGAAAGCCAAATCCCCAAAGAAGGTTCTTAGTAATTCAATTAAATTGCAGGATGACCTGGTACCTCGGCTTTCAAAGAAAGCAGGAATACCTGTAACTATCTGTGAACTCTATGCTTTCACCAAGGCATCAATGAGTCATGCATTCACCAAGGCATCACTGAGGCATGCATTCAGCCTGAGATCGCTGAATCATGCATTCACCAAGGCATCACTGAGTCATGCATTTACCAAGGCATCAACGAATCATGCGTTCAGCAAGGCATCAATGAGTCATGCATTCACCAAGGCATCACTGAGTCACGCATTCACCAAGGCATCGCTGAGTCATGCAGTCACAAAGGCATCAATGATCATGCGTTCAGCAAGGCATCAATGAGGCATGCATTCACCCTGGCATCACTAAGGCATGCATAGACCCTGGCATCACTGAGGCATGCATAGACCCTGGCATCACTGAGTCATGCATTCATCAAGGCATCACTGAGTCATGCATTCACCAAGGCATCATTGAATCATGCATTTAGCAAGGCACCGATGAGTCATGGATTCACCCTGGCATCACTGAGGCATGCATTCACCCTGGCATCACTGAGGCATGCATTCATCAAGGTATCACTGATCATGCGTTCAGCAAGGCATCACTGAGCCATGCATTCACCAATGCATCAATGAGCCATGCATTCATCAAGGCATCACTGAGGCATGCATTCACCAAGGCATCACTGAGGCATGCATTCACCCTGGCATCACTGAGTCATGCATTCATCAAGGCATCAATGAGTCACGCAATCACTAAGTCATTGCTGAAGCATGCATTTACCAAGGCATAGTTGAGTCATGAATTCACCAAGACCACGCTGAGGTATGCACTCACTAAGGCATTGCTGACTCATGGGTTCACCAAAGCATCACTCAGTCTTACATTCACCAAGGCATCACTCAGCCATGCGTTCACCAAGGCATCACTGAGTCATGCATTCACTAAGGCAGTGCTGAGTCATGTATTCACTAAAGCACAGATGAGGCATGCATTCATTAAGGCATCAATTAATGAGTCATGCATTCACCCTGGCATCACTGAGGCATGCATTCACCAGCGCATCACTCAGGCATGCATTCACTAAGGCATTGCTGAGTCATGCATTCACTAAGGCATAGATGAGGCATGCATTCATTAAGGCATGAATGAGTTATGCATTCACACCAGCATCACTGAGGCATGCATTCATCAATGCATCACTCAGGCATGCATTCATGAAGCCATTGCTGAGTCATGCATTCACTAAGGCATAGATGAGGCATGCATTCATTAAGACATCAATGAGTTATGCATTCACACCGGCATCACTGAGCATGCATTCACCAGTGCATCACTCAGGCATGCATTCATGAAGGCATTGCTGAGTCATGCAGACATTTGGCAGGGAGATAGGTTACAACCTGATGGGATATGCACGAGTACAGTGGCTGGTAAAGATGCACAACTCTTGTATCTATCTGTGACTTTATTTGCACAGCCGCCTGCACCAGGATTCTCTCCACAAGCTGCTCATATTAAAACAACGGCTCTCAGGGCCCAGAGAATCCCTTTAAAGGAATGTGTGAGCTTTTATAGCCCTTTTTACTAAACGTTGTCTTCAGGTGTTCGCAATATTGGCACATTTGATCTACCAGAGTGGCCGAGCTAGTTAACACTTGGGGCATATTTACAACACATTGGCCTAGGGCAGCACCACAAGTCTTTTTTGCTGCCAGTGTGAAAGGGCAGGGATGCACCACATTTATAAACTACTGTGCATTCCTGTCCTCTCCCCCTGCGCTGGTGCACAATTTGGTGCCTAGCACCAACACAGGTACGCTTGTACCATGGTGCAAGGCTGCCTGCGAAGCATGCAGGGTTGCTGTTATTCAGGAAGGGGCCCCTCCCTGCGCAAAAACAATCCATGGAGGTTTTTTCACTTTCTGTGTGTGCGGCAGGATGCAGCACGTATCGAAAGAGGAAAACACAAGGGGAAGTAAAGGTTTTTCTCCTCTGTCCGCCTCCCCTGGGGAGGTGCAGGTTTTTGAAGCATTCCCAGGTTTACATTGCCTTGCAAATCCGGGCAATGTCGAAATCAATGGGTGTTAAATAGGAAAACCCACCGCAACGCCCGTGGAACGACGCATTCACACACAGTGAGGCAGCGCGCCGACTTGCTCTGCCTTGCCTTACTCCATATCTACGAGACCATGAAAACCTGCGTAAAGTGGCTGTGCGTGGCGCCGTAGATACGGGTCTGCACTCCGCGCCGCAGGAGCGTCAAAAAACGTGACGCACCGCGGCGCCAGGGGCTTCGAAGTATCTCACTACTGGCAGGATTTCGAAGTAATTAATTAATGTGTTGATATTATAATTACTATCATATGAGTATTTGTGACAACACTATATTTATTTTAATAATCAGTTACTTCTCGTTAGACATGGCATAATTGATTTATTTTAAATTTTAGTTATTTTTATCATTTTTTCTTTTTCACCCTTTGCCTTGTATTAAGGTTGAATTTTTATATGTTAGAATTATGCTGTATATATTTTTCTGGGACAACTGACATCTTTCTTTCTTTAATGGATAATATATGGCCAAGTTTAGACACATATAGTATTTTTACCATGTTTATTTGTGGGAGTTTCATGTCTCTTTAAATGGGATGGAGCACTATGGGAAATACGGGCTATGAGGAAGATCTGTTTGATTGAAGCCATTAAACTTTACTTTGCATCTAAAACTTTGGAGTGGGTCTTTTTGAGGAGTGGCATTCTCTTTGTTACATAATAAGGGCTGACAGTGGCCGTGACCTGCACCAACCCAGAGAGGTGGAAGTAGCTCTGTGATGCCGGGATCATTTTATGGCTCCTTTTGTAGGCGCAGCGTGCTCGGTCCTTCATAGGCCACTTGTGTCTGCAACCCTGCAGACAAAGGCTCATAATTAAAAGTGAAAGGGTAGGAGGGTGAGTGAATGGATGGATGGGTGAGTGAAAGGATTGATGGGTGAATGATGGATGAGTGAAAGGGAGGAAGGATGGATAACTAGATGGATGGATGGATGAGTGAAAGTGTGGATAACTTATGAGAGGACGTTTTGATGGGTGGATGAGTGAAAGGGTGAATGGATGATGAGAGGATGGGTAAGTGAGTGAAAGGATGGATAATGAAAGGGTAAATGGATGGATGAGTGGATGGATGGATGAAGCAAGAGTCTGGGTGGATGGACAGGTTGAAAGGGTGGTTGAATGAATGGGTGAAAGGCCATATGGATGGATGGGTAAATGAATTGATGTAAGGCTGGATCAGTGAAAGCATGGATCGAGGAGTGAAATGGAGTATAGATGGATGGATGGCTGGCTGAAAGGGTGGACGGATGGATGAGTAAAAGGGTGATTGGATGGATGAATGAAAAGGTGGATGTATGGGTGAGTGAGTGAAAGGGTGGATGGGTTAGTGAAAGGTAGATGGAAGGATCAATGGATGGATGGATGGATGTGAGAGTGAAATGGATGGATGAATCAAAGAGTGGATGATTGATGCATGGATGAATGAGTGAAAAGATGGATTAAGGACAGATGACTGAAAGGGAGGGAGGATGGATGGAAGGATGGATGGATTGATGGAGAGGTGGATGGACAGAAGGTTCGTTGGATGAATGGATGGATGGATGATGGATAGATGGATGGATGGATGATGAGTGACAGGGTAAATGGATGCATGAGTGAAAGGGTGATGTATGGAGGGTGAGAGAAAGGTTGGATGGGTGAGTGAGTAAAAGGATGGATGAGTGAAAGGGAAAAGGATGGATTGATGAGTAGATGGATGGCGTGAACGGCTGGATAAATGGACAGAGTGGATCAAAGGATGAGTGGAAGGATGTGTGTAATGATGGATGAAAGCAAAAATGTATGGATGTGTGAAAGGGATGGCAGAAGGGTGGTTGGATGAAGGGATGTGCAGATGGATGAGTGAAAACGTGAATGGATAGATGGATGAGTGAAAGGGTGGATGGATGGATGGGTGAGTTGAAGGATGGCTGAGTGAAAGCTTAAATGGATGGATGGATGAGTGGATGGATGGGTCAAAGAGTGGATGGATGAATTAAAGGATGGCTGAGTGAAAGGGTGGATGGATAAATGAGTGAAAGCGAGGATAGACAGATGGATGTGTGAAAGTGTGGCTACATGGATGACTGAAAGGGTGGATGGATGAGTGAAAGGAGAGATGATTGAAAGGATAGATGGATGAATGGAAGGATGAAATAGAGTATGGATAACAAAGGAATTAAGACAAGTGAAAGGATGGACGGATATGTTTGATAGGTTTTAAGACGGATGGATAGGTTTGGATATGGATAGGCAGTCGGATGGATGAAACGGTGACAAATTAAATGTTGGTTGAATAGATGACAGAATGTACAGGTGAAATGGTGGATATCGGCGGGTGGATTGAAGGATGAAAGGATAGGCTTTTGGATGGAAGAGAAAAGTAACCTCTTCGTGGGAGGGCTGCAATGACTTGCTTTGCTTGCTTGGCGCTCTAAGCGCTTTGGTTCTAAGTAGGGGTATTTTAATTTTCTGGCTACTCCCTTGTCCTCCAGGATTACTGGTCATCAGTACTTAATTTGTAACTAAAAACGTGCCGGTGCCCAAAGCCCTCCACTTAAACTCACGTCGCTGCATTTAGACGTGCTAACACGAAATACTGAGGCAGCGTAATCCTGAAGCCATCTCGGGCCCTTTAATCCATTTAAAGCCACTCCCTGCACCCTCAGCTCACTCTTGCAGCTTTCTGCTTTCTCACATTGTGACGCTTTTTCGTTTTTGTCTTCCCCTGTCTTTCCCATATGTGTCTTTTGCTCGCAGTAAATGATTTAGGCAGGCGAATAAGCGCCGGCCCTGAAAAATAAGTGCCAGTGCTCAGCACCGGAAACAACAAGCACAAATGAAGCACTGCTGGTCACACAGATCTGCAGACAAGGAGCGAGCCCGAGTACAGCGTTGCATGTACAGCGGGATGTGTGCAGACACCAGCAGATGGCGCTGCAGCCCGCCCAGGCCAGCTCAGACCTCCCTCCCACCCCCGCTCCTCGCCCCACGAGCCTCTTAAAATGACATTTTCTCAAGGCAGCCTGCTCTTTCCCGGTCAGAAAAGTTTATCATTAACTTTTCTGAGATATGGATTTTAATATGAATTCCATGTTTGGAAACAGTTTGTAGCAGAGGTTTCGCTGCCTCTCCTGCCAGATTTCTCAAGCTACTCCCCGCAAGCCTCAGTTGTGCCATTCATTTTACTAGTGTCTCACACTTAAAAGTAGTATTGTTATAGTTAAGAAATGTGATGTGCAAATACAAACTGAAGTCAACTCTAGGGTAGCAAGTCCCCATATAGCTCTTTGATGACCTCCCCCCCCCCACACCACCCAGCAATGCCATCGCCACCGGTCCAAGGCAGGGGTACTCACCAAAATGTTACCAGGGGCCACAAAGTGTGGTCTGTGGTGTGTCGGAGAGCCCCACTGATGCCAGCCTGGTGGGAGTGCAGCTTTGTGAGGGGAGGGGCTGGGTGGGCGCTTTATCTAGCCTGGGAGATCGCAGGTGTAAAAAGGAAGTAACTTGATGATTGAGTTGGAATGAAACTGAATTAAACAATGTGAAATGAGAAAACCTAGGATAAATCCCGGCTTCTCTACTTGACCAATGTGTTCCTAGACAATTGTCTAATTTCACTTTGGCTCTGATTTGTTCATTGTGACATAAAAGAGGGCCTTGAAATGCATGAGTTCAGGATATGCGCTGTACAAAGCCTTCCTTGTGTTTGATTTCATAAACTATAATGCTGCCCGTGTATAGGAACAACCTAAATCACCCGGAAGGTTCTCTGTGAAAACTGATTTGCCTTTTACTCGACCACTGGCGCTGCTGTCAGGGTGGGCGCAGGAGGCACAAATGTTTCTACATTAATTTTTTTGAGCTATCAGTTAAAAAAAAAAACTTCTGAATGCATTGATATCTGATATACTGAGGTGAAACACATCTGCATGTTAATGAAGTACACTTTTTTGAATTTTGAAGAGACTCTGGCCCTCATTACAACCTCTGCTTTTTTTTTTCAAAAGACCGCCGAGGCTGCGGGAGCCTGAATACCGCCAGTGCTGGCGGTATTTCTGGCTCCCTATTGCGACTGTTACCGTCCGCTGGCCCAGCGGAAAAGTCACTTCAAGATTGCTGCCGGCTCGTAATAGAGGCGGCGTCAATGCTGATGTGCAGCGGGTGCAGTAGCACCCGTTGTGCATTTCACTGCCAGAAATTCAGGCAGTGAAATGCGCGACTGGGCTATGCCTGGGGGCCCCTGCACTGCCCATGCCAAGTGCATGGGCAGTGCAGGGGCCCCCAGGGGCACCCCAAGTTCCCCTTACCACCAGCCTTTCCGTGGCAGTGCTTACCGCCGTGGCCAGGCTGGCGGTCGGGGACTCATAATCCCCAGAAGCCTGGCGGTATAGTGGAGGGGCCGGCGGTATGGCTGTGGCTATTGCGCCACGGTCATAATAGCTGGCAGAACACCGCCAGCCTGTTGGCGGTGTTACTGCCGGCTTACCGCTGTCCGCCAGGGTCATAATGAGGCAGCTTATCTTGTTTTTTCCACATTTGTTGTAAAATGTCTTTAAAAAGTATTAATGCGTTCCTAGAGTTAAGTGGTGGAGGACACCTTATTGGCTGCTTCTCTTCTCCAGTTAGTGTAAATAAATGCTTGCTGCTGGTTTCAGATATTTCTGAGCGCTGTTGCTCAGAGCGAGCAGCCCCGGGCAGTGGTTCTGGTGGCGGCTGCATGTGAGGTCAGGAGGGCTGTTCCCAGCCATACTTTGACTGTCCCTGGTCTAAGGAGGAATGGAAACGGAAGGAAGAGCGAGTGACGTCTGTTCCTTGCCTTGCTGCTCACCAGAGAATAGGAGGTGGCACAGGGGTGTGACAAACAGGGTGACCAGACTTCCGGAATTTTTTGGGACACTCTTGTTTGTGTCCGTCCAGCACATCTGGAAAGGCATCTCACGTCCCAATTTTTAGCTCCAGCATTTGCCAAGATGTTTTGATTTTACTAAAATGATATGTATAATATTTCCATAGCGGCACTCAGCCACCTCTTTTCACGCATTGTTTTTTTTCTTGTGTAATTCATTTTATAGTTCTTCTTATAGGAGAATACATCTTTGGGCAATGAGTCAGTCCACGCCACACAAAACAAAGCTCTCTTCAGCACTATGGACTGCTTTAGCAATGTGTGCTTTTTGAGACCATTTTTTATTTATTTTAGTGAATCTTTTTATGATTAAGGAGGGCCCGCATCTTCCCCAACCATAACGTTTTGCAAAAATCACAACAAAACAAAACAAGTATTGACAAAGCCAAAATGCTGGCAGCCAAACACAGGCCTATTGGCTTTGCCAATGCTTGTTATGGATTGGTGACTTCCAAGCAGCTCACCAACAAGAACATTTTGCAAAAGCAATGATGAAACAACATAAGCAATAGTAAAGCCAAAGGGCCGGAAGCCAATGCCGGGCCTATTTGCTTTTTGCCAATGCTTGTTAAAGAGGTGGCACTAAACACAGATGGAGATAAGCCGTCCTGTTTACTTTGATTAGTTTGCAGACATATTGTAAGAAATACAAATAGTGTGTGTGAAAGTTATGAACACAAAATCCCAGCTGTGGAACGGTGGAGCCTTTTGTAGGGGAGGAGATGGGCCAGTCAAGCCATCGGCGCCCCGGAAACCGCATGCTTTAGTCCTTCTTCTGTGCCAGTGGCCTGTTTTTGGTTTCTGAAACCCGGTCACCCATGCGTGTGCCTCACACCCACCCCTGAAGTCTTGGTCCATCCTCCCCTACTCCGTCCTGACATGCGCAGTGGAGTGAGGGCAGCTGCCGCGTAGTTTGTCTCGGGAAGGAACAAGCGTGTGAGGTGTGTCAGGGAAGCTTTCACTGTTCCAGAGCATGCACGGGCGGGTGAGTGCGCTCAGGTGCCTGGGTCTGTGTGAGAGAGTGTGTGTGAGAGTGTGTTGGTGAGGAAGAAAGAGAGAGCATGAGAGAGAGAGAGAGAAAGAGGGAAATAGACGAGATAGAGAGACAGAGAGGGGGAGAGAGGCGAGGAAGAGAGAGGCACACAGAGGGAACGAGAGGAGAGAGAGAGAGGGGGAGACAGGAGAGAGGAAGAGAGCGAGAAAAAGAGAAAGAGGGAGACAGTAAGAAAAAGAGCGAGAGCGAGACAGAGAGAAAAGAGAGAAATGAGAGGGAGAGAGAGAGAAGGAAAGAGTGGGAGAGATCAAGAGAGAGAGAGACAGAGAGGAGAGAGAGAGCGAGAGGGAGGTGTAACTTCGGCGCACACGCAGTGTCAATGAGCACACGGAGACCTTGCTTGGCTGCTAACACACGTGGAACTGCGTCACCGCAGTTCGTCCTTTATTTATACCCGTGCTCTGCGCCCATCCCGGACACGCAGAGCACGTTATACAAACAGGGAGAGCCCGAATGGCTCTCCGCATACTCTTTACATCCCCCCCAGGTTTTACTCCACATGGACAGGGATTAACAAATAAATTCAAAGAAACGACTCAACGTTAACCCACGGACCCCACACAGGGAATGAGTGAAAGAAGATAATAGAAATAACAAATAAACCAAACTGCTGAAATTCCGGAACAACCTACGTCCCCATCTCCACACATACTGTCCCGTTGCTGGAAGATGATAACGAAACACAGCTCACAAACAGCCTACTTGACAGACAAAATCTTTCAGCTGACTACTTGGTACGGGATTGGGGCGTAAGTCATACCTCGCACTTCTAGTGCGCACACCTCTGTGCTCAGGAGCAAAACCAGGCCTAGTATGCTCAGTTAGCACTGGTCCGGAAACACTCTCAGTCTCTCCAGACATCCTTGATGGACTACATATTATGTCATCCATTTCTTCTTCTTCAGCCGACGCTCTCATGCCAGCTCTCCGAAAATGTGACACATTTCGTGTCACTCTCTGTCTTCCTCTAGCTGCAGTTATCATCGACCCTTTTACACCAATAACCTCCCACACCTCAGGTTCGAACGGTGTCCTGAACTTTCCTCCACCTCGTCGACATCTCACCACCACACAATCACCTTCTCGAAAATCACGATACTTGGCTCTTCGTTTGACACTGGCCTTCTGATTCGTGATTTCCCGTCGTCTTTGAGTGGCCTTAACATCCAGCACAGGAGGTTTCCACCTCGGACCGGATGGAATACAGTCACGTGGAGACACCTTGAACATTAGAGCGGAGGGGGCACACCCAGTGGTGCTATGGGGTGTTTGATGATAAGTGCTCAAAAACTGATACAAACACTGTTCACTGTCTTCTCTTTGCTCAACTCCAATCCTGAGGGCCCTATTTAAAGTTCGCATAAACCTCTCGACATCCCCATTTGCCTGAGGCCAGTAGGGCATTATCTTACGATGATGAATCGCCAACCCATCCAGGTACGATCGAAACTCTTGCCCCTGAAATGGAGGACCATTGTCCGTACTAATTTCGTCGGGCAGGCCAAACAATGCAAACACCTTCTGCAGAACTGGCCGTACATTTTCAAACGCTGTGGATGCTATAACCTCAACCACAGGGAATTTTGTGTAAGAATCGATCAAAACAGCGGTCAACCTTCCATCTGGAAAACTCCCAAAGTCCATGCTCACCTTGGCCCATGGTTTCAAAGTAGCAGGCTCAGTCACCACTGGACAACTTGGGGGTTCCACCGATGTGATGATACAGGAGTGACACTTCCCTACCATTTCATCCACTTGACTATCTATTCCAGGGAACCATACTTTGGCACGTAACCTCGCTTTGGTTTTAGCAGCACCTTGATGCCCTTGATGAGCCAACTCAATCACTCGAGACCAGAGACACTGAGGAAGTACAATTCTCCTCCCCCTCAGAATCAGCCCAGCATCATCAGTAGATAGTTCATCACGCACCTTCCAAATACTTTGCATTGCCAGCTTCTGACCTGGGCAGGACACGTTTGTCTTTTCCCAAAAATATTTCCATTTCTTGTGGTTCAATGCCTCTTTAACATGACTAAGCATCACATCATCCTGGGTAGCACTTACAATGTCAGTTATGTGAAGAGCCTTAGGACATGCTGACTGCACGACCATGCTGACAAAAACCTCGGTGCTCTCTTCATCCTGCTCTTGACGAGCATCAAGTACCTTCGGAGAAGGGTGGCGAGATAAATAGTCTGCAGGATTGTTCGCCCCAGGTCGATATATGACTGTAAACCTATAAGGTTGAAGTAGAACAGTCCATCGTTCAATTCTCGGAGGTGCAAGGCGTGTGTTACCCGCAAACAACGATGATCCGTTACTATTTGAAACTCATGCCCATACAGATACAAATGAAAGTGGCTGCACGCCCATCGGATAGCTAGAGCCTCGCGCTCAATTTGCGCATATCTTGTTTCCACCGCCGACAAAGCCCGGCTGGCATATGCGACAGGGATCCATTCTTGATGTCTCTGTTCTTGAAGTAGAACGGACCCAAGCCCAACAGGGCTCGCATCTACCACCACTTCAGTTCGCCTGCTAGGGTTAAAATACGCCATAGTAGACCTATCCAGTAGCGCGGCCTTAATGTCCACGAACGCCTTTTGTGCGTCTGGAGTCCAGTCCCACCGGTGTTGCCCTTTCGTGAGCTGTCGAAGGGGTTCAGACACGGTGGCAAGCTGTGGTATGGACCTACCACAATACGTGGCCATCCCCAGGAAACTGCGTACTTCCGTTGGATTTTGCGGAATAGGGGCTTGGCGGATTGCTTCAGCTTTTCGTGGGTCAACCTGCAGACCATCTTTCGAAAAAATGTATCCGAAAAAATCTACAGAAGTTTGATAAAAGGCACACTTCTTTTTGTGCAGTGTCAACCCTGCTTCGGCTAGTCTCTGCAATGTCGCTCTCAAGTGACGGTGATGTTCCTCTCTCGTCCTGGAGTGTATCAAAATGTCATCACTCAAATTTATTACTCCGGGTAACCCAGACAAAGTCTCTCTGATCACATTCTGAAACACCTCGTTGGCCGAAGACACTCCAAAACTTAGGCCCTCATTCTGACCCTGGCGGTCGGTGATAAAGCGGCGGCCAAGCCGCCAACAGGCCGGCGGTCTAAAATATGCAATTCTGACCCTGGCGGGAACCGCCAACACAGCCCGCCGTATTAACACTCCGCCCGCCACGGCGGTCCCCGCCAACAGCCAGGCGGCAGACAATGTACCGCCCACCCTATCACGACCCACCAATCCGCCACCTTTTCCGGGGCGGGAGCACCGCCGATAAGAACACGGCGGAAACAGACTACGAACGGGAAAACGCTCACCTCTACGCACTCCACGCGAGATTCCGGCAGTATGGAACCAGAGTTGCAGGTCATCCCCGCACTCCTATACCTGCTCATATACCAGGAGCACGCCCGGCGGCGCGGAACACATCAGTGAGTACTGCACCTTCGACACAGGGGAGGGAAAAGATTACCGGCACACACCCACCCACCCACACCCACTACAACACACACATCAATGCATTCCCACAGATCACTGTCACAACCCACAAACCACCCCCCTCCGAAATAATGCAAAGACCAAAATAAGAGATCATAAACGGGCAGATATATTGAAATATGTACACCAGTAATCCAAATAAATAAATAAACTATGTACAAAATATACACAGCTACTAAATGTAGTCCAACCACTGTCCGTGGATCACAGGGGTCCTGTGCAAAGGGGCAAGGCCCAGTCCCACGACAAGAACTCCACGGAGAGAACACTGCAGGGGCATCAGAAAGAAAATAGGACAGGCACCTCAGGGGGAAGGGAAGGGGGGGCACCTCAGCCACTTGAGTACACGACGCCAGATCCACGAGGGGACTCCATGACCACTAGCCCATCCTGGGGAGTGCTAAGCCACAGTCCATACAGTCCATACAGTGGGTGGCCTGCCCACTTGGCCATCCTGGGGAGAGCAAAGCCACAGTCCATACAGTCCATACAGTGGGTGGCCTGCCCACTGGGCCATTCTGGGGAGTGCAAAGCCACAGTCCATACAGTCCATACAGTGGGTGGCCTGCCCACTGGGCCATTCTGGGGAGTGCAAAGCCACAGTCCATACAGTCCATACAGTGGGTGGCCTGCCCACTGGGCCATTCTGGGGAGTGCAAAGCCACAGTCCATACAGTCCATACAGTGGGTGGCCAGTGCAAAGCCACAGTCCATACAGTCCATACAGTGGGTGGCCTGCCCACTGGGCCATCCTGGGGAGAGCAAAGCCACAGTCCATACAGTCCATACAGTGGGTGGCCTGCCCACTGGGCCATTCTGGGGAGTGCAAAGCCACAGTCCATACAGTCCATACAGTGGGTGGCCTGCCCACTGGGCCATTCTGGGGAGTGCAAAGCCACAGTCCATACAGTCCATACAGTGGGTGGCCAGTGCAAAGCCACAGTCCATACAGTCCATACAGTGGGTGGCCTGCCCACTGGGCCATCCTGGGGAGAGCAAAGCCACAGTCCAAACAGTCCATACAGTGGGTGGCCTGCCCACTGGGCCATCCTGGGGAGTGCAAAGCCACGGTCCATACAGTCCATAACAGACCCCACTGCCACTGGAGGAGGCAAGTTGGCCAGAGGACATCCTGCAGCCCTGCCCGAGATAGATCCTGCCCTGCCATGTCTGCCAAAGGGCCAGCGCTCCTTGCCTTGAAGGGCCCAGTTCAGCGGTTCTTGAGACGGCGGGGCCCAGATCAGCGCTCCTTGCCTTGAAGGGCCCAGTTCAGCGGTTCTTGAGACGGCGGGGCCCAGTTCAGCGCTCCTTGCCTTGAAGGGCCCAGTTCAGCGGTTCTTGAGACGGCGGGGCCCAGCGGAGCGGTTCTTGAGACGGCGGGGCCCAGTTCAGCGGTTCTTGAGACGGCGGGGCCCAGTTCAGCGCTCCTTGCCTTGAAGGGCCCAGTTCAGCGGTTCTTGAGACGGCGGGGCCCAGTTCAGCGGTTCTTGAGACGGCGGGGCCCAGTTCAGCGCTCCTTGCCTTGAAGGGCCCAGTTCAGCGGTTCTTGAGACGGCGGGGCCCAGCGGAGCGGTTCTTGAGACGGCGGGGCCCAGTTCAGCGGTTCTTGAGACGGCGGGGCCCAGTTCAGCGCTCCTTGCCTTGAAGGGCCCAGTTCAGCGGTTCTTGAGACGGCGGGGCCCAGCGGAGCGGTTCATGAGACGGCGGGGCCCAGTTCAGCGGTTCTTGAGACGGCGGGGCCCAGTTCAGCGGTACTTGAGACGGCGGGGCCCAGTTCAGCGCTCCTTGCCTTGAAGGGCCCAGTTCAGCGGTTCATGAGATGGCGGGGCCCAGCGGAGCGGTTCTTGAGACGGCGGGGCCCAGTTCAGCGGTTCTGGAGACGGCGGCCGGTCTATGGCCAACTGCTCAATGCCTGGTGGTGCCCTCCTGGGCAGCGGGGATGGTGCTCCTTCAATGCCCACCTGGGCTGTGGGTGGTGGGGCCCTCCTGGCCAGCTGGGCTGGGTCCTCCCTGGGCAGCGGCTATGGGGGTGGTGGGCTCTCCCGGGGCAGCTGTGCCGGTTCCTCCCGGGGCAGCGGCTATGGGGGTTGTGGGCTCCTCCTGGGCAGCAGGCCTGCTGCCTGACCTCTCCGACTTGCTGCCCTTGCCCTCCTTAGTCGTGGGCCTGTGGCCCTTTCCTCCCTTTGGAGCTGTGGCTGGTGACTGTCTCTGGGTGGTGTCCGGGGGGGATGTAGAAGGCGGGCTCCTGCGGCGCCCCTTCCGCCTTCTGCTCCTCTTCCCAGGGGGTGGGCTGGCTGTCCCCTTGCTGCTGGGCGAAGATCCAGACATGCGGGCTGGCGGGCTCCAATACCCCTGCACCCTTGTCAAGGGGGCTGCAGGGCTGGTGGTGGCTGAGGTGCTCTTCTTACCCCGACGAGAAGGAGGGGGGGGCTCAGGGTCAGGAAAGAAGTTAGTAGTGGCGAGGAAGAGTTTCTTGGGACAATGGAGAGTGGTAGGTACAGTGGGAATGGGAGTGGAGGGAGAGGATGTGGTTGTAGGTGAGTCACGTTTGCTGTCTTTGGGTGCAGGTGCAGGAGGGATAGGCTGTCGTGAGGTGGATGGCTGTTGGGTGGGTGGGTGGCTGCGTTTGTGTGGTGTGGAAGAGGGGGTGACAGACACAGTGGGAGAGGACACAGGGGACGTGTAAATGGCAGTGGGGGTGGTGACTGCACGTGTGCGGACTGGAGTGGAGGGTGTGCTGGTGATGGAAACACTGGCTGATGGTGAGGTGAATGGAGGTGTGAGTGTAGACGTCACAGGGAGGGAGGAGGGAGACGAGGAGGTGGGGGTCACAGAGGTGGTAGTGACTGTTGGCATGTCTGCATCGGAATGTTGCGTGTGTGAATGTCTGCGTGATCTGTGGTGCTTATGTTTGGATGAGCTTCTCTTGGGTGTTGAGGTGTGTGCAGGCTGGTCTGATGGTGTGGGTGGGACAGGCAGAGGAACAGGAGACTGGGAGGAGGGAGTTAGTAGAGGGAGGCAGGAGACAGGGACAATGGCTGCCGTCAGTGCTGAGGCCAGAGCCTGGAACGATCGCTGATGGGCAGCCTGACCCGAATGAATGCCCTCCAGGTACGCATTGCTGCGATGAACCTCCCTCTCCACCCCCTGGATGGCATTCAAAAGGGTAGTCTGCCCAACAATGAGCGTTCGGAGGAGGTCAATGACCTCCTCACTGAGGGCAGCGGGGGTAACAGGGGCAGGGCCTGAGGTGCCTGGGGCGAAGGAGATGCCCGGCTTCCTGGCAGAGCGGGCACGGGGCGAACGCTGAGGGGCTGCTGGGAGGGCGGAGATGGTGCGCTGGGTGGCGGCTGTACCTGTAATGGCGGGGGGCACCGATGGTGCCACCCCCGCAAGGGAGCCCCCTTCCGAGGACGTGTCCGTGTCGCTGCAGGGTCCAGTCGTCCCCGTCGTGGAGCTCCCCTCGCCCTCCGTCTCACTGGTCCAGTCTGACTCTGTGGCATGGCCCTCCTGGGCCATGTGAGATGCAGCTCCCTCCTGCCCCGATGCCACTTCTCCTCCGCCTGATGATGCTGATGCACACAAGCACAGAAAGACAAACAAAAAGGGGGGGGGAGAGAGAAATAAAGGGATATTGAGTACATGGATCTCCGGTACAGTTAGCGGACATGACAGACACAGATGCCCCCTGCACTAAGTTGCGCACTTGGGGTCCGCTACGCATTCCGTGGAACATGCCCTACACGCCTAGAGTTGACAACTGCACCCATGGATGACACGGCCCAGGGATGGCTGTACTGACAAACTACTGAGGGTGGTGGCTGGGGACACAGGGGCTTACGGGGGTGCCCAGCCTACAGATATCGCCCTGGCCTAGGGGGACCCACAGCCCTCCTCCCCCACCCAGACACCTCCACTGCGCGACAACAGAGTAGATAATGCTTGTACTCACCCCCTTGTGTCTGCTGTGCTGCCCTCACGCGCCCATCCAAATCAGGGTAGGCCACCGCCAAGATCCGGAACATCAGGGGGCTCAGTTGATGGCAGGCACCCCGCCTACGTTGGGAGGCCATCCCCAGCAGAGACTCGGCGGTCTTCTTGGTCCCGCGGCGGATGTCCTCCCACCTCTTGCGGCAGTGGGTGCCCCGTCGATGGTGGACCCCCAGGGTCCGGACTTCCTTGGCGATGGCACGCCAAATCCCGATCTTCTCATGGGCGCGGACCTATGTGACACGTACAGGGAGGGAGAAATACCACGTTCAAGTTTGTCAGCATTTTCCTTGCCAGTGGCCCAACGCCCCCCATCCCCGCCAGGCCCCCCGCCATGCCCAACATGCCCCCCATCCCCGCCAGGCCCCCCGCCATACCCCCCGCCAGGCCCAACATGCCCCCCATCCCCGCCAGGCCCCCCGCCATGCCCCCGCCAGGCCCAACATGCCCCCCATCCCCGCCAGGCCCCCCGCCATGCCCCCCGCCAGGCCCAACATGCCCCCCATCCCCGCCAGGCCCCCCGCCATGCCCCCCGCCAGGCCCAACATGCCCCCCATCCCCGCCAGGCCCCCCGCCATGCCCAACATGCCCCCCATCCCCGCCAGGCCCCCCGCCATGCCCCCCGCCAGGCCCAACATGCCCCCCATCCCCGCCAGGCCCCCCGCCAGGCCCCCAAGCCAGCCAGTGGCCCCAAATCCAGATTGAATTAAACTCACTTGTTGGTCTGGAGGACCGTAGAGTAGCGCATACTGGGGGAGGACCCCATCCACAAGTTTCTCCAACTCCTCTCCAGTGAAGGCAGGGGCCCTTTCCCCAGGCGCAGCAACCATTGTCCCTTCCAGACCGAGGTCACAGCAACACTTGCAGTATAGGTCCTCTCCTGTGAAAGTTCAAGTCGCAAGTGGATAAGTAGATAGAAAATGGCGGTCACGTCCGCGGCAGTGCGTACCGCGGCGGTGCGTCCCGCCACCGCCGGCGCCCTTCGCCATTGGCTCCTGAAACCCATAGGCTTCAATGTTAACCAATGCGGCTTCGCACCGCGGTCTTCGCCCGCCGCCCGCCGCGGTGTGCCACGCCAGCGCATTGACCTCACATCCCATTGTCACACTTCACAGGTCAGGCAGCCGCCATTTCGAGGGTCCACATGGCTCCATTTCAACTGCGTCACACAGGCCTAGGCCTTGCATAGCCACTCAGACACGCCATTCACTGCATAGAGAATCGTTTACTGTGCTAGCTGTGAGTACGTACCTGTGGGTTGCTTGACTGTGTGCTCCATGTTGTCCTTCCTAGGCACCGTCCGCTGGGCTGGGCGAGGAGACGGATGAATCCTCCCGTGTACCGACCGCTGGTGGACCTGTCGACAATGGAAGAACGCCACATTATCCTGACCTACCGTCTTAACCGTGCCACTATCCATGAACTGTGTGCCCAGCTGGAGCCCGACCTGATGTCCCCCATCCGCCAACCCACAGGGATTCCCCCTCTGGTGCAGGTCCTGTCAGTACTCCATTTCTTGGCAAGTGGGTCATTTCAGACAACAGTGGGAATTGCTTCTGGGATGTCTCAGCCCATGTTTTCGAAGGTGTTATCCAGAGTGTTGTCTGCCCTGATGAAATCCGTGAGGAGCTACATCATTTTCCCTGAGGTGGGCGAATTGGCTACAGTGAAGGGTGATTTCTACGCCCTTGGACATATTCCCAACGTAATTGGTGCCATTGATGGGACCCATGTGGCTTTGGTTCCCCCAAGAGACAGGGAGCAGGGGTACAGGAACAGAAAAAATTACCATTCAATGAACATCCAGGTGGTGTGTTTGGCTGACCAGTACATCTCGCATGTAAATGCCAAATTCCCAGGGTCAGTGCATGACGCCTACATCCTCAGGAATAGCAGCATCCCTTACGTGATGGAACAGCTACAGAGACACCGTGTATGGCTAGTGGGGGACTCTGGGTACCCCAACCTGTCGTGGCTACTGACCCCAGTAAGGAATCCCCGGACCAGGGCAGAGGAACGGTACAATGAGGCACATGGGCGTACTAGGAGGGTGATCGAACGCACCTTTGGCCTCCTAAAGGCCAGGTTTAGGTGCCTGCATATGACAGGTGGATCCCTAATGTACTCACCTAAGAAGGTGTGTCACATCATCGTGGCCTGCTGCATGCTTCACAACCTGGCTTTGCGCCGCCAGGTGCCTTTCCTGCAGGAGGATGGTCGAGACGGTGGTGTTGTGGCAGCGGTGGAACCTGAGGAGAGTGACGAGGAGGAAGACGACGGGGCTGAAACAGACAACAGGGACAGAATCATTGAACAGTACTTCCAATAGGACACAGGTAACATTTCTAAGATAATTTAGTAAATGTTAACTACTCTCCTGCATCTCTGCTGCCTGTCTATTTGCCCCAGTGTATGATGACTGAGTTTTGGCTTTTCCCTCCCTATTTCAGATCTGGGGTCCCCACTACGAGTCCTGTGCTTCGTTTCCCCATGGACTACAGCTTTGTGGCAGCTGTTTGTTGACTTCACCATGTACAAGGACATATTTGCACTGTCATGTCAATTACAATATTTTGAAATCACAGCCAGACTCCAGATAGTTTTGTGCAAAATAGGTGTTTATTTAAGTGCTCAAAATGGGATGGGTGGTTTCAAGTGGGTGGGGGCTATGGTGAAGGAATGTCCATGGCAGAGTCCAGAGTAACAGTCACACAGGTGCATTGTCCAGAGGCCTGTGGAGAGATGGAGCATGGGCAGTTCAAGGATGGACTGGGTGACAATGTGGGACAGTGGGATGACATCAGGTGGTATCCATCGCTGGCGGGGGTCTTGACATCCTACTCTGTCTTCTTGCGAGATCTCAGGGCCCTCTTGCGGGGTGGTTCTTCTCCTGCAGGAGGTGGGGGTCTGGTGGGCTGCTGCTGTGCGGGGGCCTCCTGTCCACTAGCGCCGGCGGAGGTGGTTGGCTGTTCTTGGTCCAGGCTAGTGGCAGGGGCCCTTGGGTGTTGTTGAGTGTCCGCCCTGGTGTTGACGAGGTCCTGCAGCAGCCCTACCATGGTAACCAGGGTGGTGTTGATGGCTCTGATGTCCTCCCTGTACCCCCGATAGTGTTCCTCCTGCAGTACCTGGATCTCCTGGAACCGGGCCAGTACCGTCGCCATCGTCTCCTGGGAGCGGTTGTATGCTCCCATGATGGTGGTGAGGACCTCGTGGAGAGTGGGTTCCCTGGGCCCGTCCCCCCCCTGTCGCACAGCTGCCCTCCGAGTTGCCCTGTTTCCCTGGGCCTCTGCCCCCTGGCCGGTGTGCCCACTACCACTGCCCCCAGGTCCCTGTTGTTGTTGGGGTGGTGGGTTATCCTGGGTGCCCTGTAGTGGTAGACACACCGCAGATTGACGCGCCCTGGAGACAGAGGCATGGGCCCGCTGGGTGGGAGCTGTGCTGGTGTTCCCAGAGGGGTTTGGGTCTGTAGTGGCCTGGGCCTGTGTGAGGGGAACCGACTGTCCAGAGGTCCCCGATGGTCCGGGCTGGTCATCGGTGTCCAGGTCGACAGAGCTGCTGTCATCGCTGACGGCCTCTTGGGTGGGAGGTGTGGAGAATTCTGGCCCCTCCGCCGCGGTGTGTTGACGGTCGGGTCCTGCAGGGGTATAGAGGTATGGTTATAGTTTCAATGTGTGGCATATGGGTGTATCTATGGGTTCTCGTGTCCCCAAGTGCTGGCATTCGTGTGTGGGGGCTTTGGTGAGGGTGGCTTGTGGGGGGGATGTGTATATGCATTGGGCATGCTTTGGTGATGGGTGTCCATGCTTAGTGGACGCATGCAGGCCTAGGTTTTGGGATGTGTGGGTTGTGATGGTGAGACATTGGCGGGGAATAGGTGTGCTGGGGGTGGGGGTGAGGATGGTGGTGGGGGTGAGGATGGTGGTGGGGGTGAGGGTGGGGGTGAGGATGGAGGTGGGGGTGAGGGTGGGGTTCGAGGATGGGGGTGAGGGTTGGGGTATGATTTGGCATGCAGGTGGGGGGGAAGCAGTATTGAAGCTTCAACTTACCAGTATCCATTCCTCCGCCGACTCCTGCGAGGCCGTCAGGATGCAGGATGTTCAAGACTTCCTCCTCCCATGATGTGAATTGTGGGGGTTGAGGTGGGGGTCCTCCGCCAGTCTTCTGCACGGCGATGTTGTGCCTGGATACCATGGAACGCACCTTCCCCCGTAGGTCGTTCCATCGCTTCCTGATGTCTTCCCGATTTCTGGGGTGCTGTCCCACTGCGTTGACCCTGTCGACAATCCTCTGCCATAGCTCCGTCCTCCGGGCAATGCTGGTGTATTGTATCTGTGTGCCGAACAGCTGGGGCTCTACCCGAACGATTTCCTCCACCATGACCCTGAGTTCTTCGTCTGTGAAGCGGGGTTGTCTTTGGGGTGCCATGGGGTGGTGTGTATGATGTGTGGGGTGGAGTATGTGTAGTTAAGTGTGTTGAGTGTGGTGGTGTGTGTTGTTTTGTGTGTGGATAGTGTGTGGGTGATGGTGTTGAGTGGCTGTGGCTGTTAGTTTGTAGATGCTGGTGTCTCGCTCTGGCCTTCTTTCAGAATTTTTTTGCGTAGGGGTTTGTGGGTGATGTGGGTGGGTGTTTTATATTGTATTGTGTGTGTGGGAGTGGTGTGTGTATGTGTATCAGGTGTGTGGGATTCAAATCGGCCAATGTGGCTGAGTTTTGTTTGTTTGTGTGTATTCTGACCGCGGCGGTGTGTCCCGCCAATGGAATACCGCGTTTGAATGACCGCCGCGTGGATTCGTGGGTCGTAATGGCATGGGCGTATTTCTGTTGGCGTGGCGGTGGAGGTTTGGTCACCTCCACCTTTCCGCCGACCGCTGGTCTGGCGGTCGGTTGTGGCTGTCGGATTTTCGGAGGTTTGCCTTCTGCGGGTCAGAATGACCGTGGCGGGTTTCCGTGGCCGCGGCGGTGTTATGGCGGTCTTCTGACCGGCGGTAAGTGCATTTTACCGCCGAGGTCAGAATGACCACCTTAGTCTCTTGTACCTTCTCAACCCTACATGCGTCGAGAAAGTAGTGATGTTCCTACTTGCAGGATCTAGTTCCAGTTGATGATACCCGGCGTTCAGATCCAGTTTTGAAAACCACTGTGCCCCATTCAGATCCGCAATGATGTCATCCATTGTGGGCGTGATATGTCTCTCCCTTCGGATGGCTTTATTTGGCAGCCGCATGTCGACACATAGGCGAATAGCTCCAGGTTGTTTAGGTTTTGGTGCAATCACCAACGGTGACACCCAGGGCGTAGGCCCATCTACCTTCTCAATGACTCCTTGGTCTTCAAGCAGTTGCAACTCTCTTTCAACGGCCGGGCGCAAATGAAACGGCTCCCGACGATGCCTTAGCGCCACAGGAGCCACTCTGTTGTCGATATGCAATTTGATGCGCTTCCCTTTTAGGCATCCCAGCCCCTCAAAGAGTTGTGGGAACTCGTTGAGAAGGCGTTCCACCTGAGTGTCATGAACTTGACGTGCAAAGAACACCAATTCTAACTCTTCTGCTGTGTGACATCCTAGCAGAGTGCCGCGATTTCCAGCCACCACATAGAACTTTGCTTCTGTTGATCTGTCCCCACTGTTCACGGACACTTCCACCGTTCCTTTAAGAGGAAGGGGGTCTCGTCCTCCATAGTTGTATATCTTGGTGGCCGTAGGGGTAAGTGATGGGGTAGGAGTCAATTGCTGGAAGAGTGTTTCATCCATAACATTGACAGACGCCCCTGTGTCAATGAGTACTGATACCAACATGCCATTGACATGTACATCGCTCATGGGAGGTGGTCTCCTTTTTTGTTGCCTCCCTCCCGTGAAAGAGATTACAAAAATGTCCTCTTCCTCATCTTCCTCAAAAACAGGGCCACTTGACGTCACGTGATCCCTTATCTCCTCAGTATTTTTGGACACAGCTCTGACGTTAGCATCTTTCCCTTCTGATCTCCTGGCTTATTCCGTCTGGATCGGCACACTTTTGCGAAATGATTAGCTTTACCGCATCGGTTGCACGACTGCCCTTTTGCCGGGCACCCCATATTTGCTCGGTGTTCATAGCCACAGCTTCCACAGGCCCTCTCGCTGGATCTGGCAGGGTTCAGCTTGCGCGGCGCCACCTGGCGTGTCTGGACAGCGTCCACCTGCTCCTCCTTCACTTGAACAGTACAGGACGAAGACGCTGCGGCCAATGACTGACCTCTCACAGCCGCCATCGCGTCTGCCCGTACCGCAGACAGTTCATGCGACCTTGCAAGGATCAGAATATCGTCAAGGGACATACCCTGCTGTCGAAGAATGAGCTTTCTTAAGGCATTGGACCTGCAGCCTTGAATGATCTGCGCTCGGATCTCTTCTTGTTGGTTGAGTCCTGTGCACAAACTCACCAGCTTTCTCAACCTGGCGTAAGACATGTCCATCGACTCGACTTCTGTTTGTTGCGCCTGTCTCAGTTTGAAACGTTCGTAATCAGAATTAAGCTGAGGATCAAAGTGTCTATTTTAAGCAGTTACTGCTGCGTCAAAATCAGACTTGTCCTCTGTATCAGGAAGGGAGTCAAAAAGCTCTTGTAGTTCATCCCCACCCATCAACAGCATTACAGACCTTCG